>NC_058133.1:512039665-512059878 GCF_016433145.1 Gracilinanus agilis | reverse complement strand
AGGAGGGAGGGAGGGGGAGACAGAAAGAAGGGAGGGAGAGAGGGGGGAAGGGAGACAGAGGGAGAGACAAGAGAGAGGGGGGAGAGAGGGAGGGAGGGAGGGAGCAGAAAGGTGTTTAATTACCCGTTTCTGGAGCTATTCTTGCATCGCTTTGGAGGCACGCTTTCCCGCTGCTCCCTCTCTTCTCCCATCCCACATCCGGGCTGGAAGTCTCGGCCTTTGGCACCAGCAGGCACGGTGACCGGCTGACCACAGCTGAGAAGGCAGCCGGCGTGCCTCGCCTCCCCCCTCTTCCAAGGCCCAGTTAGCAGCCGGGTGGTGCAGCGGATAGCACAGTGGAGGCCACACTGGAGCTCAGGGAGACCCGAGTTCAGATCCCACCTCAGACTGAGTGTGACCCTGGATAAGTCATTTATCCTCTGTTTGCCTCAATCTCCTCATCAGGAAAATGGGGATGACTGCGGCAGCCGCCTCCTAGGGCTGTTGTGAGGCTCAGGTGCCTGGGAAGTGCTGCTGCCGTCAGGGTGGCCGGCGAGGCCCGGGAGGCGGATGGAGGAGCCTCTCCTTCCCTTGAGGAAATGGAGGTTCCCCAAAGCAGGGCCACCTGTTGCTCCTTTGCTGCTTTTCCTTCTTGAAGATGAAGTTGTTCCCCAGAGAGCTCGGCTGGGCCGGGCTGGGCTGGGCTGACCCGTCGGCCCTTCTCGGCCCTTCCTGGCGGGAGGCGCCATCCTCCAGGTTCTGGCCTCATCCCGCTCCCACGGGCCGGAGGGGCCGGCTCGGAGGGCAGAAGAGTGCTCAGGGCCAGGCAGTGGCGGGGAGGGCCTGGTCCAGGGTCCCACAGCCAGGCGGTGTCTGAGGCCGGAGGGGAACCCGGGACCCCCGTCCCTGCGCCCGGCCGATCCCCCGCACCACGTCGCTGTCCCGACACAGTGAGTTTTTATGAAGGCTGGATGGGACGACGTCTGCTCCGGGAAGGGCTCCTCTCGGTGGCTGGGTTCCACCTCAGAGACCCCCAGAAACAGTGTGGGAGCCCCGGCGGGCCCTGGACCACACGGGGGGGGGGGTGACAAAAGGACAAAGTGAACCACCTCACCGCGCCTCAGTTTCCTGATCTGTAGAAGGAGGGGCGGCCGGGGCGGGGGGCCCCCCAGTCCTCAGTCCTGGGCTTGGGCTGCCCCCCTTTAATCTCCACCATGAAAGAGAGGCTCACAGAGCAGGTCGCTGCCTGCCGGGTAGGGCCAAACCCAAGCGTGTCCCGGGGTGCCCCTCCCCCCCGCCCGGAGCCGGTGCTGAGAGATGGCGGAGAGCCGTGGTGCCGAGGAGCCCAGAGGCTCATGGGAGAGCGGCGTGCCCAGAGCATCTGGCCGCTTGCTGGGATTTCACTGGTTCCCTCCGTCATCAGCCACGTTTTCCTTGACGTGCCTCGTTCTGTGGGGCTCCACAGCCTCCCCCAGACCGCCAAAGGGCTCCGCGTCCTACCGACTGACTGTGAGACAAGTCCCTTCACCTGTGTGCCTCGGTTTCCTCTTCTGCAAAATGAGTTGGAGAAGGAAATGGCAAACCACTTCCGCACTTGTGCCAAGAAAACCCCGAATGAGGCCTCCAAACACCTGAAACGGGGCAGGCGCTCAGGGTCTCCCCAGGATGCTCCCCACGTTGTAAGCAGATACAAAGGGAGTGGGGGAAGGAGAGACCCCAGCCACTGGGGAAACCAAGAAAGCCTTCCTGGAGGAGGAGGCAGCGCCTGAACTGAGATCTGAAGGAAACGAGCCAGTCTAGGAGGCTCTGGCCATTCCGGAGAGAAGCACGTTCCAGGCCCCCCGGACGGCCTGGGCAAAGGTGTGGGAGCCTCCGTCCCCCTCCGTCGCCTGGTATGATGCTACCCATTGCAGAAGTGGGTAAACCGGCGCCCAGAGGCCCACTTTTGGCCACGGGTTCCCCCGTTTTTATTTCCCTTTCTGCGTCCGCATGTATCCATCTCTGAGCTTCCTTCCTTAATCATGCACTGACTAAGCACCTACTGAATACAAGTCACGGGCTACAGGGGCCCCAGAGGCTGCTGGGAGCGGCCGGTCCCATTCCCCCAAGTGGCTGACCTCACCATCCACACAGAAAAAACCAAGTGGACGAGAACTGTTGGGCGGCTCTCTGAGGAGCCGGGGCGAGGTGGCTGCCAGGAAACAAGAAGCTCCTTTAATGACCCCCAACTTCTTCCAGAAACCGAGGCTCCCCCGTACCCCAGAGCCACCGGGGGACTGTCTGAGGAGTGAAGAGCACAGGCTGGCGGAGATGCCGAGGGCAGCAGGGCCAAAGCAAGCCTCCCCGTCTATAGAATCAGCACCGTGTATGGACCCCAAGGCAGAAGGGCAGGAAGGGCAAGGCCTTGGGGGTGAAGTGACTTGTCCAGGGTCACCCAACTAGGAAGTATCAGGGGCCTCCCGTCTCTAGGTCTGGCTTTCTAAGCACTGAGCCTCCTCGCTAGCCCCCAGGACTCCCCTTTAAGTTGAAGCTGCTCACATTTTCTCTGGCCATTATGATGTGCCCATTAGGAAGATGTAAATGCTGAGGCTGAACACTGAGCTCTAGAGCGGTGGGTACTGGCCTGGGCTGCTTTGCAGAGGGAGGGAGGAAAAAGCAAGGCATGGCGGATCCTTCGGTATTGGGAAATTGAGGGGGGCCCTGAGGACACCCCTCTTTCTGGCTCCTCGTTCAACATCGGGCCCCCATGGTTGGCAGGAGGGTGAGCCACTGGCTTGAATACATGGCAGGAGGGTGAGGGGTGGAAAGAGCCCTGGGCAGGGGGCGTGGCATCCCAACACCACCCCTCCGTAAGCCTCAGTTTCCTTGTTTGTAAAATGGAGCTTTACATCCTGGGGCTTCAGGTTTCTGGGAATAAGAACGTGGCAAAAACGCCAGGCGCAGGGATTTCCGGGGCCCCAAAATGGAAGCGAACGAGGCGGCCTCTCGGGAAGAGGCTCGTTCTGCAAGCGGCATGGCATGGCCCCTCAGGTTGGCCTTCCATCCTTTGGGGGCGTCTCGGCAAAGCCGCTGGTGACCCGTCGGGCTGCTCCAGATGTCGGGGTTCTCTGCTTAGCTGGCGTGGCGGGGTTCTCTGATGGGGGGAGCGAGGAGATGGGAACTCAGGGGGGTCTTCCCTGTCGGAGCCGTGTGGATTCTGGTGGGCATCTTGGCGTCGCCAGGAGGCAGAGCCCAGAGGAGAGCCTGGCAGGGGTCACGTGCCAGCAGGCCCGTAAGAAGCAGTTTCAGAATATCCAGGCTGAAATTCAGAGCACAGAGACAGTGTGTGTGTGTGTGTGTATGTATGTATGTAAGCGTGTGTGTGTGAGTGTGTGTGTGTGTGTGTGTGTGTGTGTGTGTGTGTGTGTACACACGCGCTTCATATTCACTTCAACCAATTTTTATCCAAAGCCTGCGACGTGCCAGGCACGGATGGGGCTGCCCCAGGAGTGGGAGGGACTCGTGCTTTTAGCACTGACTGTGGGATCCCATTTAGACTGGAAGGGACCCTAGAGGTCATCTAGTCCAACTCCCCCATTTTACAGATGACAAAACTAAAGATCAGAGAAAGAGAAATGACTCGTCTAAGGTCATCCCAGTAGAAAGTAGCAGAGCCAAGATTTGAATCCTGGTCTTTCGGTTCTAGACCTCAGGTTCCTTCTCCAGTGCCATGCTTGCACTGATCCACCTAGATGTGGTTTTTTTTCCAGAATCGTGGAGGGAGAAGGGGGTGACTTTGGGGCACCACAGGGTCTGGGGTTTTGTCTTTGTTGCGTTTGTGGGTATTTTTGGTCTCCCTGGTGAAGTGAGAAGCAAAGAGATCTGGCTACAGTCAGGCAGCCAGAAGGGGGGAGACACTGGACTCCAGCCTGTGCCATCCTGAACACAAGGGCAGCTCCCTAGGAATGTTCATCATTATTCAAATGCTGTCACAGGAATTATTATTCTAGCTATGGGACTTGACTTATTTTAAACTGACCAAACATGCCATCAGTAGGGCGGTTGTAAGGATGGGGAAACCAAGGCAATGCCCACTGTGTGACGGGGAGCCGCAGGTGGAATCTGGGGAGCCAATAAGCAGTGAGGGGTGAGGAGCACGAGAAGACTCAGAGGAGCTGAAAAGAGCAAAATAACAAAGACAACAGACTGCAGGATGGCAAGAAAGCCAGTGAAAAGAACCCTGGAACCAAGCAGAAGCCCCAGGAACAGCCCCAAGGGCAGATATGGAAGCAGCACTCAGATGCTCCATTCTTGGATGGGGGCTGACTACCCCTGCAGAAGGGTCAAGCAGGCATCCATCAGAAGGGCTGGCACCCAGCATCCTTCCTCTGTCTGTCTGTCTGTCCTCCAGCATCGCCCCAAGGGGGAGGGTTTGGATCTAGAGGCCAGAGATCTGAGGAAGGCATCAGTCCATTTCTTTTTTGGGGAGGGGAGTAGTTTATGTGCACTATTGTTCAAAACCTACTTCCATATTATTACTATTGCAATAGAGCCCAAACCCCAATCATATCCCCACCAAGTCATGTAATTGATCCTGTGTTTTTCTTCTGTGTTTCTGCTCCCACAGTTCTTTCTCTGGATGTGGTTAGCATCTTTTTCATAAGTCCCTCAGGATTGTCCTGGGTACTTGCTTTGCTAGTAGAGAAGTCAGTTACATTTGATTATGCCACAGTGTATCCATCTCTGTGTACAATGTTCTCCTGGTTCTGCTCCTTTCACTCTGCATCACTTCCTGGAGGTCTTTCTGGTTCACATGGAATTCCTCCAGTTCATTATTCCTTTCAGCAAAATAGTATTCCATCCCCATCAGATACCACAGTTTGTTCAGCCATTCCCCAATTGAGGGACAACTCATTTTCCAATTTTTTGCCACCACAAAGAACACAGCTATGAATATTTTTGTATGAGTCTTTTTCCTTATTATCTCTTTTGGGTACAAGCCTAGTAGTGGTATGGCTGGATCAAAGAATATGCAATTTTTTAAAACTCTTTGGGCATAATTCCAAATTGCCTTCCAGAATGATTGATCAATTTACAACTCCACCAGCAATGCATTAGTGTCCCAATTTTGCCACATCCCCTCCAACATTTATCACTTCCCTTTGCTGTCATATTAGCCAACCTGCTAGGTGTGAGGTGGTGCCTCAGAGTTGTTTTGATTTGCATTTCTCTAATTATGAGAGATTTAGAACACTTTTTCATGTGCTTATTGATAGTTTTGATTTCTTCATCTGAAAACTGCCTATTCATGTCCTTTGCCCATTTATCAATTGGGGAATTGTTTGATTTTTTGTACAACTGATTTAGCTCCTTATACATCTGAGAAATTAGACCTTTGTCAGAGGTTTTTGTTATAAAGATTTTTTCCCAATTTGTTGCTTCCCTTCTAATTTTGGTTGCATTGGTTTTGTTTGTACAAACCCTTTTTTTTTAATGTAACCAAATTTGTTTATTTCCTATTTTGTAATATTTTCTGTCAGTCCATTTCTAAAAGAATAATGTAAGCTCCCTCTGGGCAGGAGCTCTTTATTTCTGCCCTCGTATGCCCGGCACAGAGCACAGTAGACATAGCAGGTGCTGGCGAACCTTTTGTTTGGTTGAGGTGGATGGAGAAGTCTTGCTGAAGGTTAAAGAAAGCAGCATTGGTGTATTCTGCTCCAACACCAGAGAAGCTCTTGAGAGGCAGAGATGGCCCAACTCTGAGCACCAGACTTCCAGTGCCCCTTTGTCCACTGAACATTAGGCACCTACAGATTTTCAGCAATGGTGCAAGGGCTGCCAAAACAAATGGGGAGAAGGAGGAGAAGAGGGAGACAATTCCCACCCTTGAGGAGCTGACATCCAATGGGGTCCCATGTAGTCAGGGCTGAATGAAGGCTTGTTGATGGATAATGACTCCAATTCAGAGAGCTGTGATTCTTCCACTGAGTTCGATGATCTGATTCTTTCGGGACATTGGGTCCAAGTGGTACAGAGTACCTTGTACAGAAATTGACTTTCTCTCTGACCTATTTTCTTTTTTTTTTTTTAAACAACTTTTTCCAATTCCATGTAGAAATAATTTTTGACCATTGTCTGACATTTTGTGAATCCGATTTTCACCCTCCTCCCTCCCCGCATCAGCAAAGAGTTTGATATAAGTTATACCAGAGCTTTCAAGCAATATATATTTCCATATTCTTATGCTATGACAGAAAACACATCACATAAATTTTTTTAAAAAGCTCACGAAAGAAATAAAGTGGAAGATGATGGGCCTTGATCTGTACTCAGATTCCAATAGTTCCCTCTTTGGCTTGGAGAATGTCTCCATTGGGAGTCCCTTTTGGTTGTCTTAGAGACTTGCTTTGCTGATGATGGTTTAGTTCTTCCCAGATGATCCTTGTGTAATATTTCTGTTCCTGTATACACTGTTCTCCTGGTTCTGCTCACTTTACTTTGCATCAGTTCATAGAAGTCTTCCCAGGTTGTTCTCACCCCATCCCTTTTGTCATTTCTTTTGGCACATCTCCAATCTATTTATTTTTACCCCTTAGCTTCTGTCTTGGAATCAATACTGTGTATTGGTTCAGAGGCAGAAGAGCAGGAAGGGCTAGGCAATGGGGATCCAGTGACTTGCCCAGGGTCACATAGCTTGGGCGTGTCTGAGGTCAGATTTGAATCCAGGACCTCCCATCTCCAGGACTGACTCTCAGTCCACTGAGCCATCTAGTTGCCTCCTCCAATCTATTTTCTATGACATTATTCCAACCACTAATGTCACCCCCCTCAGCCCAATCTTCACTGGGACACGAGCAGGGTGGTCGTGGATTCTCCAAGGCTGTGTCTTCAAGGGAGAAGCTGTGTCTAGAAGGAAATAGAAAAGCTTCCAATAGACCGTAAGCTCCTTGAGGGCAGGAACCCCGTGTTTATTTTGTCTTAATCTTCATAACGCCACCACCGAGCACAGTTCCTTATAGCAAGGAGTGGGTAGTTAACAGAAGTTTGCTAACACCTCATTCTGCTCCTTACTATCGGAGCAAGTCATTTAGCCTCCTGTGCCTCAGTTTCCTCATCTGGAAAGTGGGAGTAAAAGTACCAGCGCTCTCTCATGGGATGGCTGTGGGGAAAGTGCTCTGCAAAGCTCAAAGGGGCATATAAGTAGGTGGGGGAGGCACGGGAGATTCAGAGACCAAAATACCAAGTTGAGGGAATCCTGGGCTGGAGCGTTGGTGACGACGGGAAGCCCTGTGGAATGGGGTGAGGCCAGGCTGGGGGCAGCCCCTGGAGGGTGAAGGCCTGGCTGCTGTGTCGGTTGGAGACCACAAAGCAGAGAGAAGCTGGTGATGCGCTGACCCAGTCCCTGGGAAAACGCTCGCTCGTGTCCAGAGCCCAGCCCACTGCGCCACCTTCCCTTTGCTCTGTTCTCCCGCTTGTCTTCTTTTCCTTCATGACCATTTCTTTGGCTTCCAGGACTCTTGTACCAGGAGTACCGAGATAAGTCCACGCTCCGCGAGATCGAGACCCGAAGGCTGCAGGACGCGGAGGTCCAAGTGCACGCTGATGAGTCCCCCACGAGTGAGGAGACCCCAACGGAGGAGGAAGAGGAGGAGGAGGAGGAGGAGGCTGCCAACTCCACCACAAAGAAGGCTCTGCCCCAGATCTGCCTCCTCAATAACGCCAACTCCAGGTTCAACCTGTGGCAGGATCTCCCTGAGATCAGGAGCAGCGGAGTCCTGGACATCCTCCAGCCAGACGAGATCCGGCTCCAGGAGGTAAGGGGGGTCGGAGAGCCCCCACAGGAGCAATAGCGCCCCCTTGCAGGCCACCTCCCTCTTGGCCTTGGCCTCCTCTGGTGTGTGCTATACAGCTGGGAGGTGCAGAGGCAAAGGAACCCAAGAGAGAGAGTTCGTTCTTGAAGGCAGAGATGGGGGAGACCTTTGAGTGGCTCCATGCTGGCTCCTAATGACCAGCCCTTCCCTCCCACTGAATAATCTGCTCTAGAACTTGGGCCCAAATGGATGTCACGTTCATGGGTCCATCATTTATGGATCTTAGCTGGGACCTAGAAGGTATCTTAGAGGCCATCTAGTTCAATAGCTAATTTTACAAACAAGGAAACTGAGGTGTGGGAAGATTAAACGGACACACTCCTGACTACACAGGGACTAGGTGGCACTGTTGGGATTTGAACCCAGGTCTCTGACTCTACAGCCATCCCGTTTTCCATCACACCACTTTGCTTTTCCTCTTCCCTCTGGAAGACAGGCTCATTATTTCCCCATCCCTTCTCTTCGGGAATCTCTTCAGTTCTCTGAGAGTTTTCCAAGATAAACAACAATGGGCCGGCGGTCCCACCTGCAAGGTAGCTCAATGCCCTGGTGGGAATTTCGCCCAGTTCGGCGGAGCCCGACTCTTGTGGAGGACGAGCTGAGCTCCTAAACTCTCTCCTCACTCATCCCTCTTCAGCGTGCCTGTTCCTGCCTCCCGCCCCTCCTCATCCTCTCCGACCATCATTCTCCTTCACTGAGAAACCAGGAGGGAGAAGAACAGCCTCCTGGATCTCCTCTGGTCTTCTTGCCCAAACTCTCCTCCCTTTGCTCCTCTCTTAGGGCTGACGGCTCTCTCTCCACACAGCAACACCCCACCTCTGCCCCGGGCTCTTGTCCGCTTGGTGGCGGCTTCCAGTCATGGGTCTCGTCCTACTCAAATCCAGAGATTCCTTGGAAAGAAGCTAACCTTGTTATGGCAAAGTCTCGAATTTGCTTTATTTCAAACAGTTCAAATAACCGACCATCCTAGTCGTTTGCCATCTTCTTTGCGCACGGTTCCTTCGCCCTTTCTGTCACGCACACATGATATCTTTTATGCTGTTGGGGCTGGCGATTGTGTCGGGACTTTTTTCGCCCCGTCCTCCATTTTCAGTAGAAAATGATTTTAATCAGACTGGCATTACATTTCCCAAATTGTCTTATTTTGCGAGGTCCCCTGGCAGACTCCGTCTTTTTGACACTTTGACTTGTGGTCCAGAAAACCAAATCTTATGCTGAGCAGCTGGCAGGTGCAATGGATAGAGCACCAAGCCTGGAGCCAGGAAGACTCTTTTTCTTGAGTTCAAATTCAGTCTGAGACACTAGCTGTGTGATCCTGGGCAAGTCACTTCACCCTGTTTGCCTCGGTTTCCTCATCTGTCAAATGATCTGGAGAAAGAAATGGCCAACCCCTCCAGTATCTTTGCCAAGAAAACTCCAAATAGGGGTTTGAAGAGTTGGATGATGAGGTCGAAGAGATGTTAGGGTGTGACCCAGTGAGAAAAAGTAGGGCCCGACTACTGGTCAATTTTGTATCGGCTCCATTTATTATAGATATGAGAGAGATTTTGAGAGAGAGAGTGGAGCACTAAGCATGGTATCCTATTTAGGAGGCGTTTCCTTCCCACAGAACGTTTTTTGTGTGAAAGCATCACCCCAAACCTTTCTAGGGCTCCTCTACAAACTCGGACAACCCCAGAGTCCATCCCCAGAGAGCCCACCTGCTGCTCGCTTAAGTGGCTTTGCTGGGCCTTCAGCAGAACACATGGGCGTCTCTATGAAAATGATTCATGGCTCCTTTCTCCCTGGGTCAGACCCCAACATGCATTTGTGGCTCCTTTCTCCCTGGGTCTGATGATGTCTTTGGACCGGGTGTGCCCTGCTCCTGGAATCCTCTCCTCCTTCCCTTCTGCCTCTTGAAATGTCCTTCCACATGAAGCCTTTCCCAATCTCCCCAGCTCCTAGGACCCTCCCTCGGCCAACGGCCCCATTTCTATACCGATTTGGAGATGAGAGGGAACATTTTGTTCTTTATCTCTGAATAACTAGCGATTCACACAGTGCGTGACACATAGAAGGTGTTTGTTAAATTCTTGGTGATTGATTGACTAATTGTGACTCTGTGCTAGGCACCATGGGAGTGTTGAGGATGGAGATTAAAGAGAAATTGAGCTTTCGAGAAATGAAATTGAATTGTCCCATCACAGTGAACTCTTGGGCTCAGGAGCCTTCAGATGAATTAGAGGTAGCTAGGGGTCGCCAGGGGATAGTCAAATGATGGGTGTGGAGTCCAGAAGATCCGAGTTCAAATCTTACCTCAGAGATTTACTCACTCTGGGACCCTTGTCCCTCTCTGCCACAGTTTCTTCCTTTTCAAAAAGAGGGGGTTGGACTCAGTGACCTCTAACATCCTTTTCAGCTTGAAATCTATGATTCTTTCAGGTTTCCCTCCTCTTGTTCTCTGGATCTGAGTGGTCCCTTCTTGGGATCTTCCCTCCCCTCCATGCTTCATTTTCCTTTCAGAAGCAATTCTTGATCCAGGATTGGAGCCAGGTTTAGCGGTTCGAGTTTGGAAATACCCTAACTTTGAAGTATAAGCTTTATAACAGAACTAGAAATCACCCTCATTGTACTTAAGTGCACAGGCTTCCATATTCCCAGGTCTTAAGATCTCTGGGGAGGGAAGGAATTCCTGTTTTTTTTTTTAACTCTTACCTTCTATCTTAGAATCAGTACTGTGTATTGGTTCCCAGGCAGAAGAGCAATAAGGCTGGGCAATGGGGGTAAGTGACTTGCCCAGGGCCACCCAGCTAGGAAGTGTCTAAGGCCAGATTTGAACTCCTGTCTCTGGGCCTGAAGGATTCCTTTTATAGGGAGTGCCATTATCTTTCAAAAGGAAGGTGTGACTCAGAAAGCTCCTTTGGAGAGCTCATTTGGTAAGCATTTATTAAGTAACTTCGACATGAATTCCAGAACCCCAGAGTTGAAGGACCTCAGCAGCCACTTCATCTCCCTCATAGCTGAATAGGAGCCCCACACAGCATATACCTGACAAGAGGATGTGTGGCTGGACATCTTCTCTGGGACCACTTTGTCAGTGGCTCCTTGACTGAACTTTTTGGCTTAGGAGGAGCTGTCCAAGTTTGTTCTCTCCTGGGAATGTCTTCAAGGATCCCTGCTCATCTTCCGCTCACAAAGAGGTGTCAGGGGAGACTTTATTTATTTTTAATTGAAAATTTTTATTTAATTAATTGATTTAGAATATTTTTCCATGGTTATATGATTCATGTTCTTTCCCTCCTCTCCTTCCTCCCTCCCCCATAGCCAACAAGCAATTCCTCTGGGTTTTACATGTGTCATTGGTCAAGACCTATTTCCATATTATTAATATTTACACTAGGGTGATCGTTTACAGTCTACATCCCCAATCATATCCTCATCGAACCATGTGATCAAGCAGTTTATTTTTCTGCTCCCACAGTTCTTTCTCTGGATGTGGATACATTCTTTCTTATAAGTCCCTCAGAATTGTCCTGGGTCATTGCATTGCTGCTAGTAGAGAAGTTAATTACATTTGATTGTGCTACAATGTATCCATTTCTTTGTACAATGTTCTCCTGATTCTGCTTCTTTCACTCTGCATCAGTTCCTGGAGGTCTTTCCAGTTAACATGGAATTCCTCCAGTTCATTATTCCTCTCAGCACAATAATATTCCATCATCCTCAGATACCACAATTTGTTCAGCCATTCCCCAATTGACGGATATCCCCTCATTTTCTAATTTTTTCCCACCACAAAGAGTGTTACTATAAATATTTTTGTACAAATCTTTTTCCTTATTATCTCTTTGGGGTATAAACCCAGCAGTGGTATGGCTGAATCAAAGGGCAGACAGTTTTTTAACACTCTTTGGGCATAGTTCCAGATTCCCTCCAGAATAGTTGTATTAATTCACAACTCCACCAGCAATGCATTGGTGTCCCAATTTTGCCACATCCAGGGGGGGACTTTAGCAGAAGCAATAGGAGGCTAAGTGAGAAGCACAAAGAGCCCCATGAATGGCTCATTCAGAAAAGGGGGCTCAGCCTAAATGAATATGTTTCCAGGAGAAGGACTGAGCTCCTCTGTAAGCCATTGAAAGCAGGGACTAAGAAAGCCACATCGAGTAGGCAGGCAGGAGAAGCGTTGTTTAATCAGTGCTGCAGCAGAAGCAATCATTGAGAGCTGTGTTGGAGGCAAAGCACTTTTGTGAAGAGGGAGCTTCGAAGGAGGAGGGCACGTCAGTGGAGCCCTGATTGTGGTGTGTGGGGGACTGGAGCCTTCACTAGAAGAAGGCCATTGATCACTGGGAAACAGCTAGTTGGAAAACACAGGAAGAGGGAGATGACAAACCAATCATGTAGACAGTGAAATGGGCCCAGAAAAACTAGGATTTGAAGATGACTAATGAGCTATAAATAGGTGTCAGAGAGCAAGGAGGATGTTTTTGAGCTGAGTGCCAGGAACAGAGCATCACCCATCCATCCATCCAGTTAACGAGCACTTCTAATTGGATGCCTGATGTCTTTCAGAGGCTCCTCTCCTGCCCATCCCCAACTCACTCAAAAAATACTGGAAAATCTATGGCATGTCACAATCCAAATCAAGTTCTCCTCTCATTTTCTTTCTTCTAAAGTGTTTATTGGAGGCAGCTAGGTGACTCAGTGGATTGAAAGCCAGGCCTAGAGACTTATCCCGAGTTCAGATTTGATCTCTGACACTTCCTAGCTGAGTGACCTTGGGCAAGTCACTTCACCCCATTGCCTAGCCCCTACCAGTCTTCCGCCTTGGAGCCAGCATATAGTATTGATTCTAAGATGGAAAGTAAGGGGTTAAAAATAAATAAATAGTTTTATTGAAATTCTCTTTCTCTCACTGTCACTTCTCTATGAACCCTCCTTATAAGAATAACTTCAGTTAAGCTGACTGCAAATACATGTTCATTCTGCACCAAAAGTCCACCACGTCTCTCCCATCTTTCTCAGAGGGATGCGACAGTGTTTCCAGGAAGAAGTCTTAAAACATTCATTTTAATTTTTTTTTCCTCCGGAAATCAGTCACTAAGTATTTATTAGATGCCTTCTGTGTGCTGGGCCTTTTGCTGGGTCTCTGCCTTCCAGAGCCTATATTCTTTGGAGGCAGCCAGGCACTGTGCTAAGGACTAGGGGGACAGAGACAAAAATGGGATCGTCCTTGCCCTCAGAGAGCTTGGATTCCATCAGGGGAGACAAACGTGTGCCTCTAGGACCCATTTTGTGAACAAGATACGGCAGTTTGGGATAGGGGACGGGGGAGGAGGTAGGAGATGTTTGTCTGCCTCATTTCCGCCAAATTGTTCTTCCATTTTCCTATCAGTTTTTGTCAAATACCAAGTTCTTGTCCCAAGACCTTTGGGTTTGTCCAACACCAGCCTGCCAAGCTCATTTGCTTGTGCACATGGTGTACCTAATCTATTCCATTCATCAATGGCTATATCTTTCTCAGGATCAAAATGCCTGGATGATTACAGCTTTGTGTGAGATAGTGTGCGATCTGATACTGCTAGACCCCCTTCCATTTCATTTTTTTCCAGTTAATTCCCTTTATATTCCTCACATTTTGTTCCTTCAGATGAAATTTGTTATTGTCGTCTTTTTCTAGCTCTTTAAGATAATTCTTAATAGTTTGATTGGTATGGCAGTGATTATTGTTATTCACTTGTTTTCAGTCATGTCTAACTCTTCATGACCCCATCCGGGGTTTTTTTGACAAGAGATACTGCAATGGTTTGCAATGTCCTTCTCCCGCTCATTTGATGAATGAGGAAAATGAAGTTGATAGGGTTAAACGACTTGCCCAGGGTCACACAGCTAGTAGTAAGTAAGTAAGGATTTGAACTTAGGTCTTCCTGACTCCAAGTCCTGCACTCTATATACTGCACCACCTAGCTGCCTATATTAGTGCATTCATTTAGATAGTATTGTCCTTTTAATTATGTTGGCTCAGCCTAGCCATGAACTATTCATATTTCCCTAGTTATTTAGTTCTGTCTTTCCTGTGAAAAGTATTTTGTAAGTATATTCCTATGGTTCCTAGGTGTATCTTGGCAAGTAGACTACCAAGTATTTCATATTGTTTGTAGTTATTTTAAATGGAATTTTCTTGCAGATTTTGTTGGTAATAGATAGAAATGCTGGTGATTTGTGTGGGTTTATTTGAAATCCCATAACTTTGTAGAAGCTAATTGTTTCTGGTAGGTTTTTAGTTGGCTGTCTAGGATTTTCTGGCTAGACCATCAGATCATCTGCAAAAAGTGATTTTTTTTTTTGTTTCTTCGTTACTTAAACTTACTCCTATTTTTTCCCCATCTTATTGCTATATTTCTAGGATAATATTGATGGTGATAGTGATAATGGACATTCATGCTTCACCCCTGATCTTGAAATAACTGAAACTAGATTATAGCTCCTAGGTCAAAGCCCCCTGCCCCCTACAGAATGAAGTGACAAAGAGAAAAATGACCATAGCCGAAACTAGACAGAAACCCCCTACATGCTTGGGGAGATAGCCAAAAAGCACTAACTACAAAGGATACAGAAGTTATGCTTCAAGAACTATAGGACACCCCTAAGTCTGTCAACACCCGCCACCTTACCCACCACCCCCTTAGTTTCCCGCCACCTCCTAAGCACCAGCCCGGAACCCCAAACGTATATAATCTTTACTCTGACTATGCCCCCCCGGAACTCCTTTGCTGCTGAGCTCCCCTAGCACACACTAGAAATAAAGACTTCCCTTTGCTTGGATTGCATCGTCTCTGTGTGCTCCTTGGGTGGTCGTCCATTCGGACCTAACAGTCTTATTGGATCTAGTTCATCCCTATTATACATAATGCTTACTCTTGATTTTAGATACATACTATTCATCATTTTAAGGAAAACTGTTTATTCCTATTCCTAGTGCTTCATTTATTTATTTTAACAGGAAACGGCATTATAGTTTGTCAGAAGCTTCTATATCTTTTGAAATAATCAGATGATCTGGGTTGTTTTTATTATTTAATATGGTCAGTTTGCTTATGGTTTTCCTAATATTGAACCAGTTCTGCTTTACTTACATGAATCTAGGCTATTTATAATGTATGATCTTCTTGATATATTGTTGAAATCTCTTTACTAGTATTTTATTTAAAATCCACATCAATATTCATTAGGGAAACTGGTCAATAGTTTTCTTTTTCTGTTTTGATTCTCCCTGGTTTAGGTATCAAGGCTATATTTGTGTAATAGAAGGAACTTAGTAGGGCTTCTTCTTTACCTAATTTTTCAAACAGTTTCTAGAATATTATAATTCATTATTTTTTAAATATTTGGTAACATTTGCTTCTAAATCCATTGGAGCTTAGGATTTTCTTTTTTTCTTAATGATTTCCTTTATGACATGTTAATTTTTTTCTAAGATAAGGCTGCTTAAGTATTCTATTTCCTGTTCTGTTAATCGAAACAAATTCTGCTTCATAAATACTCATCCATTTCATTTAAAATGTCAGTTTTATTAGCATATCAATGGGCAAAATAGTTCCTAATAATTGTTTCCTCTTCATTAGTTGTGAATTTGCTTTTTTTCATTGTAAGTTATTCTCCTTTCTTTTTTAAAAATCAAATTAGTCAATGGCTTAACATTTTTTAAAGTTCCTATTTTATTTATTAATTCAATGGGTAGGGTTTTTTTTTTAAACCCTTAACTTCGGTGTATTGTCTCATAGGTGGAAGAGTGGTAAGGGTGGGCAATGGGGGTCAAGTGACTTGCCCAGGGTCACACAGCTGGGAAGTGGCTGAGGCCGGGTTTGAACCTAGGATCTCCTGTCTCTAGGCCTGACTCTCACTCCACTGAGCTACCCAGCTGCCCTGGGTAAGTTTTTTTAACTTCTAATTTTATTAATGTATCCCTTGAATTTCAGGATTTATGTATTTTTATTTGCTATTTAATTTAATCTGTATTTTTGTTTTTTGTTAATTATTTTTTAGTTTTTGCTCAGTTGCTTGCTCTGTTCTTTATTTGTATTATTTTTTAAAAATTCTTATCTTCTGTCTTAGAATCAATACTATATATTTATATTGGATTCCAAGGCAGAAGACTGTTAAGGACTAGGCAATGGGGGCTGAGTGACTCACCCAGGGTCATACAGCAGGGAAGTGTGAGGCCAGATTTGAACCCAGGTCTTCCCATCTCTTGACCTGTTGCTCTGTCCACTGTGCTACCTAGCTACCTCTCTTTTTATTGATGTAAATGTTTAGAAGTATACATTTTCCTTAAGTACTACTTTGGTTGCATCCCACAAATTTTGTTGTATTGTCTTATTGTTGTCACTATCTTTAATTAAATTATTATTTCTATGATTTATTCTTTGACCCAATTATTTTTTAGAGTTATGTAGTGTCCTGCTAATTTTTTAAATCTATGCTTCAAAGGCCCTTTATTGAATATAATTTTTATTGCCTTATGGCATAAAAAACCTCATTTAATATTTCTGGTTTTCTGCATTAATTTTTGAGTTTTTTCTTAATACATTATGAATTTTTTGAAGATGCCATGCAGAGCTGACAAAAGATATATTCCTTTCTAGTCTCATTCAATATTACCTAAAGATCTATCATGTTTACTTTTCTAAAACTCTATTCATCTCCTTAATTTCTTTCTTGTTTATTTTATGGTTAGATCTGAGAGTGGCAAATTGAGATCCCCCACTAATACATTTTACTATTTACTCATATTTCATTTAAATTTTCTTTTAAGAATTTGAGTGCTTTGCCATTTGGAGCATCTATGTTCATGTTGGTATTAGTTCATTGTCTATAGTACCTCTTAGCAAAATATAGTTTCCATATTTATCTCTTTTAGCCCATATTTATCTCTTTTTAGTTAGGCGTGTTTTTCCCTTTGCTTTGACTAAGAACATGATTTCCACCCCCTTTTCTGCTTCATCCCCTTATTTTAACCTTACGCAAATCTTTCTGTTTCAAGTGTGTTTCTTGCAAATAACATTGGTGGATTCTGGTTTCTAATCCATTCTGATCGCCTCTTCAATTTTATGGGTGAGTTCACCCCATTTACTCTCAGTTACTATTGTTAACTGTATACTTTCTTCCTATTTTCTTTTACTTAAAAAATCTTCATTTTTTTTACCATGTTCCCTTCTCAAGAATCTGTTTTGATTCTCACTACTGCTTTCTTTACCGTACTTCTTTACCTTCTGCCTTTCTCTTACTGCTTTTCCCTCCTACTTCCCCATTAGTGTTTACCTTCTCTCCTTGAACCAGTTCAGATTAGAGTGAGGTTCAAAGGCTGCTCTTTCTTCTCACCACTAATTCCACCATTATTGAAACTCTTCCATCAATGTGGCATGGAATCAGGCCTTTTACCCCCTGGTTCTCCTCCTTTAGCTACTCATCAGCTTATTATGTCATTGTTAAGCTGTGGGTCCATGAATAGAGTCCATTATCCCTTTGCCTCTGTTTCTCCATCTTATAGCACAACGAACCTTGTCAATGTTTCATTAAGATCGAGTTATATTGTTTCCTGATTTATTCATGTATTGTCTCCTCCATTTGAATTGTGAGCTCCCGGAGAGCAGCAACTGTTTTGGCTTTTTCTTTATATCAACAGCCCTTAAGACAATGCCCAGAACCCAGTAAGCAATAAGCACTTAATTGATCTATGTTGACCCATTTATTGATCCCTCTCATCATCTACCAGTGAGTCTAGTATTCCTGTCATAAAAGGAAATAAGGATAGTCTGACCTGACAGCCTCTCCTTGATACTGTCTCCTCTCTGGGTTTCCATGACATCGCTGGCATCTCCCATCTTGACTTCCTCTGCACTGACCATCCCATGGATTTCTGAAAGACTTCATCCTTACTTCCATTTCCACTTTCCTCTTCTTTTAAGATATATCCCAGGCACCATCTTCGGAGTAAAGCCTCTTCTAAATCACCCCTTCCCAAAAGTTAATGGCTTCCCTCCCTACAGTCTTGTATGTAACGACTCTCCAAATATTTGTACTTCTTGGCCCTGCCCTCCCACTAGACTCCCTTGTGAATTAAGATTGTTTCATCCTTTGACGTGTATTCCCAGACCCAGCACGGTGTAGGGCACACTTGGTGACATAGTAATGCTTGTTGACTGGCTGACTGTTAAATGCTTACCATCTGCCTGGCGCAAGGCTAAAATGGGAAACATGCAGAAGAAAAACATATGATTTATCCCTTGTTTATATGGGTACAGGGTTGGGTGTTTTGGTTCAAAAAGATGATTCTATTACAAAACTGAATAATATGGAAATAGGTATCAAGTGACAACATTTGTACAACCCAGTGGAATTGCTTGTTGGCTTGGGGAGGGGGAAGGGAAGAGGGGACGGAAAGAAAATGAATCATGGAAACATGGAAAAATACTTTAAGATAAATAAATTTAAAATCTGGGAATACAAAAAAAAAGTGGGGGATGAGGGGGAAACTAAGCCCTTCCCCTCAAAGAGGTTATACTCCATTTTTTTTCAATTTTTTCAATTTATTTATTTTTAAATATTTTTCCATGTTTACATAATTCATTTTCTTTCCGTCCCCTTTTCCCTCCCCACTTCCAGCACCAACAAGCAATTCCACTGGATTGCACACATGTTGTCACTTGATACCTATTTCCATATTATTCAGTTTTGCTCTAGAGCAGAGATTATACTCTAATGGTGGAGTCAATATACAGATAATTGGATGCTTTCAAGATGGATACAGAGTATGTGGAAAGCAATCTGAAGGGGACACATTAGTACTTGTTGATTGACTGACAGATTTCTCTTTAATAAAGCTATTCTGGGCTTCGGGTTGCTTGCTTCCTTTTCTAGATGTTTACCAACCATCCTTTGAACAATATGTTCGGCAATTTTGCCAGGAATTGTGATCAGGTTCTCCGTCCAATGATATGCACATTCCATCCTTTGCCTTTTTTTTTTTTTTAATCAGGGAAACATTTGCCTTTCTTCCATCTTAACCTACTTTTCCCCTTTTCCTCAGTCATTCAAAGGTCACTGACTTAGCAGTCATATCCACTAGTCCTGTCAGGACCCTAGGAGATAGCTAGTGCTATAAAAATAAAGAAGGTATCTCTACAACTACTAATTATTAACAGGGTATATTAATCTGAGGAAGCTGTGTTTGGGTTCCCTTGATGGCTGGTGCAGGGACACCCAGGTCCTGCCACTCAGCTGGATGTTATAATAACTGCCCTTCTTTATAACAGTGCCCAGGCAGGATCCCTAAAGGTCAGAGGATGGGTAACCTTTTCAGGTCCCACCTGGGGTTGATTGATTATTAGTGTTGAGCTCTATCAGCCTTGACTGCATTGCTATCATCTTTGATATCATTGATATCATCTGACTGCGTTGCTCCCTCCCCAGAGTGGTGATGGAATAACTACTCAGGAAGGTACTTAATAACCTTTATCTATGATGTTAATAAGGGAAAGGAATGATCAGGAACAGATTGGGGATAGGAGACCCTGTCACTAAAGGCTATGACACCAATCCCTCAGGACTGTAGGCTGTTTCAGTAATGCTGGAGCTCTTGTTCTTCGCCTCCTCTAGCTCAACTTGGCCACAGCCAAACCAGAGAAAGCAATCTGCTTGGTATATACAGATATTGATGATCCCTCTGCTTCTTCTCCTTCCTTCTTCCTGGTTCCCCTCTCCCCCCTGGGCCCGGATACCTAAATATCTAGAGATGGTTTAGATGCCTAAATATCTAGGGGTAATTCAGAGAGAACCTGAGGATCCACGGTCAGACTCACAGGTCAATCAGATCAATGTCCAAGATCAGATTAATGCTTCAAGTCAAGGGTTTCAGGCCAGGGCTCTAAAACCAAAAGCCAAGGGCAAAAGTCCAAAGCCCCTATCTGATGGCTGTCAGGGTATTTATACCCTCTGGCCAACTGCCTTTCCTCTTGTCCTCACAGCATCTAGGAACATTCTGATGTCTCCAACTGTCTTCACCTGTCAATCAAAGTGAGGCTCTCAACTTCCAGAGTTTGAATATGACACTTGTCAGGGCCAAGTGACTTGAACCCCTGAAAGGCAGCCAGGAGCTTTCTTACAGTCTCTTTCCTTATCGTGGGCTTTAGCTGTTTTTGTTCAGTCCTTTTCAGTACAAAGATCATTTTCCTCGGAAGAGTAAACAGAAACAAAACTAAGAGTCTAGCAGCTCTTCTCTTTCCCTCTCTGTCTCTCTCTCTCTCTGTGTCTCTTTCTCTCTCTTTCTTTCTCTCCTTCTCTCCCTCCCTCCCACTCTCCCTCTCATTCTGTCTCTTTCTGTCTCTGTGTCTGTCTCTCTCTCCT
>NC_058133.1:511950499-512039354 GCF_016433145.1 Gracilinanus agilis | reverse complement strand
CTGTCTGTCTCATTCTGTCTCCTCCCCGCATTCTCTCCCCCTCCTCTTTCTCTTTTTGTCTCTGTCTTCCTCTCTCTTTCTCTCTCTTTTTTCTCTCTCCTCTTTCTGTTTCCTTCTCTTTCTGTCTGTCTTCCTCTCTCTCTCTTTCCTTCTTTTTCTGTCTGTCTTCCTTTTTCTCCCTCGCTCTCTCCTCCTCCCTCTCCTTCCTCCCCTCTCTACTCTCCCTCTTCTCCCTTCTCCCTCCATCTCTCTCTTTCCATCTCTGCCCCTCCCATTAGTTGTCAATGCCCTATTCATACTGAAGAAAAACTTTTCTTGGACCCTTCCCCCTTTCCCCAAGGTAGCTAAAAATAACCTTTTTTTCCTTATTCTTAGATCCCTGTCAGCCTTCTCCCCACTCCCACCTCACATGGGATTCTCAGAGGAACACGTGTCTTGCTTAGTTTTCATTCTCTGTCACCTTTTCTCTATCTTCTGGCCATGTCTTTGAAGAATCTAAAATGGTGAGAGCTCCCTGTGCATCCACATGGGTCTCTTTGCCCCCTCTCCTTCCTCATCAGTATTGTTTCTCCTTGTGCCTTCAGAGATTTCTCTTGCCATAGGATCACAGACCTGGATTTGGAAAGGACCTTAAAGGCACTGAGTCCAAGCCCTTCATTTTACAGAGGAGGAAACTGAATCCCTAAGGACTTGCCCAAGGTCATGTAGGCAGTCAGGGGCATGGCTGGGGTCCTCCGAAATTCATTCCTGCCCCTCCTGAGCTGATTTCCCCTGTAGAATGTCAGTCGATGGTTTTGCACCTCTCCTTTCTCCTTCTCCCTTTGAGATCTCCTCTTCCACAATCTGGAGGGCATCTCGACTTCTCCTTCTCTGCTACCCATGGAGATGCAGAGGGAGCTTATGGACACCCTTTGCCAGGCAGGCATCGAAAAGTGTAAACTGGTGCCCTAAGGACAGTTTTGGAGAGGCTGTGGGGGAAAGTGGAGGACAACACCCAGGATCGTGTAAGAGCTATTGGGGGAAAGAGGAGGACCCAGGAAGGAAGAGAACGATGGCAGCCGCGTTCATCCGCACGATGATGGTAGACAATGGGGAGAAGATGGAGCGGCTCAGCTGTTAGTGCTGCTTTGGTTTTTCTCTGTCAAGGAGGTCGATCTTCTTGACTTCCAAAGGACAGAAGCAGCTTGGCTGACTGAAGCCCAAACTAAAGAGGACATGATAAGGGAGCGCTCCGCTGCCCTCGATGAGGTTTAGCTGTGAGCCCAGGACAAACCCCACCCCCGGGCCTGGAAAAACAACCAGACGGGTAGATTGGGATGGGCTCAGACGCCGTCATGGCCCAGGACCGGAGAAGGGCAAACTCTGGCTCAGTTTTCAGGAAAGGGAAGAGGGGCATCCGTAAAGCCCAGGCTCGTGTTCCTGCCAACATTTTATGACTCTGGAATATCTAGAAAAGGAACCAGTAATCCCCAGGAGCCAGCGTGGCTTCAACCAGATCAGACTGTCTGTCCGACTCATCTTCTTCCCTTTTTGGTTGAGATTATTCAACTGAAAAAGTCAGAGAATACCGGAGAGGCGATTCACCTCAATTCTGGTAAAGATTCAAAAAAAATCCTTGTCTTCTCTCTTAGAATCAACACTAAATATTGGTTCTAAAGCAGAAGAGCAGTAAGAGCTGGGCAGTGGGGTTAAGTGACTTGACCAGGGTCACACAGCCAAGAAGTGTCAGAGGCCCCATTTGAACCCAGGATCTGGTTCTCTCACCACTGAGCCACCCAGCTGCCCCTCAGTAAAGACTGGGACCATCTCCTGGCATGATTCTATGGAGAGATGCAGGATGGAGAAAAGCACAATGAAGTGAATTTCAAACTGACTGAATGGCTAGCCCTAAGCAAATGATTAGGGACCTACTGAATGCCTGACAGTGTGCTGGGGCTGTCCTTGGGAGGGGAGCACCAGCTGAGGGTCCTGGGCATCAAGCTTGACCATTCTGACTGGGAACTCGGCTCAGAGGCTCCTCCCATCTGCAGAGGAAACCCAGGGGCTCGTTTGCAGGTTGGGCGACCGAGAGTCAGCCTTGGAGAAGATAGCAGTAGGGGCGGGCATGGGGCTGAGTCTGATAAGAGGAATTCTAGTAAGAATAAATGTAAAGTGTTGCACGGGCTCAAACAATCAATCTCACAAGTCAAAGGTGGGAGAAGGGAGGCTAGACAGGAAGGAGTCGGAGCCGCCAGGTTTCTCAGATGGCCGACTCCATGTGAGCCAAGAAAGCTAATGGCACTTTGGGAGGCATTAAGAGATGCCCAAGCAGGCTCTGCCCCCCTCTGGGATTCCCTTCTGGGCCCCACATTTTAGGAAGGATGATGATGAAGTGGAGAGAATTCTGAGGCTGGTGACCAGGATAGTGAAGGGCTTCTTCATTTAGGGAAGGGACCTGACAGCTGGCTGAGAATTTGAAGGACTACTACGGAGAAAAGACGGGCAGCCGGATGGGGCAGTGGATAGAGCAGGACTCCTCTTCATGGGTTCAAATCTGGCCTCGGACACTCTCTGTGTGATCCTGGACAAGTCACTTTACCCCATGCCTCAGTTTCTCCATCTGTCGATGGGAGCTAGAGAAGGAAATGGCAAACCAGCCCAGTATCTTTGCTAAGAAAACCCCAAATGGGGTCACAGAGACCCAGCTGTGACTGAAATAACAAATGAGGAAGGCTGAGCTCCGTGGTCCTTGCCTCCAGGGGGTGCAACCAGGAATAGTGGAATCCTGGGCGAGTAGGGAAGTGCTGCTGAGAAGCTTCTGGGGAAAAGCTGCCCAGAAATTAGAACTGCCAGATGCAGACAGGGCTGGCTCAAGAGGCGATAAATAGGGTCCCCCTGGCCAGAGGCCTCCAAGCAAAGGCTGGAGGGCCACTTGTCCATTTTGTTAGAGGGATCGCGGACTTCTGGAACACAGACTCAATGCTGGAAGAGATCTCAGAGGCCATCTTCATTCCAACTCCCTATTTTCCAGATGACAAAACTGAGGCAATGGGCATTGTGGTTTATCCAAAATCATACAGGTAGGAAATATCATAGGCAAGAATTGAACCCAGGACCCATGAGTTCAGAAACAGTGTTCTTCCCACTGGATGAATAAGGATAGGGGCCTGGACCTCTGATTTCAAAGAGATAGGGAACTCCTAAGGGAAGAACCCCCTCTACCAAAGCAGATTGCCACCTTCTCTGAAAATTATTGCCCTGAAGTTGCCTAGAATATTGAGACAGTGAATCACTTACCTAGAATCTATGTGGAGGCGGGAGGTCTTGAATTCAAGTCTTCCTGACTTTGAGGCTGACTTATTCTGCTCTTGAATTTCTATTCCGATACAAATTGGCCTGGATTGAATCAGAGATTCCTTCTGACTCTGGGGTCTGAGACTGAATTCTGGACTTCCTCAGGTTTCCATCATTTCTGCCCCAGCCTTTGGTTCCTGCCTCAGCTGTAGGATTTGAACTCAGGCCTTCTTCCATTCAAATGTTTCCTCATGGTAGTCTGTGGCTGGCGGTTCCTCCTTGCTCGCCGGGTGACCTCGGCCAAGCCCATCTGTAAAGTGAAGGGTTTGGCGAAGTCCCCACAGGGTCAAGGCTCCCAGCCCGCCCCCTGGTCCCCCCTCTTTGCCCAGTCTGAGGCTGGGCCCTTCTGCTTCTGTTTCCCCTGACCCTGCCCATTGTGCACCCCGTCCCCAGTTTCTTGGCCCTCCTCCTGCCCCCTAAGCCTGTGCTGGTCACTTTGGACACAGCCGGAGCCTTCCGACAGCTGAGAGTCCCCACAGATAGGAGGGAGGGCTGGCGGCCAGCCCAGGGCTCGAGGCCAGAGTTTCTAGGCGCCTCTGAGGTCCAAACAGTCCTCTCTGCAGTGGGCTCTGAAATGTCGAGGGGGCTGGGCTTTGGCCTTCTATTCTACAGTCCCTCTGGCGGCCCCCCTCTTTCCCTTTGGGGGGATTCTTTCCCCAGCCCTTCTCTCAGGCTCTTTCACCCAAGGGGAAAAGACAAAGGCACACAGAGGTGTAGGGGTTCCCTGTGAGGAATACCTGAATGCTTTCTCATATGAAGAGGCAGAGTGGAGAGAGTGTTGACTCAGTAGTCAGAGGGCCTGGGTTCAAATCCTGCTTCTGATGACCCATCCCATCCTTGGGACTCGGACTCCTCTGCTGCAAAACAAAAGGTTTGGATTAAATGCCCTCTGAAGTCCTTTCAGACAGGCTTGGTCTGTACTCCAGGGAGCAGGGTACCCCAGGGGTGGTCCTATGCCCCCACTTTCCACATCCCTTTTGTGGGTTTCTTCCTCTCTCAGATGGTACAGAGCAGCGAGGTGGTGCTTTGATGGAGCTCTGGCCTGGGCACCTTGTTCGAAGATGCTCAGTGATAGAGCCCTCGGCCTGTGGCCTGCTTGGATGCCAGGGCGCATCTCTGATACGAGGTGCCCCGTGACTCCCTCCACCTTGTCCTGGCCTCTGAAGGCCGAGCCGAAGGGCTGAGATGATGGGTCAGGTGGGCCCTGGGATGCGTCGGCCTGAGGACATCCCTCTCTGAGCCTCTGGCCTCATCTCTGTCCTTCTCTGTCTCCCCCAAACCAGGCCATGTTCGAACTAGTCACCTCCGAAGCCTCCTACTACAAAAGCTTGAGCCTGCTGGTGTCTCACTTTATGGACAACGAGCGCCTGAAGAAGATTCTGCATCCTTCCGAGTCCCACATCCTCTTCTCCAATGTCTTGGATGTCATGGCCGTGAGTGAACGGTAAGAGACGGGCATCCTTGGTGCAAGAAATAAAATGGGTATAAAAGGATAGATTTTAAAATATCATGGTTTTAAGGGATTTATTGAAAGCCATTTAGAAAAATGAAGCCTCGTGCCTGTTGAGTTATTTTAAAGGGACCCACCATTTACCTGCTTCTCCCATCCTGGCTCCTGCTCCACAGCCCAGAAAAGAGGAAGTACCAATCTCGTCCTCAGGCTTTATACTTTACGTTATTACTCTTCCTGCCCATGTGATTACAAGCAAGGAATTGTGGGAAATGTAGTTTGAAGTCCCCTAAACCTCCACAGGAAGTTTAGATCAGGGACCTCAAAATTAGTTCAAGGACTCCCAAATTTCCAATATCACATTCCCCCTGATGATCCTTGGGGGCCTGGTCTCCCCAGGTGATCATCTTGTACCCACAAAGGTCTTCTAACTAAAATAGTTAAGAGTTTAGAGGGAAATGGAAGAAAGAGAAAGCAAAGCCAATGTTTTGCTAGGCACATTGACAAAAAGCCAATTAGGGGGCTCATCCCTTTGGCATAAGTGTGTACATTCAAAACAAATGCATGCAACTCCCCCTAGTTCAATCCACTGCGCCCCAGAGTTCATTCTGGATCTTCCTGATGCAGTATTAATTGTAAAATCTACACTGGTCAGTCATTCAGTCATTCACCAAACGTTAACTAAACTTAGTTAACTAAAGCACCTACTGTGTACCAGCTAGAGGTGTGGTGGAGGCAGTCGGGAAGTCTGGGGTTCACATCCTGCCTCTGTTCCACACTGGCTCGGGTGGTCCTGAACAAGTCACAGCATCTCTATGCCAAGGGCTCCTCGGCCAAAGGTTCCAGAGCACGTGAGTGGGACTTGGATGCCTTCATTCTCACCAGCTTCTAAGGGAAATGTAGCATTTCCTTCCCTTATGGATAAACGCCCCTCGCCTGCCTCACCTCTTAGAGTCAGCACTCCTGGGGTCTCCAGTGCCCCAAGTTTTCTCCTTCCGTCCAAAAGGAAGAACGGAAGAAGCCATCTCGGGTGCTGCTAGCCCTTGGGGGCTCCTAGGATCGTAGATCCGGAACAGGGAGGGACCTTAGAGTCGTGGCGTCCAACCCCTTCCTTTTACAGATGAGGAAACTGAGGCCCGGTGCGCTTTCTACCACTCCACAGCTGTCCCCCCAAGGTTTGAGAAGCCTTTTCCTCCCAGTGATCCTCTGGGCTAGGTGACATGGATATTATTGTTCCCATTTCAAAGATAAAGAAACCAAAGTTTGGAGAGGGCTGAGACCCGTTGGTGGATGTCAGAGCTAGAATTTCGGCAGACCAAACAGTGTTGCCTCCAATCTGATAGATCTACACACAACCCCCTGAAAAGCATTGTGAAGGCACATCATGGAGGGGAGAGCAAGTCAAATCACTCAATCAATATGGCGGCCCCAAGTTCCTTCAGGTCAAAGGGTCACATTTTATCCTGGTGTCCTTACCTCATAGAAGGGCCGAGCTCAAAGCTGCGTGACCCGAGGCAGCTGGCTAGCGCAGTGGATAGAAGGCCAGGCTAGAGGCAGGAGGTCCTGGGTTCAAATCTGGCCTTCCTAGCTGTGTGACCCTGGGCAAGTCACTTAACCCCCGGTGTCTAGCCCTTACTGCTCTTCTGCCTTAGAACTGAGGTAAGGAGTTTTTGGAAGGGGGGAGGGGCCACAGGTCTTGGGTCTCTGGGACAGTCCTGGAGCCCAGGGAGAGCGTCCCTCCCGAAGGCGGTGACCACGCCCAGCCCAGCATGGACAGAAGGCTGCCATGTTTGTGGGCCAGAGAACAGGGAGGGCCCCCTGGAGGCTGAGCCCGCCCAAGGCAGGAGGGGGTAGAGTGGGTGCGAATTCAGGGGGTGTTTGTTGGGAATTTTAGCCCGATTTGCTCAGCATCCCAGAGTTTCTCAGAAGCGGAAGGAACGACGGACCTTTTGGACGTCCTCCTTTCCGCCATTTTGTTAAGTGGTTCATCCTGGCTCATTCCTTGCCGCGGGTGCTGACTCAGAATTCCTTGATATTATTCGGGGTCCGGGGGGGCTCCAGTTTGGGGAGGAGGGACGGCCGTGTGACTCCGAGGGCAGAAGGGGCTCACGACGTCGCCTTGTTGTTGGTCGTTCTCAGTCACGTCCAGCTCTTCACGACCCCGCGGGGGGTTTTCTTGGCAAATATACTGCAATGGTTGGCCATTTCCCTCCTTCTCCAGCTCATTTGAAGGGAGGAAACTGAGGCCAAGAGGGTGAAGTGACTTGCTCAGGGTCTCACCACTGGGGATTTTTCTTGGCAAAGTGCCTGGAGTGGCTGGCCCTGTTCTTCTCCAGCTCATTTAACAGATGAGAAAACGGAGGCAAACCGGGTTCAGTGACTCGCCCAGGATCACACGGGGACAAATTGGCTGGATTTGAACTCTGGTCCTTGGGACTCCAGCCCCAGCTCTCTATCCTCTGCCCCGCCCGGCTGCCCTGCACGTCAAGGGGTCAGAGCAAGGCAGAAGCCAGTTCCCTGTAAGAAGGCTCTCAGGAGCAACTCTGAGACGGAAGGGCAAGGTGTGGGCAAAAGTGAAGTGACTCGCCCAGGGTCACCCAGGCGGGAAGTGTCTGCGGCTCGATTTGAACCCCGATCCTGCCGGCTCCAGACCCGGGGCTCCCTCCACTGTGCTACCCAGCCGCTCCCCCAGAAGTCTTGAAAGCGCTTTTTTCCCAGCCGGGCCGGGCCGGGCCTCGGAGGGAGACGCTATTATCGCCCCCATTTTATAGACGAGCAAACAGAGGCGTAAGTCACGCAGGGCTCGGGTGGGCTCCGGCCCACATTCTTATTAATTAGTATGGACCAAGGTTCGGCGTGACTTGGCCCTGCGCTGGGGAGCCCATCGAGCGCCTCTGCGGGGAGCGGGAGGGAACGCGGAGCCCCAGACGTCACTGAGAGGGCCGGCCCGTGCGGGGAAGGGCGGCTCTACAGCCCAGCTCGGGAGCGGACGCTCACCCGGGCCAGCTGGCTGTCCCAGCGCGTTGGGAACCAGGCCTGGGTTCGAGTCTGGCCTCTGTCCCTTCCTAGCTGGGTGACCCTGGGCCAGTCATTTCAGCCTCCCCCCAGCCCTTGGGGCTTTTCTACGGTACTCGGTGTGGATTCTAAGATGAAGCCAGGGTTGGGAAAGGAGGGAAGATGGTGGCTTAGGAGAGGGAGCTTCCACACTGGGAGGTCCCGGACAAGGAGACCCTCGAGGAGACTTTCTCGTCCCTTTGATCCTCCCGAGGGGTAAAGGAGCTCCTGCTCGGAATGACCGTGGAGGAAACCGAGGCCGGCGAGCTTAGGGGGCTCGACAATGGCAGGGGAGGCCCCAGAGCGTGGAACGGCAGGGCTGGGCGCCACCCCAGAGGCCGCGGGCCTCGGCCACGCCACCCACCTGGCTGGGAGGTCCCCAGGAAGCGGGCGCCGGCCCGGCTCTCAGCCTCCAGGGAGGCTCCTCGGCGGCCCTCGGAGAGCCGGCCAGGCTCACGCAGGCCGTGCGTGTTTGATATGTGCCGCCCAAAGACCGCTTCAACACGCGTGACTCTTACTGTGTTCGTATGTGCGTGCCCCACCCCATACATCCGTGTGCGCGTGCACACACACATCCCAGGAGGCCCACTCGGCGGTCATGTGCCTATAGCTTTGGACTCCAACATCCTCATTCTTACAGATGGGGAAACCGAGGCCAGAGACGTGGCAGCGCCCCTGGGATCGTGGGATCAGAGTCGGAAGGGAGAGGATTGCTCTCTCTAGCTAGTCCAATCCCTATTTTACAGGTGGGGAAACCGAGGCCTAAGAAGTCCTAGAATAGATTCAGGACGGAGAGGAAGCTTTAAATAGCATCCAGTCCAAGCCCTCATTTCTGCACATAGAGAAACTGAGGCCCATCTCTGGGATCTTGGGGTCACTCCTCCCGAGCCTTCATTGGCACAGATGACAAAACAGGGGCCCAGACTTACCCAAGGTCACACGGATCACAAATACCGAGCCGGGATTCGAAATCGGTTCTTCCCGCATGGCTCTGCCTGTCCAGCTTGGGTCCACTGGAATCCCCACCCAGGCTCATTAAGGGTGCGTGTGGTTCCATCCATGAGCCTCCCTGCGAAATCGTGTTTTTCCTTCAGCCCAAAACCCTCACGTGGGGCTGCTGGCTTAGTGCTTTAACTGGCATTTTCCACTTTCCTGCATCTCCAGGGCTCGGGGGAGGGAGAGCGAAACAACCCGATGAGCAGCTTCATTCCAGATGAGTCAAATAAGAGCCAGAGAGAGGAGACTTGTCCAGGGACACACGTCCAGGAAATTAAATCCAAGTTGAGATTTAAAGCCAGGCTGCTCCTGACTCCCTTAGCCTTTAAGTTGCCTAGAATTCCCAGCCCTCTCTGAGCTGGCTCTCAAGTCTCGGAACATGGGTTCGATTCCTGTCTCTAATCCTTATTATCCATGGGACCCTGGACAAGTCACTTTCCCTCTATGGGCCTCAGTTTCTCAGTCTAAAAAATAAAGGCATTGGACCAGAGGAGATTTTAACATGAGATCTGCTATTGTGAATAGCCTCTGTTTATTTGGCTGCTTCTTATGGAGCAAAGGAGGGAGGAGGGAGAAGCCAGTGGAAAAACGGGAGCACCAGATTCCTCAGTGCATCGAGGGTTGAGAGCCAGGTCACATGGGGGAACTACGGAGAGAACACTGACGGTGTTTTGAGACCCCAGACCCTCCTATTTAGTACCATCTTGGGCCTTGGTTTCCTCATCTGTTAAAGGTGGGGGACAGCTAGATGGCTCAGTGGATTGAAAGGCAGCCAGAGATTTGGGAGGTCCTGAGTTCAAATCTGGCCTCAGACGTTTCCTCACTGTGTGACCCTGGGCAAGTCACTTAACCCCTGTTGTCTAGTCCTTATTGCTCTTCTGCCTCTGAACCAATACACAGGGTGGATTCTAGGGCAGAAGGTATGAGTTTAAAATAAAAAAAGAGAGAGAGAGGAGGAGGATTCCAGATCTGTAATGTGATGACCCAATGAGATAACTTAGCATAGTCCCTGGCACACAGGTGGAGTTCAATAAATGCTTGTTCTCTCCCCCCCACACACCCATGACCTGCCTGTGTGATCCTGGGTGAGTCACCTATCTTCCCTTTATTAGTTTTCTCATCTATAAAATGAAACTGTTAGGCTAGCTGGCTCTGCCGTCTCTTCCAGTTTGAGACATGGGATCCTGGGACCCCACCGTGTTGCCCTGGGCCTCCCCGGGCCTTGGGGCCCTCCTCGGTGAGACTCAGGAGGGGGCTGGATTGGAGGAACTCTGAGGCTCCCCTCAGCTCCAGGGCTGCAATGGATCATCCTAACAAGGAAGGGGGAGCCCACCCGGGCCTAACTGGGGCTTCGTGGTTGGTGATTTCAGGTTCCTCTTGGAGCTGGAGCACCGCATGGAAGAGAACATTGTGATCTCGGACGTGTGCGACATCGTCTACCAGCACGCCGCCAATCACTTTTCTGTCTACATCACCTACGTCTCCAACCAGACCTATCAGGAGAGAGCGTACAAGCAGCTTCTGTGAGTTCTGGGGCTTGACTTGAGACACCCATAAAAGAAGCTCTGTGTGTGTGCGTGTGTGTGTGTGCGTGTGTGTGCATGTGTGCGAGTGTGTGTGTATGTGTGCATGTGTGTGCGTGTGTGCATGTGTGAGTGTGCATGTGTGTACATGTGTGTGCATGTGAGTGTGTGTGAGTGTGTGTATGTGTGCGTGCATGTGTGAGTGTGTGTGCATGTGTGCGTGCATGTGTGAGTGTGAGAGTGTGCGTGTGTGCAGGTGTGTGTGTGCATGTGTGTGCGTGTGTGTGTGAGTGTGTGTGTGCATGCGTGCGTGCGTGTGTGTGTGTGTGTGTGTGAGTGAGAGAGAGAGAGAGGGAGACAGAGGGGGGAAGGGAAAGAGGGAAGGAGGGAGAGAGAGACAGAGAGAGAGAAGCTCTAGAAAGAAGAGTTAAGATCTAAGCCTCAGAGAGGCCGGAGAGGATGAGGCTGGAGGATGGGAGGGACGGGGGTGTCGCCCCTTCCTCCACCTGCCCCCGGGATCCCCGGCTTCCCTGGGGCTGGGAGCCTCATTGGACTGCTGGCCGGTGGACCCAGATGGGCAGCCGGCCGGAGCTGGGCCGTTCCTTGGGGCAGAGCTCAGCCTCTCCGTCGATGGGGTCCCCCGAAGCTCGGGGCTGCTGGGATTCTTGGCTGGAATGTGACTCGGAGGCCTTTGGAGTTTCAGAAAGAGCGTTTGAGGTCAGGAGAGCCGGGCCGGCCGCTCGGTCAGGCCTGGAGAGCAGGCCGGGGCCTCGGCGAGAAGCAGGGCCAGAAAGCAGGAGGTTTGGGGATGGAGGAAGGGGCAAAGAGAGCCCGAATGGGCGCCTGCTCATTCCTCGGCCACGCAGCCTCCGGGAGGGCGTCCCCTGGCCGGCCGGGGTCTGGGCTCCAGCTGCTTGGGGTCCCCTTTGGCAAAATGGTCCCCCGGATTCTGGGCTCCCCTGATGGGGCTCTCCCTGGCACTGTCCTGGGTCAGGCCACGAAGCTTCTGGGGCGAGTTTTTGACTGACACGTGGAGGAAATCTGTTTGCGGCTCCTTCTGGCCTCTGGACGTTGGCTTATGGGAGTCCCTCTGGTGGGACCAGGCAGCCAGCCTGGTTCGGATGCCAGCCCGAGCCCGTGCATATATGATGGAGTTCTATTAGCAGGATTAGTAACGACCACACATAAAGAATACGGGGCCGCCAACATGGAATCAGAGCATTCGAGCCCCGCCGGGGCAGGCTGCCCCTCCTCTGGTAGTCCTAGCTGCTTAGAGCACCAAGAGGAAAGGGACTTGTCCAAGGTCACACAGCCAAGATGTGGCAGAGGTGAGACCTGCACTCGGCTCTTCCTGGCTCCACGGTCCACTCAAGCCATCGCGCCGTCCCGAAATAAGAACAATTTGGGGAAAAGGCAACAGAGAGGCCCTCCGAGGCCGTCCCTGGCCATGACAGGATGGAGGAGCTTTGAGTTATGGCTGGAGCTGGAAGGAGCCAGAGAGGTCCCGAGGCAGTCTGACCCCCTTGTCTAAAGTGGAAGAAGCTCAGCGTCAGGGAGAAGAGACTGGCCCAGGGTCACCCAGCCAGGAGCCAGGCCATGAGCTTTTATTAAGTACCTGCTGCATGCCAGGCACTGAGGACCGTCCGGGCCGGGGCGATGGGGGGAGAACAAAGGAAGGTACAAACGAGCTGTAGCCGGGATAGACGGGAAAGAACCAGAGCAGGGAGGCCCTAGACTGGACAGGAGTTTTTGTTTTGTATTAAACCCTCCCCTTCCGTCTTAGAATCAATAGATGGATCAGCTCCAAGGTGGAAGAGTGGTAAGGGCTAGGCAAGGGGGGTCAAGTGACTTGCCCAGGGTCACACAACTGGGAAGTGTCTGAGGCCAGATTGGAACCCAGGACCTCCCGTCTCTAGGCCTGGCTGCCCTCCCTGGCGTGGTCTTGAGGCCTTTCACCATGCTGGAGGCCCTCCTCTGGGCCCTCTCTGGCTGCCTCCTGCACGTGGTGCCCCGCACGAGATCCTCCGGGGTCTGGGCCAGCAGGACGGCCGCCTCCTCCGTCCTGGCTGCCAGCTGGGCTCCGCTCAGGGCTGCCCGCAGTGCCCTGCGCCCCCCGGGCCGGCGGCCCCCTCGGCTCTTTTTCACTGGCAGAAGTAAATCCCCTGCAGCTCCCGACACCTCTGTAAGAAGTGGGGAACGGAGCAGTTTTGAAAAATACAGACCGGGGCAGCGGGGGGGCTCGGGACGGAGGACCTGGGTTCAAGTCTGCCCTCAGATACTTCCTGGCTGGGTGACCCTGGACAGGTCACTTGAGCCGAGCCCTGACCACTCTCCTGTCTCGGACTCGACACTCGGTCCTGGTCCTGAGGTTTGGGGGGGTCCGAAAAGAAAGTGAGAAAAGTTGGTCTAAATCTGCTCCGGCAGTCCTGGGCGCCTTCCCGTCCCTCGATGGTCACCCCAGGAAGAGCCCTGAGCGGCCCCCTCCGAGGGCCAGATGTGCGGCCCCTCCCCGCAGCGGGGGCCGCCTTAGTCACTGGCCTCTTCCCAGGACTCCGGCTGGGCAATCAAGCCCGACTCGTGCCTCGGACCCGCAGCTCCGTGCGCACATGCGGGCTCCCTTGGAAAGCTGGTGTCGGTTCGGCTCTCCTGAAGGCGGCTCCGCTTTAGGGGCGCACCGGGGGGTCCTCTGGGAGATCGGGGGCTCCCTCGAGGGCCCGCCGGAGGCTCTGGGGGGCCCAGCAGACGTCTCCGAGGGCCGGACCAACCCCTTCCCCCTCTGTCCGTCCCCAGGCAGGAGAAGGCGGCTTTCCGGGAAGTGATCTCCCAGCTGGAGCTGGACCCCAAGTGCAAAGGCCTCCCCTTCTCCTCCTTCCTGATTCTGCCCTTTCAGAGGATCACGCGATTGAAGTTGCTGGTGCAGGTAACGGCCGCCTGCTCCCCCCTCGGGCCCGCCTCCCCCTCCCTGGCAGCCCCCAGGCTCGGCCCAGGAGACCCAGAGGGAGCCCAGCAAAGTCAAGAGGCTCCCCCGGGTCACACAGGGCCAAGCCTCCCAGGCGGGATTCGAACCCAGGCCCTCTGGCTGCCAGGCTCCCTCCCCGGCTCGCTTTCTTCACTTCACTCAGAACTGGGGGAGGCCCACAGAGAGCATCGGCCCAGCCCCTCCCCGATAAGTTGGAGGAGAGGCTGAGAGCGAAGGAACGCAGCGTTTAGTAAGTGCGCAGCAGTGCCAGCCGGGCCCCCCGACCTCACAGCTCCCCTCCTCATTCTCGTGTCCTCTCAGACCTGGGTTCGAATCCCAGAGCGGCTCCTCACCAAGCCCCTTTCTGCCTCTGGGCCTCGGCGTCCTTCTCTGCCAAAGGAGAGGCCTGGGCCGAAGGGCCTCCGCCACATACAGGTCCCTCCTGGGCCGCCGCCGCCATCCATCCATCTTTATCTTTCTTTCTTACTTTCTCTTTCTTTCTCTTCCATCCATCCATCCATCCATCCACTCTTTCCTTCTCTCTGTCTGTCTGTCTGTCTGTCTGGCTCCCTATGTTGTGCCGGGTCCTCTTTTGCTCTTGGCCCCCCTGTTATTCCACATACTGGCTCCTCCTCCGGTTCAAGTGGCCTCGCCTTGGCCCAGCAGGTCCTCCTCCGTTTGGGTCTGGGTGCCGCTCTGTTAGCGCTCAGAGCCTTCCTCTCAGGACGAGCCCGAGGGGGCCCTGGGAGGCTCGGCTGTTGTGGGAGGGGGGCCGGGGCTCCTTCCCGACTGTCTCCCCATTCCTAACACCGATTCCATCTTTTCTTCTATTCAGAACATTCTAAAGCGGGTGGAAGAGAGCTCTGAACGGGAGTGCACAGCGCTGGACGCCCACAAGGAGCTGGAAATGGTAACTGCTCGTTAGCCGCTCTGAGGCTCCCTGTGTCCCTCCTCCATCCTCTGGAGAAACCTGGCCTCCAAGCCAAGCCCCTCCTGCAGCACTCGTCTTCTTGCCCCTCACCCTTATTGTCACCCTCGCCCCAGGCTCCTGTCCTGAGAAGTCCCCTGGAGCCCGAGGGGGCATCCTCGCAGAAACAAGTCTACAGATGGCACCGAGGGGTCCCAGAGCTATTCCTGCCAGACTCTGGGCGCAGCAGCAGGGCAGGCAGAAGGGGCGGCACCCAGGAGGGCGCAGCAGCAGGGCAGGCAGAAGGGGCGGCACCCAGGAGGGCGCAGCAGCAGGGCAGGCAGAAGGAGCAGCACCCAGGAGGGCGCAGCAGCAGGGCAGGCAGAAGGAGCAGCATCCAGGAGGGCGCAGCAGCAGGGCAGGCAGAAGGGGCGGCACCACGAGGGCGCAGCAGCAGAACAGGCAGAAGGGGCAGCACCACGAGGGCGCAGCAGCAGGGCAGGCAGAAGGAGCGGCACCCAGGAGGGCGCAGCAGCAGGGCAGGCAGAAGGAGCAGCACCCAGGAGGGCGCAGCAGCAGGGCGATTAGCAAGGCTCTGTCACAAAGGCAGATGTTGGGCCTGGGAGGCAAAGCAGATGTCAAGGCTTAATGGTCCTCCATCCATTTCATCATAGGGAATAGAATTGCCAGTTTCCAACTCATCTAAGCAGTGTGAGTAGTCAGCTAGCTGGAAGCAGGATCTCTCCCAGGGCTAGTGACTCCCTACTTCTTCCCAACCTGGGATGACTTGGGGACAGGGACAGGGGAAGTGGTAAGGAGGGAAGACAAGCAGCGTATAAGTGAATGGTGTATGGATGTGTTCATGTGTGTATATGTGTTCATAGACTATGTGTGTGTGTGTTACAACAACCCTGGTAGGAAATTAAGGCAGAGAGAGGTTAAGTGATTTGCCTATGGTCACACAGCTAGTCTGAGGTGAGATATGAACCCAAGTTGTCCTGACTTCAAGGCCTGTGTGCTCTGATTATCTACCCATCCTGCCAAGCTGTGTATATATTTTTATAGACGTATGTATTACATGTATTCTTGGCATCTAGAAATAACTCAAGGAGACTTGTTTATGTTAACTACTTGGTCTGGAAATACCCATTTGGCAAAGGCTTTTGGGAGTGCCCTGATCTGTTGGAAGGGTTTGTCACCTTAGCCCTGGGAATTCTGGGAAAACCTTTTTTTAATTTATTTTTATTTTTTTTAAAACCCTTAACTTCTGGGTATTGGCTCCAAGGCAGAAGAGCGGTAAGGGTGGGCCATGGGGGTCAAGTGACTTGCCCAGGGTCACCCAGCTGGGAAGTGTCTGAGGCTGGATTTGAACCTAGGACCTCCCGTCTCTATGCCTGACTTTCAATCCACTGAGCTACCCAGCTGCCCCCTCTGGGAAAACCTTTAAGGAAACATCCCCCCAATTTGCACTCATCTGTTGAGGTGACGGTGACTGTCTAATGTGTCTGGGTCCTGTTGAACCCATGGCCCTGGGAGCAGCCCACCCAACTCATATGGGAGTCCTCCTTTGTCCCAATGAGGCTAGTTCACAGGTTTTAATGCTTAGCTTTTGTCTTCCCAGGAAAAATGAAGAGCATTCTGTCTTCTTTAAGATCCTGGGGGAGACGAGAATGGGAGCGAAGTTACATGGAGAATATTTGACTTCTTGGCGTAGCCCCCTCTCATTCATCCATTCACCCACTCACTCATTCCCCCACTGAGTGATCCCCTCATCCATCCATTTATCCACCATTCACCCACTCACCAGCCCAATCACCCAACAATTATTGAGGAGTTACTAGCATAGCACCTGCTGTATATGCATGGTAGGAGGTCACATGGTGTATTCGATAGATAGCTGATATTGAGGTCAGGAAGACCTGAGTTCAAGTCTTGCTTCTGACTGAAGAAATCAGTCAACCTCTCAGGGAGTGTATGAATGCCCTTTCTGGCTTGAAATCAGAGAGGTAGAAAGAGAACAGCAGGGGAGGAAAGTGTCCCCCAAACTACTCTGGGCCTCATTCATCCCATCTGTGAATTAGGACCATAGCCTCTCTAAGGCCATCCACATCACAGGCCCGACATTTTAGAGTTCTAGGATTCAGGCCATAGTTTGGCAAGGCTTGGGTTGCCTTCTATGGGGCAAACGTATATTAAACACCTGCTGTATACAAAATACCATGCTAGGCTCCAAGAATGCAAAGATGAAAACAAGGCATTGCCTTCCCCCAAGAAACTTCTGTTCTGTTGGGGAGATAGAGAGGAAGATTGTGACCTCTGAGAAATAAGAACAAAACAAGATGGGGAATGCCGAGAACCTCAGCTCCCAGGGAAAGAGTTGGGGGATGTTCCAAGAAGAAATGGGACTCATTTGGCTCTCTTGCCGGCCCCAAGTCTCCCACATCCCTGAAAAGTTCTTCCCAAAATGTCTTGCTCTCCCAGGAAAGCCAAATACTGATATTTCCTAGCAGTAACTCAGAGGATTTCATTTAATTTTATTTTTTATTATTAACTTGATCATCAAACATTTCAACATACAAAGGACAAAAAAAAAAGAGGATTGTTCAGGAACACGTGGAGTTCTGGGGTTTAATGTCAATTCATTTTTTTAACCTCTCACCTTCCGTCTTAGAATCAATACTGTTTATTGGTTCCAAGGAAGAAGAACATTAAGGACTAGGCAATGGGGGTTAAGTGACTTGCCCAGGGTCACACAGCTAGGAAGTGTCTGAGGTCAGATTTGAACTCTAGTCTGTAGGTCTGGCTCTTAAACCACTTAGTTGCCCTTCAATGCCTATTTAGTTTTCAAAGGTAGTAATAAAATTGCTATTGAACTCAGAGGTTTTCAGCTCATATCCTAGAGCAGTGATGATGAACCTTTTAGAAGGGTGGGTCATGTCCTCAGGTGTGTGTGGAGAAAGGGAGGGGAGCAGCCTAGCCCTACATCCCTCTGGCTTTCTAGTAACAAATTCTGGCAAACTGTGCTGGGGTGACCACAAGTGTACCCACAGAGAGGGCTCTGAGTGCCCCCACTGGCACATGTGCTGTAGGTTCGCCACCATGGCCCTAGAGCAATCATAGAATCGTTTCCCATTTGATCTCAGAGTCAAAGCCATCTTCTGATTGGTCACACGTTCCTGCTGTAAGAAATAAAATTAATATAGAGTAAGAAAATTAAACATATCATGGTTTCAGAGGGTTTATTGAAAGCCATTTAGAAAAATGAAGCCACGGGCCTGTTGAGTTAGTTCAAAATATGCGAGCCCTGTTACCTCTTCCTCCCATCCTGGCTCTGCTCCAAATCACCAAAAAGAGAGGAAGTACCAATCCCGTCCTCAGTCTTTATACACTTCCTGCCCACCTGACTACACAAGAGGAATCATGGGAAATGTAGTTTGAAAGAGATCTAAATGTCCACAGGAAGTTTAGATCAGGGACCTCCAAAGTAGTTCAAGGACTCCCAAATTTCCGATATCACACTGCCCATCGAGAAGTGGATCAATCAAGTTGTTTGAACTGAGCCGGCGGCCGGCTGCCATGATGCCTAACCCGCTCTGGGTGTTCTTTCTTCCAGGTGGTAAAAGCCTGCAATGAAGGTGTCAGGAAGATGAGCCGGACAGAACAAATGATTAGTATTCAGAAGAAAATGGAATTTAAGATCAAGGTACATTAGAGGCTGCTTCACCCCAATACCACATAGAAAATCGAAGCTGCTTTGTGTACGTTTGACTCTACATCGGCTCCCCTGTTAGACTGTAAGCTTAGCCCAGTGCCTGGCACACTGTAGGCGCTTAATGAATGTTTGTTGATTGGCTCATTAATCATACCTTCTAAACTAGTCAGCCATCCTGGTGCAGGGACCGGCCAGGCCGTCCTAAGTGACTTCCATTCAGCATCTCCTTTCATGTCAAAGCCAAAGGAACACTCGGCTTTGGTCTGGTGCCTTTACGGGCTCCTGCCTTCCCCCCTCCCGATTCGCTGCTTCTCTTTTCGCTCTGGCTGCCATGATTTTTTTTTTTTTAAGGATTTTTTTTTTTTATTTTAAACCCTTAACTTCTGAGTATTGACTTATAGGTGGAAGAGTGGTAAGGGTAGGCAATGGGGGTCAAGTGACTTGCCCAGGGTCACACAGCTGGGAAGTGTCTGAGGCCAGATTTGAACCTAGGACCTCCCGTCTCTAGGCCTGGCTCTCAATCCACTGAGCTACCCAGCTGCCCCTGGCTGCCATGATTTTGCTTGTGCAGACGCCTTTCCATTTTGTGAAAGCTGCTCGTGGGCATGATTTCATTTTGTCCTCGCGGTCACCCTGCCCGTTCCCCATCGTTCAGAGGAGGAGTCGGAAGCCCAGGGAGGTTCGGCGCTTTTGTCTGCGCTCACAAAGCGAGGGGCATCCCGGGCAGAATCCAAAGCCAGGGCTCTCCTGATGTTCTCCGCGGCATTAGACCGGCTCTCGGCCGGGCTTCCTCCCTCTAGGGAGGGACTTCTTGACTCTTCATCAGGGCTTCCCCGTCCGTGGCCATAAATGGAGGCATCTCATGTAGGGACCCAGATGTGATGAAATGAAGGGAGCGGTGGGTGAACGTGGACCTGAGTTTGAATCCTGTCACAGACCACCTTGTAACCTTGAACAATTGCCTTCCTCTCTCTAAGCCTCAGTTTCCTTATGTGTAAAATAATGAAGTTGGAAGGCTGACCATAGCACGATGACGTCACCGAATCACCCATCGCGTCCATCCTGTGATGGGGGAGGGAGGTATGACACTGCGCCACCCCTCCCCCCGAAACTGTTCTAAGCCCACCCTTTGTCTCTTTCGCCCAGTCGGTGCCCATCATCTCGCACTCCCGCTGGCTGCTGAAGCAGGGGGAGCTCCAGCAGATGTCCGGCCCCAAGACGTCCCGGACCCTCCGCACCAAAAAGCTCTTCAGAGAGATCTATCTCTTCCTTTTCAATGACCTGCTTGTGATCTGCAGGCAGATTCCTGGGTGAGTCGCACAGGGGAGACAAGGAGGAAGCCTGGCGGCCCCTGGCAAGGAGCGGGGGGGGGGGGGGGCACCTGGGGCCACAATCGCGCCGGGCTCAAATGCACTTCCTGTTATTAGCCACCTACTATGTGCCAGGCACATAGTAGGCCCACCTTCCCTCCTAGCTGGTGCAAGGGCGGGTGGGAGCGCCTGATACGGCCTCTGCTTTAATTCACTCGTGGACTCCGCTAGCTCTGACAACGTTGTTATCTACAGTTACATGTTTTATATACAAGCAGGACATCGACGACGCAAATACAAGCCAGATATCTGATGGGACGATCAAATCGGCTAACATTCGATAGCAACTCCACAGTATTAATCTATCGACTTCACAGTGCATAATGCTATTTAATAAACATTAAAACGAGTCTTAATATTAAAATCTTTCTGCCACCAGAGCCTGGCGCATAGTAGGTGCTTAAAACATTTTTACGGGTTGATTTGTACACACAGTAAAGATATAAATGCCAGGAAATGGGAGGCGCCCCTCTAAGCCCAGGGCATTAGGAAGGGACTCCAAGAGGCAGAGAGGAGGAGGAAGGGCACGCCGGGCAGGGGGCCCAGCTTCAGCAAAGGCATGGCCGCAGTGAGTAACTGCTGTTGTCTCCTGACCCCTCATCCTCAGGGACAAGTACCAGGTGTTTGACTCGGCTCCCCGCGGCCTCCTCCGGGTGGAGGAACTGGAGGACCAAGGGCAGACTTTGGCCAACGTCTTCATCCTGAGACTGCTCGAGAACGCGGATGACCGGGAGGCCACCTACATGCTGAAGGCCTCATCCCAGTGAGTACCAGAGACTCTGGCCCCTGTGCAGGCTGGAGGTCTTTCCCTTCAGAGGCTTCCCCTACAGGCAGGTCTGGGGAGACCCAGAAAATGGCTCATCTCCCCTCTCCTCGCCTTTGCATTGGCTGTGCCCCGTGCCACAATGCCTTTTTCCTGTTAGCTCTGTGACTATCCTCTGGCTTACTTCAGACCCTTGCTTCTGTGTAGCCTCCACCAGGCAGCCTTCCCTGATCCCCCCAGGAGCCAGTGCCCTGTCTGTCCATCCTCTTGGAAATTATTTTGTAAAATCTGTGCACGGTTTCCTTCTTAGAGAACAAACGCTTCTGGAGTGCATTCACTCCTGTAAGCGATGAGGTAACGTAGGGAAGAGAGAGCTAGTCTGGCCTGAGGAAGAGCTGAATTTGAATCCTGCCCCAGGGTGGAATCTAGTGAGTCTACCAACACCTTATTTAACCTTCTTTCACTTAGTGGCTTAAGTCATTTGGCCTCAGTTTCCTCATCTGTAAAATGGGGATAATAATGGCACCTCCCTCCTGGGGTTTAGAGAAGATCAAATGAGAAGTTTGCAAAGCGCTTCCTAACCCTCCCAAATGCCCGTTACGGTTGCTCTGCCCCCCAGGGCCTGGGATGATGCCTGGCAAATAGTGGGTGTTTAATAAGTGCTCACCAGACTGAGCCGAGGTCAGGGCATGACTCGCCGGCCCCCGTGAACCGAGCTTCCCCGCTTCTGATGGAAGCGGGCTGTCGGGGAAGGAGCCTCAGATTGGGGCTCAAATCCCAGCTTTGCCACATCCCACCTGGGCGACTTTGGGCCAACCTGAGCCTCAGTTTCCCCTTCTGTAAAGTAGATGGGCTGGGCTCGCCGCCTCTAAGGCCCCTCTTAGCTCCCACCACCATCTTTATGCTTCTCTCATCCCCTCCCCACCCACAGGGGCATTGGCTGAACTCCCTCCTCCAAGCCTTTGCCAAGAGGCTGCCATCGGGAGAAAGCTGGGTGCCAGGCCTTGAAGACGCAATCTCATAGTAGACTCGGGGCCATAGAGGAGCTTAGAAGTCAGGAAGTCCAGTTCCCTCATTTTACAGAAAAGGAAACTGAGGCTTAAGGACAAAATCTCATTGTAGACTCGGGGCCGTAAAGGAATTAGAAGTTAGGAAGTCCAGTTCCCTCATTTTACAGAAAAGGAAACTGAGGCCCACCGAGGTGAAGTGACTTCCCCAAAGACATCCAGAGAGCACACGGCAGAATCAAAATTGGAACCCAGACCCCCCCAAATCCCCGATTCCCCTTTCTCCACTCCTCTGGAGGCTGTTACTGGGGTCAAGCCATTTGCTTCAGTCCCCACGGAGGATCTGGGGACAGAAGCCGAAGGCAGCATCGTGTGGGGCAGAATTGTGGCAGGAGCCCCCACGGACGTCCCGCTAAATGCTGGGAGGGGGGAGGGTCCCCGGAGAGCGGCTGCAGGGAGCAGGGCCCGCAGGAGGCGTCCCCTGGGAGCCGGCGTGACGGCGGCCGGTCCCTGTCCTTGCAGGAGCGAGATGAAGCGCTGGATGACCTCTCTGGCCCCGAATCGGAGAACCAAGTTTGTGTCCTTCACGTCCAGGCTGCTGGGTGAGTCCTCCCACAAGTCGCCCCGCTGTCGCGCCTCCCCTCTGGGGTGCCCGGCCCACCCCGATCCTCGGAACGGAGCATCTGCTCTGGCCCCGCAGCCCACCTTCGCCCCGCAGGAGCCGCCCCGCGCTTGTGCCGAGCGCCGGAGACGGAGGGAGGCTGAGGGCGATGCTGGCCCCACTAGGGAGCCTTTCCGTGGAAAGGTTGGGGGCACCGTGGACCCCTTTGGTGGCCTGGAGTAGACGGCAGGAGTCTTCCCAGGGAGCTGGGTGCGAGGGCGAGCGGCCCCGCCTGGAGGAAGCCATTCTTCTAAGGCTTCTCCCGAGTGTCAGAAAACGTCAGGGGATAAAGGACTCTGGAGAGCCTCCTTCTAGGAGTCCCAAGGCAGAACTGGCTTTGGAGTCAGAAGGCTCGAGTTCAAATTCTGCCGCTACTCCCTGAGCAAATTGCTTTCCCTCGGAGCCCCCGGCTGCTCTCTGAGGCCATCGGTCTCCAAGCAGGGTTGGCTGGCATTGGGGGGGTCTCTTCGCCAGGAAAGTCTCCCCCACTGGAATGAAATGGCATAAAAAAACAGGGCCTTGAACCAGAGAGTGCCGGGGCAAAAGGAGGGACACACAGGAAACGAGGCAGGCTCATGAGAAAAGGCTGAGTTCCTGGAACTTGGTGGGAAAGGCTGAGCTAGGAGGCCGAGGGCGGGCAGCCTCCTGCTCCGGGCATTCGAGGCCATTCCCAAAGGGCACAAAATGTGTAAGAACCCAGAGGTCAAATCAAGGCAGATAGAAATGAGGCGTTCAGTCCCTCCGTCCTCCCCCTTCTGGAGAGGGGCTCAAGGGGCAGCCGAGTGGCTCAGGGGATAGAGAGCCAGGCTTAGAGACGGGAGGTCCTGGGTTCAAATCTAGCCTCAGACACTTCCCAGCTGTGTGACCCTGGGCAAGTCACTTAACTGCATTGCCTGGCCCTGACCGCTCTTCTGTCTTGGAGCCAATACACAGGATTGATTCTAGGACGGAAAGTGAGGGGTTAAATACATTAAGAGCGAGTGGGGTCTTCCAAGAGCTTCCCAGGCCCCCCGGGGGACTGACCAGTCCAGGCCTCAAGAGCCATCAGAGACTTTCCAGGCATGTGGGACAATCCAAGTAGTGGGTTTGCTTCCCGGCTCCCTTCCTTCCCACTGAAGCTTTCCAGGCCTCCATTTTCTCGTCTCGAAAACGAGCAGATTGAATTTGCTGACCTTCGCGGTCAGACTCGGGGAGCCCAGATCCCCTCAGCCATAAAAGTGGGGCTGGACAAGGCCACCCCCTTCCAGCTCCACCAGCGTCCCCTCAGTCACTGGCCCTTCTCAGCGAGGACCACAGAAAGGCCTAGAGGCTGCCCGAGCCCACTCCCACCCCCACGGCTCACCCAAGAGGCCGCAGTGGCTTTGAGCCACACCTCGGGGTCCTCTGCTCCAACCTCTTCATTTGAGGTCTAGAGACTCGAGGGGCAGAGTAACAGAGACAGGACTCGCACCCAGAGCCTCCTGCTCCAGAACCAGGGCTCTTGCCCCTGGGCCACACTGCTTCCTGGATTTACAGCCAGGGCCCGAGTTCCGATCTCGGTGAGCTGGGGGAAAGCCCTCAAGCTGCTGCCCATAACCGAACCCAAGACAAGGTCTGGCTTCCTCTTCCTAGCCCAGAGGACGCTCTTGGCTCGGTCCTTGCACCCTCGGCCTCTTTCTCCCTCCTCCGCCATCCTGGGCTCCAAGAGGGGCCGAGCCATGGGGTAAAGCCCCTTCTCTTCCCCACAGACTGTCCGCAGGTCCAGTGTGTCCATCCTTACGTTGCCCAGCAGCCCGACGAGCTGTCCCTGGAGCTGGCCGACATCCTGAACATCCTCGAAAAGACTGAAGATGGTGAGTGCCGTGTCTACACTGCCAGGGGCACACATCTATACCTCCCCCATGCCATGTCTGTACTGCCAGTGTTACATGTGTATGCCCTATCACTTGTCTACACTGCCTTGCTACCTATATTTTACTCATGTCTATATCCTCCACATCACTGGTCTAGACTGCCCATCCTCTTATCTTCTCCAGGTGTTCTCCTGGCTCTGTCTTCACTCACCTCCCCCACACTGCCTAGGAGGCCCATGAGATGGCCACTCCCCTTCCCAACTGACAGAAAGGGAAACTGAGGCCAGGACCGTCCTGGCCTTTCTGTAGCACCTTCAGCAAGCTAAAGCCCTTGGCAGACATTCTCTCCCTTGAGCCTCACACCAGACCTAGGCGGTGGGTGACCTTGTTTCCCAGAGGGGAGGAGATGGGGTGGGAGAGGCTGAGGAGATCACTCTGAGCCACCATAGGGAATGTCTGGGTGGGATTTGAACCTGTATCTTCCTCAGGCTCGTAGGTCACCCCCCAGAGTCCCAGCACAAAGAGAAGCCTGCTACTTCCTCACCTCTAGAAGCAACCTGGCCAGAGGGTTTTGTTTGCTTTGAGATCTGGGCTCTTGCTTTCAGAGCAGAGGGGACTCCTACTGTGGGAATTCCCTGCATCGATGTAGACTGGCTCCTGCCCTGCAATTTGTGGTCTCAGACAGCTACCCAGGACACCGGAGGGTTCAATGCCTTTCTGGGGCTCAAATGGCCAGTGTGTCGGGCAGATTCCAACCTGGGTCTTTCTTCCTGCTAGTGAGACCCAGTCTCAAAGATCCACAATGCCTGGGATTCCGAGGACAGGATGCTTTTAAGTAAGACCTTCTTTTCCCACCAATTCCATTCATACACAGCTCTCCCCACCCTATGGGAGGGACCAGGCTCAGGGTTGGGCAGACAGAAAAACTAGAAATGAAGGCTCTTTGCAGCCAAGAGGGTTGCTGGGAGGAAGGTGGAAGCACCCAAGAGCAGCAGAGGAGCCAGAGAAGGACCAACCCAAAGCCCCTTGAGGGCCAGCAACTTTGATTTTTGTCATTGTATTCTGGTGCTCAGCCCAGAGTGAAAACAAAGCAGGAACCAGCCCTGCTGTGGAGCCAGGAAGGTGTAGGTTACACAAAGCAATTGACACATTCAGTTACTGACACAAAGCAATTGACACATTCAGTTACTGACACAAAGCAATTGACACATTCAGTTACTGACACAAAGCAATTGACATGTTCAGTAGACTACAGCCATCCTTCTGACCATTAAGCCTGTGGGGAATCCACAGCAAAGGGCTCTAGGAGAATGGGGCTGGGTGGGGGGCAGGTTCCCAAGGGCTTCCCCCCCAATGCCGAGGTGAACCTATGAGCATTCTGGTTCCTGCCGGGTGCCAGAACCCGAGATATAGGAACAAAGCAGCCCGGCGTGCCCCTGGGAGCTTGCCCTGGACCTGGGAGATGATACCTAGAAACACAACGAAGATTGAACTCCTTGGTGCCATTTTGAAGGGCGGGCACCTAGCCAGGCTCCTCGGGGCAGGCTCCGGGAACAGACAGCACTCTTCCAGGGCTGCATCCTTCTTCCCCATCTTCTGCTGCCTTACGAGCCTGGGGGACTTTGGGCAAGTCCTCCCAGGGCCTCAGTTTCCTCATCTGTAGAATGACAGAGTTAGGCTAGCTGGTCTGAGACTCCTTCCGGGCCTGATATTCTTGGGGGGTCTCCCCCTCTTGGACGTCAGCACTCATCAGGGATCCTGGGGAGGGGATTAGGGGTCAGGTATAGGATGGACACGGATTTGTTTCGGCCATTCCCAAATGGAATGGGCTGCCCCCTTATGTAGTGAGCTTCCTGTTCCTTGAGCTCTCCGAGGAGAGCCTGGATGGCCATTGGTCAGGGTTCCAACACAGTAGTATTCCATCACCAACAGATACTGCAGCGTGTTCAGCCATTCCCCAATAGAGGGACATCCCCTCATTTTTCAATTTTTTGCCACCACAAAGAAGGCAGCTATAAATATTTTTGTACAAGTCTTTTTCCTTAGGGGTACCTCTTTGGGGGTACAAACCCAGCCGTGGCATGGCTGGATCAAAGGACAGGCAGCCATTTAAAGCCCTTTGGGCATAGTTCCAAATTGCCCTCCAGAATGGCTGGACCAATTCACAACTCCACCAGCAATGCATTAGTGTCCCACTTTTGCTGTCTCCCCTCCAGCATCGCTGCCAGAGTTGTCAGGCTTCTGCGGGGCTGGGATTTGTGTCCGCCTGTGCCCTCTGCTGGCTGGCTCGTGCAAACTCCCCTTGGCTCCTGAGAAGTTTTCATTCTGCCTGGCATGGGAGATTCTAGAAGGGAGCTCAGAGACCATCTAGGCAAAGCTCCTCATTTTACAGATGAGGAAACTGAGGCCCGGGAGACTAAGGCACTTGCCCTCAGGCCCACAGGCAGGCCGAGTCTGGGGTTGGCTTTGCACCCGGGTCCTCTGATGACGGGCCTCCTTTTCTTTATGACACTAACTAGCCTCGACCCTGCCAGGGCCTCTAATCCCAAAGGTAACTACCTCCCTTCTACCTCTTCCCGCGGCAGTGCTACACGACACCCTCCAGGGCTCCCTCTTGCCCTGCCTTTCCGAGGTTTTCTTAGAAGCTAGTTGGGATTCTCCCTAGCTTTGTCCTTGACTTCTTCCTGGCCCCCCACAGGTTGGATTTTTGGGGAGCGCCTTCATGACCAAGAGAGAGGCTGGTTCCCCAGCTCCATGGTGGAGGAGATCATGAACCCCAAGATCCGCTCCCAGAATCTCAAGGAGTGTTTCCGGGTCCACAAGATGGATGACACCCAACGCAGCCAAAACAAAGACCGGAGGAAGCTGGGCAGCCGCAATCGGCAATGACCTCTCCGACTCCGGCCGGCCCCTGAGCCTAGGGACAGCAGGACAGCGAGCAGGACCCAGAATATCCGGGAGAAAGATGGTGGCGCCCAAGGCCTGGGACAGAGGGGTTAGGAGAGGGGACTGAGCTTTCCACGCGGACCGTGTCCACCCCAACCAAAGGGATGCTGCTGTATTTACTGTGTCCAGAAGCCCCCCTCCAGCCCTTCCCCTTCCCACCGCGGCGATGGGGGAGGCCAGAGCGGACTTCCCGCCTCGCCACGTTCCTGCCTATCCCCCAACCCTTGTCCTTTAATAAGTGTGAGAACCCTTTCACTGCATGGGCATGAGGGGACCCAGACACCCCAAGCATTCCCCCACCCCAGCCCCCTCCCCAGGCCCCCTAAGAGGCAGCCAGCCTTCAGCCACTGACTAGGGGAGCCCCCGGTCGCCGAGTTCCAGAACCAGAGAATTCTGCTGTCCAAAATTTATTATAATAGAGAAAAAGCATGGCCTGGTGAGGAATGGTAAACGGAAGCCATTGACCCCCCCAAACCCCAGAGGGAGCACCAGCAAAGGACCCTCAGGGTGGAAACTGGGGGGCTCTCCAGGCGCCCCATCATGAGGCCGCATTTGTACACTAGGAGATACTCCTTCCAGGCACCCTGCCCAGCATGCCATCGCCCCTTAGACATGGGGGGCTCTATCTGCCCCCCCTTTTCAGTTGCTTGTGATGCAGAGAAATCACCCAGCCCAGGCCCCCTCCCCCCCCCAGACGGCAGGCATGTCCTGAGGCCCAGATGGGGACTCCAGAAGGAACCAAGAAGGAGGGTCTGGGCTGGGTGTTCTCCAGGGGACCCCCTGAGCGGCTGAATTGGGGGTGAAGCCCCCGGCTGCCCCCCACAACCAAAGCAGACACCCCAGGATCAGAGGAGACAGCCGGGGGTCCCACGTCTAAGGAGCGGGGATGTGATGTAGGCTCGCATGACCCCCCACGCATGTTCTGCCCTTCCTGGGAAGGAGGCAGCCCGGCTCGGCCGCATGTGCACCCCTCGTTCTCTCCAAGGCGAGGCCCCGTGGCCGACGCGGAGCCCATTGGGGGAAGCCGGGACCATCCAGGTCCACGCGTGTGTCTGGGGGCTCCTGCCTCTCCCTGCCATCCGTGTCTATTTTAAACGGCTTTTTTTGTTTCATAAAATACATTCCACATGGTGAGACTCGTGTGACGTTGGCCCCGTCGGCCGGGGGAGCTGGGGGGCCCCGGAGGGCGGGCTGGCAGCCCGGGGAGTGAGTCACCCAACAAGCCCCTGGAATGGGCGGGGGAGAGGGCGCAAAGGTGCCGCCAGGAACAGCGAGCGCTTTATGGTGATCCCGTTACAGTTAAATTAAGTTAAGTTAGCATCCCATTGCATCCTCTCAGCCGCTTGGCAGGGTAGGGAATAGCATCCCCATCTGGAAGAGGAGGAGCCTGAGGGGGCCACCCGGTGGGTGGGGGCAGAATACGGCGTAGCCCCAAAGGCCTCCCCAAGACCACCGATTCAGAGCTGGAAGGGCTTCTAGAAGCCTTTTAGGCAAAACCTCCCATTTTACAGAGGCAGAAACAGAGGCGGGGAGAGGTGAGTGACTTGTCCAGGGTCACCCCACTAGTCAGGCACATTATCTCCCACCACAATGGGAATCTAAAGGAAGGCTCACCTCTGCCTGGCCGCCAAGCTGGGCCTGGGAGGGGGATGATTCCAAGCCCAGGGAAGCGTCTCTGGCTCCGAGAGGCTTCCTGGAGTCCCACCTGGACCAAACAAGCCTCCCCAGATTTCCTGGCCCCCCCGAGCCCCCCATTCTTCCTCATCCCGAGGCTGAGCTGCGTCTGCTCCCACGGGGTGGCCTTAGCCCTCGGCACCCATCCTGGGGTGTCTCAGCTCCGGCACCCCCATTGCGCCTGCTCTTTGGGGATGACACCCAGAACGGAACATTCCTGCCTTCTAACGAGCAATAATAGGAGGGGCAAAGCCCCCGCCAGGGGAGCCTCTGGAGACCCCCCAAAGTGACTGGGGAACAAACGCTCACGGCTGGCCTCGAGTAGAGCATGTTAGACCCGAGGAAGGGCAGATGCCCAAAGGAGCGCCACTGGCTTTTAATCACGGGCAGCTGGGGGGTGCCGGGGAGCGAGCGCCCAGCCCGGAGGCAGGGAGTCCAAGCCTCGGACACCTCCCAGCTGAGTGACCCTGGCCAAGTCCCTTAACCCTGTCTGCCTCAGTTTCCTCATCTGTAAAACGGGTGGAAGAGATGGGGAACCCCTGCAGGGTCTTTACTACAACCCCAAAGAGTGGCTGAAACAACGGAATGAATCCTCGACAGGACCCTTTGGGGGGGCCACTAAATTCCCGGATCTTTGTCAGCTGCATCTTCTCTAGCCCCGACTTAGGCAGTTGTTTGTTTTTTAATGCGAGGCTTATTTATCCATATAAAACGCCATCTTTCCCCATTCAGGCCGTCATTCTAGCCAGTCGTGGTGGCGGCGGTGGCGGCCGCCAACAATGATGCTCCTCCACATGCCTCACAAATCATTTCCGGTATCCGGGCCCAGAATGTCCGTGGGGTGGGTTTTGGTTTTGTGAGCCCTTCCCTTCCCCGTATATCCACTCCAAGACAGAAGAGTGGCAAGGGCTAAGGCAACAGGGTTAGGTGACTTGCCCAGGGTCGCACAGCTGGGAAGGATCTGAGAGCCAGAAGGATTTGAACCCGGGGCCTCCTGACTCCAGGCTCGCCTCTATCTCCGCTGCCACCTTTTGGATGCCGGAATCCCTCAGGGAAGGACAAAGAAGGGAAAGCGGCCCCGAGAGGGTCTCGCCGCTGTTTTCACGCGGTCGGAGGAGCCCCGTCCCACAGTTATAGCCCAACGAGAGAAACAATCCAAAAGGCATTTATTAAAGTTCTACGACATGCGACAGGCTGGGGACGCAGAGACGGAGCATCTGCCCTCGCAGGGCTTCCATTCTAGCAGGGGGAGGCACGGAGAGGAGTCCGCCAGAGCGGATACAAGGTCAGGCACCAGAATGTCTCGGGGAAGCCTTAGGAAGAGGAGGATGCTTTCACCCGCCGGGATCAGAGGACTTCTCGGAGGAGGAGGGTGGAGCGGGGACGGGTCCCTCGGCCACGGGAGCCCTTAGGATCCAGTGGATGAAAAGTTTAAGGCTCAGAAGGCCGGTGGGGCAACAGGCAGCCTTGGCATGGGCTCCTGGTGCTTGTGGCTGGGAGTCAGTAGGAGGCGCCGGTCTGACCCTTCCTCCTGATACCTACCCTCTTTGGCCCTCTTTGGGTCAACGCTTTGGATCAGGACTGGTCCAGAGTCCACCGTCTCCCCGTGGCTCGTTGGGGCTGAGACTTGCCAAGGAAGGTCCAGGGAGTCAAACGACTCGCCCGAGATCACCAGGGAGCAGGGGTTAGAGACGGGCCTGGAAGGCGGGTTTCTGGCTCCAAATCGACCGTATTTGCTGTTCCTAAAGTCAATAGGATTCCCTCTTTCTACCAGGCTACCTGAGGGGTATTGAGAAAATGGAACCAGATTCTGAAAACCCAAACCAAAATGGAGGCGGGCTATCCAGCAGGTTCCAAAGGCCTCTATGATTGATTCGCCCCCCTTCATGCCCTCTGGGGGACCCCTCCAGCCCCTAGACTCAGGTTAGAATTCTGCAGATCTGAGAAGGTGGCTAAGGAGGGACTGGGACCGGAGTTCCACGAGAAGCGAGGAGGCCGGGGATTTGTGCCCTCCCTCCTGGGGAATGGCAGAACCTGAGAAGGAGCCAGGTATCAGCTCTGGGGGCGTTGCTCCTCCTTTTCCAAAACGAGCCAAGGGGCGAAGGAAACCTCCAAGGACTCTCCTAGCTCTCAGTCACGGACTCTCCAAGTGGGCCGGGCCCTGCGGGGCCACTCGACTCACACCTGGAAAAGAGCCCCCTTGCAACGACTCCACAGAGCGTCCCCCGTTTTTGGCCTGAAGGCCTCCTCCGAGACAGCCAGTTCCACTTTGGGACAGGATTGTGTTTTCCTGACAGAATCGTTGCTTAGGATACGGGGGTCTGGCTAGAGGTGGTGAGCAGGGCTTCAGCCTAGGGCTGACATTCTGAAGGCACTGAGAGCACTTACGCTGGTGGAACTTGGAACTTTGTTGGCAAGAACTGAGAATAAGGAGTTAAATAAGACACTCATATTCTATCTGGATGTGGGTCTAGTCTGTGAAACTTGCCCCGGACTCACGATGACTAGGATAGCTCTGCCTGGAGGACCGGGGGAAAGACGGCAGGGGTTCTCCATGGACCCCGGAGTCTGGACTTTTTGTTTCTTTTAAATATCGTTATGCCTCTAGTTCAATAGAGCCGATTTCCATTAGTAACCCTCACCTTCCGTCTTGGAGTCAATATTGTGTATTGGTTCTAAGGGAGAAGAGCAGTAAGGGCGAGGCAATGGGGGTCAAGTGACTTGCCCAGGGTCACACAGCTGGGAAAGTAATCCTTTTAAAAAGCATTTAAATATATTGTTCTGAGAAGATTGCCAAAAGGGGCCAGGATGCCAGAAAGGTGAACCGCCAACCCTCAGCTGAGACCCTGCCGCCTCATCTCTGATAGTGTTAAAGAGAACAAGCAGGGATCCCTGGATGGCCTGGGCCTACACGGGAGTCTGACAGGAGGGGCACGGTTAGCAAAATACAAATTCCTTTCTTGGTGGTTCAGCCCAATAACTGGGCTATCCCACATCAATAAGCACATGGTTTGGCGCTAAACGAAGGCAGGGATGGGTTAATCAGAATTGGCGCCCACATTATCTCCCCTTTCGGTTCCCTTTTAAAAGTGGCTTTTGGGGGGGGAAGCTGAGATTGCATCCTCTCAGCTAAATGAAACAGGAACCAGAATACGTTGAGACAGAACAAATGGACTTTTTGCAGCTGAAAATAGTAACTGCAAAGCTTCTGCCCCTCCCTCATAACCAAAACCCTTCCTTCTGGCCCAGGGATTCTTAACCATTTTCTGCGTCCTGGCCCCGCTGGGCAATCGTCCTGGTGAGGCCTATGGGCCCCGGCTCCGAACGAAGTTTTTAGGTAACTGAATTAAATGCGAGATATTTCAGTTGGAGGTTGGTAAAAGAAAAGATGACATTCTTATTCCCGTCCAAGTTCAAGGAAGCCCCTGAAATTTCCACATGAACAATTCTAGTTCTAGGCCAAAGACAACAAGAGCCGAAGGTCACAAACATAACCACCGAAAAGTGGACTGCTCTAAGCTTACCCTTCTCCCAAGGCTGCTCCATGGGGCCGACCTCTCAGCCTGAGCCTACTGGGAAAGAAACACCGATGGCCCACAGGGAGCAAGCAAGAATCCTGGGGAAGGGCCTCTGGGTCCCTCCCTATCTCAGGTGACAGGGGCAGCAAAGGAAGAGGAGAGCATTCCAAGGAGACAGTCATCCATAGCAGAGTGAGTTGTGCCAAGTGAGCTTAGCCAAATCCAGATGTTAGGAAAACAAGACCCTTTTTATTTCGTTCAGGAAGTGGAGAATTTTCTCAGCGTGATGACGATCAATGCCAGGAGCACGGAGGTGCCCAGCAGGGCAGCAATCACGATGGCAGCGATGGCTCCGGGGCCCAAGGACCCTAGGGAAGGCAGAGGGAGATGTGAGAGGCAGAGAATCCAAGTCTAATCTCACAGCATTCAGAGGCCCAGGCTTTGGGGGTGCCAGCACCCTGAACCAAAGGACCGCAGAGCTGGATGGGGCCTTAGAGGTCATTCAGGCCCATCCCTTTCCATCATCCACAGCATCCTCACCGAGGGGGTCACCAGAGCAGAATGAATGGGGAAATACTGATTGAGGCATGAAATGAAACTATGTCATTCATTAATTCTCTCATTCAACAATCATTTAAGGAGTGCCTGCACTGTGCACAAGTCTATACACGAGGTGCCACGTTCCTGGCTCTAACGCCTTCTAAGACACTAGATTAATAAGTCCTTGTCACTTTGGCCAGCTGCAGCTTGACAAAAGCCATCCCTCTCCCACAGCTGTAACATGGGAAGGCCGACCTACCTGGTGCATAGGAGCATAGGATCAGAACTGTAGAGCTAAAAGGGATCACAGAGGTTATCTAGTCCAACTCCTAAATTTTACAGATGTGGAAACTGAGGCCCAGAGATTCCAAGACTTGCCCAAGGTCACACAGGCAGTGAGAACATTAAAGCTTTGCACCCAGATTTGCACCTAGATCCTCTGACTCCAGAGCTAAGTGTTTTCCTGCCATACCATGCTACTAGCCTGGAAGCTCCAGCATTGAGTCTTACGACAATGGTGTTTTATCCTAGCACGGTGCTCGGGGTGCCACCTAAAAAAATGCTCTTTGAATGAAAGAGGAGGCAGTTGCACTAGGAGAGTCTAGGTTTCAAGTCAAAGGAAGCGAGTTTGAATCTTTGCCCTCCTGTGTGACCCGGGGCAGGTTTTTCCCTCTTTTGGGCTTCAGTTTCCTTCCCTATAGAGTAGACAAAACGACCCCTGGGGTTGAATTGTGCTTCTGCAGCTTGCTGCTGCCTCTGGGATCTTAAGTCCCCTCCAGCTCTAAAAATGGTATCCAGCAAGTAAAAGGGATGATGAGAAGCTCTTTGGAGACAGCCTCAAACTTCCTCCCACAAACATTTGTTTGCCTCCAGCTACTGACCAGGGCCCAGTGTGAAAAGAAGAAATTAAATCTGAGAAGGAGAGAATTAGGGAGCCAGTTCCTAAGCATGGATTTCTCTGATCTTTCCAAGGATGTGGCATGGGTTTGAGATTCACAGGCCCTTCTGAGATTCCCTACTATAATTCATGTACACCCACCCACACACGTGCACATACACAAAGCTCACAGGCAGCTAGTGCCAGTGGGTGGAGCACTGGGCCTGGAATCAGGAAGACCTGAGTTCAAATCCAGTCTCAGACACTAAATAGCAGTGTAAGTCACTGAACCGGTTTGCCTCAGTTTACTAAACTATAAAATAGGGACAAAAATGGCTCTATCTCTCAGGATTGGTGGGAGGATCAAATGAGATAATAGTTGTCCTCACACAATTCCTGGCACATAGTAAGCACTATGGAAAAGCTTATTTATTCCCTTCACTTCCCCCTTCCATGGTCCAAAGTCACATAAGTGAGGTGGTGAGCGGCAGATTTAGGTTTAGGTTTCGAATTTGGGCAGATTTCAGAATTTGAACTTGGATCCTCTTTCTGCTCTCCAGGCCAGCCTTCTCCATTGCCCCCAGATTCTGCCTGAGGCTGGGGAAGGATGTTCTGACAAAAACTTAGGTTAGAAGTAAAGTGGTAGGTTTTCCACATCATCTCTCCCCTCCCCTCTCTTCCTAGTAGCTCCGTCGAGTCTCCCTTTCACAGATGAGTAGACTGAGGCCCCACACTCTCCCACTCTTAGTTGGCAGGATGTGTCTCTCTTTGCCAGAATGACCAGGGAGAGCATTGCTTAAGGGGTGATTGTGGGGAGAGAGAAGCCTCTCTCTCCTCCTCAGCTCCTCCCCTCACCCCAGGGCCCCCCAAAAAATCAAGTGGCCCCGTACCAGCGCCATCATCCAGCCGGTGCAGGTGGGTGGTGTCCTCGGGCTCATACTCTGCGGTGTAGAGGGGGAGTTCTGTGGCGTCAGAGGCATGGCTGTGGGTGGTGCTTTCGAAGGGGCCCCCTCCAGAGGGCAGCTCCCCGGGGTCGTTCCACAGGGTAGGAACAGGGCCTTGGGGATACTCTGCTAGAAAACAAAACGAAGAGAGATGACGGGAAGCGGGACAGGAGTGACATCTGGGCTGAGGCTGGCCAATCACTACCACTAATGACCCAACCCCTAGCGAGGAGAGACGCGCCGCTACGATGTCCTCAGAAAGGCTGGAATGCCTCATCGACGCAGGTGTGGTGAAGGAAAGACAGATTTCGCACCTACTGACTCCCTAGAAAGACCCAAGCAGGGGGCCAGAATTCTAGACCAGAATGCTGGCAAATCCCCTTCCTGTACGTGCAAGCCGAGCCAACAGGCATTTGTAAAACCTTCTGCCTTAGAATCGACACCAAGTATTGCTTCCAAGGCAGAAGGGCGGTCAGGGCTGGCAATGGGGGTTAAGGGACTCGCCCAGGGTCACACGACTAGGAAATATCCGATGCCAGGCCTGAATCCATGTATTAACATTCATTAAGCACATACTGTATTCTGGGCACCGTCCTAAGCACTGAACACACAAAGAAAAGCCGAGAGCGGTCCCTGGAGCAGCCCGATTCCAACGGCAGCGACACGTCCACGGAGGATGCAGACGGGATGATGGGAGATCACGTCAGAGCGGAGGCGCCGAGACGGAGGAGGCGCCGACGGGCCTCTGGCAGTAAGCAGGGCTGCGGCTAAGCCTTGAAGGAAGCCAAAGGCAGAGCCCGGAACACTCGAGAACGAACCCTTGGACAGTCCCGGCGCTGCCCTGGAGGTCTGGAAGGTTCTCCTCTCACGTACCAGCTCGCCCCCTCCACGCGCGTCCCCGCGGCGACGGTCGTGCCAGCAGCAGGCGGGGGGTCCCCGCAGAAGCTCGCCCGTGGGCAGGGCGCTTCCCTCGTAGGCAGCCGGCCTGCCTCCCTCTCCAGGCCCGTCGCCTCTGCACCGGCGGCCTCGGCGCGCTCCTCCGGGAGAGCCTTCGAGCTCCGAGGGCGAGCCTGGGACGGCCTCGGTGAGCGGCCGTCGAGCCTTTCCCCGGCAGCCTGGGAAGCTTTTCAACTCGTCCAGCCCACTTCGGCCCCTCGGAGGCCCCACGTGGCTGCTGGTTCCTCCTCGGAGCCGTTCCGTTCCCCTCTCTGGGCGCCGTCTTTGGTCCCGCCTGCCGTCCTCTACCCGCGGGATCCCGGGGCAGCGCTCGGGCTGTGTGACCGGAAGAAACAAAATGGGGCGGCACACGCGAGGCCGGCGGGGAAGCTCTCGGCCTCCCGGATCGCCGGGTCTTGCTGTTGTCTCCTACGGGGTCCTCCCGAGTCTCTGGGCCTTTGCATCGGCTCCTCCCGGCCTATATTCGGGGAGCTGACTTGGGGGGCCCCGAGCGTAAAATGACATTCGTCCCGAGGAAACGTCATCTCATCAGGGTCTAGACAGACCCGGCTGGGCTGGACGACGGGCCGAGGCTGCGTTTCCCTCCCAGGATGGCTGAGCTGCCCATTATCCGAGGCTGGGCAGCACAGGAGAGGCTCAAGGACGGACCTCTGTGACCCTCTCTGGGCCCCTCCACAGCTAGCTCCAGAGCTGCCCAGCACAGGCTGGCAGAGGGGAGGCCGTTGGGGAGGACCCCCAGCCTTCCTGCAGGCGGCAGCACAAAGACGAAGGGGAGCCGGGCTGGGCTTCCATGCTCCGGTGGGAGGACCGGCTCAGGAATGGCTAGTTGGGGGGGTGCGGCAGGGAAAGGCTTCTGGCTGGAGGGTGTCTGCGCCGAGCCCAGGGAGCTGGGCAGGAGCCGGAGACACACAGAGAAAGGCTCTCTGTGAAACAGCCCGGAGGTGCCGAGGCTGCTGGCCCTTCCAGCGCGGAGTCCGCCCCAAGATCAAAGCTCTCCCCAGGACCGGACTCTTTCCGAGGCCCTGCTCGGAGCCTGGCTGTTTGGGGCTGTTTGCCCAGGGAGGAGCCGGCGGTCAGGGTCCATCAATGCCTCTCTTGTGTGCCCGGGACGAGTCAGAGGCCCCAATGAGGACTGGAGACATTCCACAAGTCCCCACTGAAACCACCGGCAAAGTCACCTGAGGATGGCGTGTCCTCGTGTGTCCGGGCCTCTGGGGGATGCCAGGGGGGTGTGGGGCCCCAGTGAGGGCAGGGCTCAGCCCCGGGCACTCAGGACACCCACGATGGCCGCCCAAGAGGTGTCCGAGGCTCCTGGCCCTCCTGCTCCCAGAGCAAAGACTCAGGACTAGACAGCCTTCACAGCCTCTCCCTGTGCGGAGATTCTGTGATTTTAGGGTTGGGGGGGGGGGGGGGGGGCCTGTGCTAACTGCCTCACAGGACCCCTCCATCCCTGGTTTGGATGTGGGGACATACCACACCCTTCTGCCCAAAGGAATTAGAGATCTGGAATGTCTGAGTATGTGTGCCCTTTGGGACCTCCTGGTCCAACCCATGTTACAGATTTGGAAACTGAGGCCCCAAGCTTCTCAGAGGGCCAGACACCAGTCCAACTCCCTTTTATGGATGGGCGCACGGGCTCAGGGAGAAATGATCCATCCAAGGCCTCAGCGTCCAAGGTGGGATTGGAACTCAGGCTCCCAGGTCCCATCTCTGCTCCAAGTTGGCTCCTCCTCTCTGCCAGGGCTCCTACTTGCCTGAGCTGTGCGAAGGTGGATCCTCCTGGGCCCAGGGTGGGCGGGGGCTACAAGTGGGAGTGGGGTGGGGGGTGGGGGAGGCAGGGAGGAGACACACCTCTCCCAGCAGCTGGGCTCACCCTCTGAGAGGGGTTCAAGGCACTGACCTGGGAAGGAGCCCAGTATGCAGATGGGGCAGATGGGCACCCACAATGGGAGATTTTCAATATGGCAGAGCAGAGGAAGGTGCTGAGAGGCCCTTTGATGAGGGAGGCTGAGCTCAGGTCACCCTTTGAGGCTGGGCATCTCGTCTTCCCTTAAAACCTTCACCAAGGTGGAAAACTATTGTGCTAAAAGGAATAATGAACTGGAGGAATTCCATGTGAACTAGAAAGACCTCCAGGAAGTGATGCAGAGTGAAAGGAGCAGAACCAGGAGAACATTGTGCACAGAGACGGATACATTGTAGCACAATCGAATGTAACTGACTTTGCTACTAGCAGCAATGCAATGACCCAGGACAATTCTGAGGGACTTATGAGAAAGAACTGTGGGAGCAGAAACACAAAAGAAAACAAATGCTTGATCACATGGTTAGATGGGCATACGATTGGGAATGTAAACTCTAAAACAATCACCCTGGTGCAAATATCAATAACATGAAATAGGTCTTGATCAATGATACATGTAAAACCCAGAGGAATTGCTCATTGGCTATGGGAGGGGGGTGGGAGGAGGGGAGAGAAACCACGTGTAACCACGGAAAAAGATTCTAAATTAATTAATTAAATGAAAATTTTCAATTAAATGGTCAGCCCTTAAGCAGAGAAGGAAAGCCCTGGCTCGGAGCCCCTGATCGCTTCTCAGTGTGGGGGGCTGGCAGGTTACCGTTGGCTAATTAATAGGTTTAACGGATTTTTCCCTTAAAAGATGGTCTTTTATGGGGGAGGCCTCTCACTCAGGTCTCTGAGCCTGCTCCCCACTCCCCCCCACTCTCTGGGTCCTGGAGCTGCAGCTCCCATGTCAGGGGGCTCCAGAGCTTCCAGGGGGTCAGCAGAGGGGAGCTGGGGCAGAGGCTGCCCGACCAGCCTCACCACAGAACTTGACTGAGGCTTGTCCTGAACCCAGAGAGGAAAAACACCCAAAAACACCCCCAGCCCGAGGTGAGGCTGCAGGACAAAGGGAGGATTGAGTTGGCCTGGCCTCTCCTAAGGGCAGGCAGGGGCAGCTCTACCCTGCTGTGTACACTGACCTGGGAGGGTCTGGGAGGGTTTGAGGGCTGCGGTGGGGGGGCCTGGAGAGGGGGCTCAGGGAGGGCCCCTGTGGTCCACAGAGGTCCCACTGAGGCCATCGTGCAGTGGGGGGACCCTGGCGCCCGCCTCTCCGGCTGCTCGGACAAGCTGGCCTCTGGAGCTTTGGGCCTCTGGAGACAAGGCCCGAGTGTGCTTGCTGCCATGCTTGGCTGACTCCCCGGCCTCTGGGGGCTGACAGACCTCCAAGCACAGAAAATAAGCAAACAGAAGGCCCCAGACAGGAGGGCAGATTCACGGCTGGCCTGTCAACAACCCTGGAGGTTCGTCTTCACCTCCCAGCCCACGGCCAAGCCTGGGAGTCTGGCCAGGCTGAGGACGCGGCTGTGGCTAGCCCGCCCGTCCGTGCCTTCTGCCCAAGGCCAGCTTCGGGGAGCCTCTGTGGGCCTGGGCAGGGCCGGGCGGGCTAGCCTGGGTCAGCACATCAGCACATGGGCCGCCCACGTAAACTCTCTCTTAGGGTCCCAAGGGACGCGTCCAACACGTTTTACAGAAGAGTAAACTGAGGCTCGGGTCTTCATTTAGGGCGGGAGGGAGCTCAAGGGTCTCCCGTCTGGGCCCACAAAGACTGAGGGCTGGCCCAAAGCCGCAGAGAGCCGCCAACTTCCCTTCCCAGCACCCCTCCCGCCGGGGTCCTCCGAGTTCTTCCTAATGCTGGGGCAGCCCAGGGATGAGGAAGAGGCGGGAGGAGTCTCAGGTGGCGGGCGGGGACCCTCTTCCTGGCCCTCAGACAAGGAGCCCCGGTGCTCTGGGCCTCGGTTTACCCATCTGTGCATGGCCTACACCGCAGGTGGCGGAGAGGCTCCCACGGGGGTCTGTCGATGCCTCGCCAACTTTCCAGCCACCGGACGAACGTCGGCTCTTCAGACCTCCCGGCCTCTGCGCCGCCTCTCTGCGTCACAGCCTCCCGCCTCAGCTTCATCCTCCTAAACGCTGCCCGCCGGTCGGTGGCTCTCATTCTCAGCCAGGCGCTCCGGCCTCGTCTCTCTGTCCCCGGGGGCAGGAGCTGGCTGGGGGAACCCCCTCCTGCTTGTCCTCCGAGGGGCTGAGGGGGGCTGGCGGGGCCTCGGGAGCAAAGGTCGCCTCAGAGCCGGCTCTCGGAAGCCCGCTGGGGGACGGGGAGCCCCTCTTCACAAGCTTACTTCTCCAGGGCCTCGAGGGGAGGCCTCTGACTCCAGGGATCCTCTTTCCAGCTTGGCCACGGCCTCTGGCCTCTGGGCCCGACACAGATCCGTCGGGGAAAAGACGTCCACACGGTAGTGAGGCCACTGATAAGGCAGAGGGAGAGCCGGGGGACGGGGCCCCAGGCCGCATCCGTGAAGGGCGCCGAGAGGAGGCCTGCGGGGAGGACGGGGCACCCAGCCCTGGCACCGGCTCTCCCGAGGCTTTCCGCATGTTCCCTGCTCAGCAGCAGAGAGGAGAGAGCAGGAGGCTCGCCCGAGAGTGCCGGGTTCTGGGAGCCTCCACAGAGGCTGCCTTAGGAGGACATGGTGGGGGTGGGCGGTGGGCAGGGGGGATCCGCCCTGCGATCAGCCCTGCTCTGTGGGGAGGCTCCGGGGCTGCGTGTTCAGGTGAGGTTCGTGAGGGGAAGCGGGAAGGAGCAGCCGGGCTCACCCAGCGAGACTCCTTCCCCCTCGGGCGCCCGTTACTTCTGGGGAGCAGGGCCGGCCGTCTGGCCTGGGTGGGCGCACGGCCAGGGCAGGATGAAAGCGCCCTTCATGGCGGCACAAAGGCCCCTGTGTGCGGCCCGAGTGGGAAGGGGCCGGAGGCCGTGGTCGGGCGAACGTCCCGCAAGCTTGTTTACCAGGAGGCGGGGGCTCGGGCGGGGGGCAGCCAGAGCCTCCTTCTTGGCTCAGAAGCCCCCCAGTGCCCCTGGCCCCGGCCTAGCGGCCTCAGCAGCGTCCCCCCAGGGCCGAGCTCAGAGGCGGCCGGAGAGGCCTGAGGCCGGCCGTCTCCTCGGACTCGTTAAGGGTACGAAGCAAAGCCGTCCCATTAGACCTGGTGAAGAGCTCCCGATCCCGGCTGGCCCTCCCCAGACTGGGGGCCTCGTCCCACAGCAGCAGGACCCTCTGGAGGCCGATCGCTTCCTGCCCCAAGCCGGGGGCACCCTAACAAGGGGGTCTGCACCCCCACCTTGGCCCCCAGACACACCAACAGGCAGGGTAGCCCAGGTTTAGGAAGATCTGAGTTCAAATCTTGCCTCTGTGCCCTAGTCTATCAAACGGAGGAAGAATCGTCAGCAAGAAGCATCACCAGCCGGTACCGGTACCAGGAGTTTCTGGGTCAGAAACCCCCGGCCCAAAGCTCATCTTGCCTCCCTCCCATACTGGAGCGGCCCAGACGGTGTTCTGCGGGTTTTGGACCCGCAAGGCTGGCCCCTCCACCCGCTGCTCGGCCCGCCGGGCCAACGTGCCTTGGGGCCCCCCCTGCCCCCTGTTTTATTCTGGATCAGGGAAGCCTGCTCGGCGCGGGCCCATGACAAGGTCCTTCAGACGGGCTCTCCTGCGGGGCAGGCGCAGAAGGCTGGCTTAGCCCCATTTCACAGATGGGAAGCCTGAGTCGAGGCTCCGGCCGAGCTCCCCGTCCTGCTGGGGTCTCAGCCACGCTGCCACGAGGGCCTCCCCAAAGGAGGGCATCCTGGGGAGAGGCTGGCGACGCTCTGCACAGGTGGGGTCTGGCCCCCCTCCAGGGTCCCCGACGGGGCCTCCGTCCAGGGAAGGCGCAGATGGTCGTCATCTAAGTGCTGCTCCTGCTCTCTTCCCAGGGCCGAGCCCAGAGCAAAGGGCCCCCCGTTTCAGTGAGCTAAGAGCAAGGGGGCCCCGCCAGGACTCTCCCCCCAAGAGCTCCCCACCATGGCTCTGTCCCCCACAGGCCAGTCACCTCTGCAGCTGCTCCCAAACAACAACAGCCGCCACTAATGAGAGTCTGACTCGGGGTCTGGCCCCAGTTCGAGGGGGATGTTCGGAGCCACCTCCGACACGGGCCACCTCGCCCCACTCTGCAGTCCCCCGAGGCGGGGAAGAAAAGTTCCCTCTTACCTGCGAGAGCGGCAGGGACGGAGGCGCCGGACAGCACCAGGAGGACCAGGCAGGCGGCGCCCAGACGAGCCATCCTTCACGCGTCCTGCAGGAGACCGTCTGGCCGAGCTTCAGGGCAGGGAAGGTGTCGGGAAGCGCCGAGTTTGCTTCAATGCCAGCCCTGTCCAGTTGGCTCACAGATCCCTTCCCCAGAGAGCACATGTGCGCGTGCGCACACTCACACTCACACACCCAGACCTCTGAGTGAGCAAGAAACCAGCTTTCCTGGAGCCGGAGCAGCTCCACCCCGGGATGCTGAGGAGGGAAAAGCTCTCTCCTCCCCCCTCCCCTCCCTCTCCCTCTCCCTCCTTGTCTGTCTGTCTCTGACTCTCTCTGACTCTGACTCTGTCTCTGGTCTTTCTCTGACTCTCTCTCTCCCTCTCCCTCCTTGTCTGTCTGTCTGTCTGTCTCTGTCTCTCTCTCTGACTCTGTCTCTCTTTCTGTTTCTCTCTCTCTCTGACTCTCTGTCTCTGTCTGTCTCTGGTCTCTCTCTCTGACTCTCTCCCCCTCTCCCTCCTTGTCTGTCTCTCTCTCTCCCTCCTTCTCTCTCCCTCCTTCTCTCTCTCTCTGTCTCTCTCCGTCTCTGTCTCTCTGTCTCTCTGTCTCTCTCTCTCTCTCTCTGTCTGTCTCTCTCTCTCTCTCTCTCTGTCTCTCTGTCTCTCTCTCTCTCTCTCTCTCTCTCTCTCTCTCTCTCTCTCTCTCTCTCTCTCGTTATTTTCATGGAAAACAAAATCTCCCGAAGGGCCTAGGCAGCTGAGGAATCCAGGGAGGCCTCTGCCAATGACAGAGCAGGGGAGACCCTCTGACTTTCACATCGTGAGAGGGGGGGACCCTGAGTTTACAAACTGCACTTCTGGCCATTCAGGGCTGTGTGACCCGGACGCTCCCTCCCTTCTGTAGAACACAAGGCCTTTGGACTCGTCTTGGGGCGCCTTTTTCCCACAAGCCTTTGTTCTGGACATTCTCAGCTGCAGGGGGCCGCGGAGATGACGTGGCTGGACGGGGATGCCATCACAGTCCTACACAGGAGCCTCCCCCCCAAGCCCTCTGAGCCTACTGCACCACACTGCCCCAGGGCCTCCTCAGACCCAAGTCAGGGATCCGGGAAGGCGGCCTCCCCTCCGAGAAGGGCAGCCGCGGCTCACAGACCCTGCCAAGGTCTGCCCCTCTCGCTCCATCGACACACGAGTCCGGTCGGCCCGGCCGGAGCTCCCGGCTGGTGCTGCCTCCAGAGGGGAGCAGAAACCAAAGCTAAGCGCGATGAGACAGGCAGGAGCCTCGGGAGCTTCAGGGAAACGAGACTTTCGTTTTGGGGGCACTTTTCAGACACTTAAGGCAGAGGCTCCCCTGCCTGCTGCCTCCCGCAGACCCTGAGGACAACCAAGAACTGAAGGAGGCTCTCCTGGCCTCCCTTTCTGTATACAAATTCAAATCAAACGTACTAAAGAGGCTGTTCTTAGGGAAAAGACCGTCCCACAAAAAAGGCCCTTACTGCCTCCTGCATGGAAAAGATCCTCCATCTTGTCGTGGGGAAGGAAGAAGCTTCCAATACTGAGCCGCTTGGCTACTCACTAACTCCACAAATCAGGAGCTCTTCGGGAGAACGTCCGCCTCCCCCAGACCAATCAACAAGGGATCAGCTTCTGGATTTATAGTTACATCTTGGGGGCAGCCGGGTGGCTCAGTGGATGGAGAGCCAGGCCTGGAGACGGGAGGTCCTGGGTTCAAATCTGGTCTCAGCCACTTCCCAGCTGGGTGACCCTGGGCAAGTCACTGACCCCCATGGCCCACCCTTACCACTCCTCCACCAAGGAGCCAATACACAGCACCGATTCTAAGATAGAATCAACATATATGTTCATATGTAACTACACAGTGTTAATTCTAGGACAAACATACGCTGGGCAAGCTCAGCTCTCTGGAGCTTTCCCACGTCCTCATCCAGGGGATGAGATGAGCTCAGCTCCGAACCTTCCCTCCACTGCCTGCTGCCAGGGCTCGAATCCCCTAAAAAGTGCCCAGGCAGAGCCCTTCCTTCCAAAGCCCCGGTGTGACCACCTGAGGGCAGCCCTTCCAGACGGCTACGAGTGTCCTCCCTTCTGGAAGTCGCGGGGCGCAGATTTTGCACTGACTCGGGGTGAAAGCCGTCGGCCCCCGGCGGGCAGTCCCCAAACCCCGGAGGGGGTGCTAGCCTGCGCTGGCGGAAGGGCTTTCTTCACCTGGGAGTTCCCTCCCCCAGTAAGGACAGAGCCGTGCTGTAGTCCCAGCCCCAAAGCAAAGGGGCAGAATTCGGGAGGCACCAGAGAACCTGCTTTCCCTCGAGTGGAGTCGGGCCCCACAATCCCCCCCAAACTTCTCTTGCCAACGGCCGCCCCACGCCCGTGACTCCAGAGGGCTTGCTTAGGGCAGAGGCGCGAGGACGAGCGACGTGGAGCTCGCATGGCTCGGACTCCCGCCCCCCACGGACGCCCCCCACAGCGACCTGCCTACGAGGTGAGGCGGGGAAGCGGGGGAGCCCCGAGGGGGGGCCGCCACGGCCAGGCATTCCGCCGAGCACTTTACAAGGATCTGGCCTGCCGCTTGGCCTCTGCAACAAGAGCTCCACGTTAAGAGCCTCGCAGGGGAAGAAAAGAGGCGGCCGCAGCCACGCGCCACGTCTGAACGCGGCTCCCGGACGCCGGTGGCGCTCCATCCCCCACCACCCAGGCAGCGTCCCGGAGGCGGCACCGAGCCCTCCCCGCAGCTTAGTTCAGACGTGGCTGGGGGAGCCCAAATGGCTCGGGGCAGCCGCGCTCCATCCCTCACTGCTTCTGCCTCACTCACTCTGGTCATCTGGTCAGCCCCGGACCTCGACAAAGGAGCCGGCCCGAGCCTCCGCCGGACCCTCGTGCCCGCCGCCCCGAGGCGGCCTCTTGGGTGACTTACCGTGCCGGAGGGAGCGCCGCTTGCAGGCTCGCCGGGCCGCCCTCACCACACAGCGCACACACATGGGTTTTGTACTTTTATTAACTCAACAGCAGAGAGGCGCTTTGTACAAAAATAAATATGTCAATCTCTCACCAGGTTAGAATACATTGCAAGGTAGGTCAAACTCGATGCATAAATTAACAATGATTTCCTCGAAATGAAAACAAATTGTAAAAACAACCCTGAAACATCCCTAACTGTACTGAAGTAGAAAACTCGTTTAGCTTACATTTAGCGAAGAAGTTCCTTGCCTGGACGGTGAGCAGAGTAAAGCCATTTCTACCCATCTTCCGAGCATCTTCCGTGTCCCTGGGCAGAGGCAGCGTGGTGTGGAGGAAGGAGAGGCCGGAGTCTCAAATCCAAAAGTCCCGCGTGAGTCCCTAACGTGACCCCCTCCGATCCTGTGGCTCTATCTGCAGAACGTGAGGGTGGGCCGGACTCCTCGCGGGCCAGCTCTGAGGACTTGGGAGAGCTGCACGAGCAGAGTTTCCACAAAACACCCTGGGACAAACAGCAAGGAAGACGACAGAGTACACAATAGAAATGAAGAGTGAGTTTGAGCTCCCAGATCGAGGGTCCCCCAGGAGAGCATCATCACACAAGCTGTAAGCCGCAGGGGGTGGGTTGTTCCAAACAAAACAGAAAGACAGACATGAGCAGATGAGAGGCCGAACAGTCCAAGGGCAGAGTGGTCTTTCTCCAGTGTCTGCTAGAAGGCTTTTCAGGTACAAGTGAGTTCGCTTGTTTTCAAGAGTGGAAATAAAGTGTCTGATGAGCTGAGTGACTCGTGACGGAAGAACCACCTTTGTTCTCTAATTTGCTTGTCATCTGTTACAAAAAGGGGAGATGGGGGAATCGAGTCGCAGACTTTCTTGGGTGAGGACATGCCTAGGATAAGAGAGGCTAGAGGTAGGGGGACACTCGCAGGAAGGAGTGAAGCGGTTTGGTCAAATATTTCCAATCTTAACTTACCGGCGTTTACTGTGAGCTCTAAAACTGCAAGCAGAAAACCAACCAACCTTCCCCAGAAGGGTAGTGAGCAGTGGCGGTCTCTGGGGGCCACGGATCGTGTGTGGCTTCTCCATGAAGTTGAGCGGAGAAAGGGCCTTTCAGATCAACTTTACTCTTGGAAGTGATTGCAAAACTCAGCCTCAACAAAAGCAAGCACAAAATGCCCTCTTAGATAGAATACAACTGTCTTTATTTAAGTTCTCTTTTTTCCTCCACACTGGCAAAAGTTCCGAGGGAGCTTAAAGTTTTGTAAACATTTTAACTATCCCTCTTCCCCCCTTTAAGAATTTACAAAGCAAAGGAGAGCAGGAGCCCGATTGTGGATGGTGTCTCCTGTCTCGCCATGCCATTGGATCCAAAAACTATATACACGTTTGCAGCAGTCTCTGAAGTGAACTGTACATGTTCAGGAGGGGGCCGGGACAAGAGGGGTGGTGTTCTCAAAGGAGAAAAACAAAATAAACCAAATAAAATCATTCAAAGCCAAACTGCTCTCAGAGCAACTCCAGGCTCTTCTTCAGGCAATGATGGCGGGGAGAAGAGAGGAGAGGAGAGGAGAGGAGAAGGTGCCTTCTTCCCACAGAGCCACGTCAATGGCTGCAGCACTTTCTCCCACAGGCACACTCCGACCGTTCCCAAAACGTGGAAGGAGAAAGGAGAGGTCAGAAACTAAGTGCAATTGGCAATCTCAAGGGGTAGGGCTTGTTCTGGGGGAAAGGGAGGGGGTCGTCTAACTCTTGGCAGAAGCAAAGCGAATCCAAGGGTTCCTTTACCAAGTGATGCTGATCACACCTGGAGCTGAAGCGAAGGACCAAAGGGGAACCACAGCCAATGGAGCTCTCCTCCGCCTGCCCCTCCCCTCCTTCCCGCCCCTCAGTGGTCTCCAGGAAGAAAAGTACTGTAGATGGTCAGGTTAGGATAAAATGCCAGTCCAGAATCTTTAACACACCCTTTTCCAGGGCAGGGTTGCAAGCAGACAGACACACACACTGTCATGAATAACCAGCTACGGTTCCGGGTTTGTGTATTCAGGAGCCGAGGTTCATCCCCACCCAAAAGGAAATTCGACAAATACATACATCTGGTAAAGATCCTAGTTGCCTCTTAAACGAGACAAATTCTCAGCAGAAGGGCCCAAAACAAACTGGTCCTATTCCTCTGAAGTAAAAATATTTATGGGAAAAAATCAGTTTTTAATAAGAAAGAAAATTTAAGGAAAAAAGTCCCTCTCCCAGATCATAAGTTCCTTTGTCCAAGAAGGAAGGAGTGTGCCAGAGGGAGAATTCGGCGGGCTTTGACGTCACTGCCTGATGAAGATAGAATTGAACTTTCCTTCCAAAAGGATGCTCAGAGAAGGCAGGCCAGGGGTGTGCAACTTCAAACCAATCCAAGCTAATCCCCCCCTCCAAGCCCTTAAGCTTTAGCGGTGCTGCTCCTAGTTTGGGGGGGAGGGGGGGCACCGTTTGGCTCCACCCTGAAGGAGCACGAAGTCACAATCCACGGGGTGTGTTGTTATTGACCGACATCTGTTAACCATAAACTCTCTCCATGATTGCACAAGTTAGATTCCCCCCTTGCCCCAGCCAAAAAAGAGAGATGGGGAAAGGAGGCTGCTGTTGGCAGATTCCAACGGACTTTCCAGGAAAAGCAGACGGAGTCACAGCCTGGTGAATACCTGCTGTCTGTGGTTATCCTTGTTGGGGAAGAATCCCAGCTACCACCCACCCAACAGACAGAGTTCAGTCCACTTGTCTATTGTCCGAGAGGCTCGCCAACAAGGACCACTCAGAGTCCTGGACAGAAAGGGTTAGAAGAGAAAGCCTGAGATGATGGGTTCTGTGATGGTTGGTTGCAAGGTGACAGAGAGTAAATGGTAAAGGGTGATGTCCAAAGGTGGAGAATCCATGGTTAACAGACATAGGAAGTGGCCAGTCGGTGTGCAGGTGCTCAGTAGTCGTCCAAAGTCTCTATTTCTCCCATATTCAGTCGCTCTGATGATGCATTTACTGAAAAACCTGCAGTGAGACACAATGAGTGATCAGTGACTGAACCAAAACAAGAGTCTTTCCACTTTCTATCAATATGAAAAGAATCTCAGTCTGCATTTAAGGAAAGATCAAGGGGTTGTCCTGATTCAGTCTGTGTGAGTTTGTGCAAAATGGCCTCATGGGTCATTCCTTGGGAGGAACACACAAGAATCAAAGCCCCTAGAAACACTGCCATAGAAATGGAAGGGGCCTGCTAATCAGTCAATAAACATGAAGCACCTACTATGTGCCAGTCATTGTGCTAAGCAAGCTAGTCAAAGGCTCTCTAAAACTGCACAAAAGAATGTGGTGGGGAGCAGAAGTTCCTTTTGGTAGCTTTCTATTAAGGGACTGCAGATATGGTGCTACAGCTACTCCCTCTAATCCTGTCTTTTTCCCCCTTTGTTTTTGCTGCCACCCTTTGGAAAGCTGACATTAAAATGAAAAGTAAATAATATAATGTGTGCAGAAATAAAATAATATAAAAAAGAGGTGTGTCCAACACACAATCACTGAGTCGCTTGGCTTGGCTTAATAATGGGGTGTGTGTGTGTGGAGGTGAGGGGAAGAGACCGGAGATGGGACACAGATGGACAGGAAAGAGATTAAGGTGAAATAACCACGGTGTCTAAACAAAAAGCAAGGACAAAGTAAATTTTTTGAAAAAGACATCTTCAAGGATATGAAGGCCTGGAAAAGAAGATGGGGGTCATTATGAGGTGGTGCCAGAAGGCTGCTGGGTAACTTTCTATGGAAGATCGATTGATGGAGACAACATAGACAAGAATTCTCTACAGGATGAAAAGGCCTGGATAATTGGGGGTCTGCACTGATGGAAGGAGCAGCCACATTATGGAAATCAAGGATTCCTTAGAATAACCTGAAGAAATCCTTTCCTCGAGCACACATTGCTTAAAATACCAACCACCATGTAGTGCTCATCCTCGCCATTCTAGCAGCCACCTTTCTCTTTGGCGCTCAATCCAAGTGAAGACTACTCTTATAACCAATGTCGGGTAGCTTTTTAAAGGAAGCTCAATAGTATCTGAAGGAGAAAAAAGATAGGCGATCCCAAGCCAAGGCAATCTGCTCTAGGAGGAGAGACATGAGATTTGGAGTCCAAACAGCCCAGAAGCTGGGCTCAGAGGCTGGTAGTATTATACACCTCCTTCTATGACCTTAGTCTGAGGAATCAAAGTCCTCATTTACAAAGTGATTCCTAAGATCTCTTCCAGCTCTCAAGTCTACGAACCTATCCAGAACAGCCGAGTTCATTTTTAGCTCATGTCTAAAACTGCCATTCATACTTTGAAATTCTCCATTCTGTGAGAGAATGACTTCACTAGGCCCCTGACAGGACGGATCTTTTCTCTTCCAATGGGATGACTGAAAGACTGCAGTGTATAGTAATAAGTTACTTCCTTTCTATCAGTTTAGTGGGCAAATAAGGAGTAGAATGCAAAGACTAAACAGACTTTGAAAAATGACATCTTACTTTCCCCTGGGAAGAAATATGTATATGCATGCATGTTTGTATATTCTAACAGAACAGGAATACACTGGAATAATGCCACATGAAATACTGCAAAAATCAAAGCATATTCAAAAATCTGGGTCTCAAATACTTCCTAGTTGTATGATGACCCTGGGCAAGTCACTTAACCCAACTGACTAACCTTTACCACTCTTCTGCCTTGAACTAATACTTAGCATCAATTCTAAGATCAAAAGGAAGGTCTTTAAAAAAGCATCAAACTACCTAAATTCTGGTTTTAAAAAAATCACATATTCCATTACAATACACGTGTACACAGGTTATATCCCAAATAGGATGAGATGTATGAGGGCAACCACAGTGGGGCCGGTCACGTATGGAGAATGGGGGGGGATGACGGGACGATAGGTGGGTACCCTGAGTGCCTTGGCCCTTCTCGAATGCTCAAGTCCACCAGTACGCTTGGTTAACCCCAAAGAGTTCTGGAAAGATAGGCAAAAGTTTCCCAGATTGAGAAGGGGTAAGAGGGCCATATTCTGTACCACTGGGGAGAGGAGTCCCTCAGTTCAAGTCTAGGAATGAAAACGCTGTCTCCCAGAATTCAACAGCCATGCCTCAGTCAAGTGGGGTGATTCATGGTGATGTTGGGGTCTAGCCAGTCTGTGTTCAAAGAGGTTCATCAAAAAGCTGGCCAACCAACAGTTTTTGTTTTCTAGTCTCTGTCACTCACAAAACTGTTTTTAAAGCAGGCCAGAGGAGGAGTGAGAGGAATGAGAAAGTTGGCAGGAATATCTACACCAATGAAATGTCCTTTCTTTTGAATGACAAATACAATAAATAAACAGCACAGGGAACATGGATTTTAAAGCTACAGCAAATCTATAAAACCTGATTTCCTACACATGTCAATTTGTTCCCACAGTGAAAGAACCAGGATTCAGGTCCACTGGTTTCCCTCCACTATTGCATACTGCCTTTCAGGGAACTCATTCTCACTCATTCTCACTCTCCAACACCCCCCCCCCACCCCCGCTGTATAAAAGCAAACATGAAAATCTGTCAAAACTGGAAGAGTGGATGATGCTGGAAATAACATCAAGTTTTCATTTCTGAAACTGCTAGGGCTCCCCCAGGTGGTTATTTTATAAAAGGAAAATTCCAGCCTCCAACTCCAGGCAGAGAGGCCGGCGTGGCCCACATCCTTTCTTTTTAGGGAGCTTTCCTGGCTTACAGGCTATTCATTTTTATTACGACTCATCACAAAGCTCGGATAAGGGCTCTGAGTTTTTTAGATTTTTTAATTAACAAAAAAGTTCCACAGCAGGCTCAATGAGAAATGGAAGAAAAGCAGAGGCAGGCCCCGGAGCCAAGGCTCTTCAATGGATGCCAGCACAGGTTGGATGCCGTTTTATGACTCAGGGTCCTATGGAAGAGGCTGGCCCCAGGCCCACAGCCAGAAGGGGGCAGAAGCAGGCCTGGATCCAGGGCATTTCTGACTGAGGTCAGCTAGGAATGAGTAACGTACGAGAACAAGCAAGCTGGCCTAAAAGAAGTTCAAAAGTAAAAGCTTACTTCAGTTTTCCTGTCTACACTGGACCTTCTTTGTACTCTCTCTCCTCTGGGCCTGCCCCTACTCTGGTTCAGGCCCTCATTACCCCCCTGGACCCTTGCAAAAGGCACATGGGATTAGGTAACCTCCTACTCATGAACTCCAATGGCTCCCCGGGAGTTCCATGGCCCCAGTGTCCCCTGAGCCCCAAGAAAAGACATTTCAAACCCATACAGGGGGAATCACTCATCTCCCTGAGGCTCCTCCCACTCTGAAACCTCCATCCTCAACTTGACAAAATGACCTGTCTGACCTGTCTCAAAGACTTTCTTCTTTTTTAAAGCCCTTCTATGATCTTAGAATCAGCACTGGGTATTGATTCTAAGGCAGTCGAGAGGTAAGCAAGGCAATGGGGGTTAAGTGACTGGGCCAGGGTCATACAGCTAGCAGTGTCTGAGGCTAGCTTGGAACCCAGGCTGCCTCCCAACAAACCCTGTTCCCATATCTGGCCTCTTTTCTTCCCCACTTCCTCCAGGACATCACAGCTTCCTTCACTGACACGTTCAGACTTTCTCAAGCACCAACAGTGTTGCAGAGACTGCATTAGCAGCTAAGGCCCTGCAGGAAGCACCTCCACCACGCACGAGCCTCCACAACCTTTAGAAGCTCTTTCTGGGCTTCGGCGGCCCTGCCAGTCCGGTATCATCCTGGGGCCAATTGTAGGTTTCTCCCCCTTCTTTCTCAGCCCCTCTATTCCCTGGCTTCCCAGAACCCGCCCCTGCTACACCAACTTTCCAAACACAAAAGGCCCAATTCTCCATCCTTATGTATCTTCTCTGGGGTCAATGAGCCGGCATCTTTTTGGTTCTTTTGTGGAAAAGTGGGGGATGGGGCCCACGGGATGAGCGGGACACTCGCTCTGGGAAGGTAAAATAGTATACAAAGCTGTGCATTTCCTTGTACAGATTCCCAATTGCCAAATCTACAAAGGCCATCTTATCTTGCTGGCTCACTGTAGTATGCTGAAATGCCAAGTGAGCAGAGGGGCCATCTCACTCACCTAATAAACTGGGGTCTGCTCGGACCATCTTCTGCTTCTTCTTCTTCTTCCCACTCTGCGCGGCCTCAAAGTTTGATTGCTGGTTGTTGCTCTGGTTGGTCTGAAACACTGAGTGAAGTGTGCTATGGTTCACGGCCCACACAGAGTCCTGGAAAAGAAGAGCACCCCCACGGTCATGATGTGGGTCAGCGTCCCATATGGTCACCTTCTCCCTGAGCTCGGGGTAGGTTCAGCCAAGTGCTAGGTCGCCCAGAGCTGTGATCGGCCTCCATAGAAAGGAAGAGTGTGGGGCAGGGACCCCAACTTCGGGGGCTCACCCGATGCCTCTCAGTCAGCCAGAGGCAGAGCTAGGCTTCCTGCAGTCTCACCCCTCATGCCCTGCTCTACCCGGGATAACTTTCAATCTGGTTTCTGTTGAACTCTGGAGTGAATGGCCAATCCCCCACCCTGACAAGGCTCTCTGCTTCTAGAAGATGGAGATCACACCTTGGGGTACCCCCCTTTGCATAACTCAGTGTTAACTAGTGATGGAGATGAAAATTATAACAATCGGAACGAAAGCCAGGTCTGCACAGCTCTTACTACAGGCCAGGCACTGGGCTAAGCATGTTACATTTACTCTCTCGTTGGATCTTCACAACAACTTTGGGAGGAAAGGGCTCTTATTATTCTCATTTAGATGAGGAAGCTGAGGCAAACACAGGTGAAGGGAATGACACAGTTACTAAGTGTCTGAGGCAGGATTTGAGCTGAGGGCTTCCTCATCCTGGTTCTCTATTCACTGAGCGATCTAGAGGCCCCTGTAGAGCAAGCTTTCAATATACCTTCTGGTGAAAAAGAGAAGGAATAACTGATTCCCAGAGACCAAGAAAAGACTGAATTGCTCCAAACTGCCCAAAAGTACATCATTCTCTCTGACCTGGTAAGATTCCATTTCCATGACTTCCCTACTTCTGAAAGGGAAAATATATCTTCAGTAAAATCCCTCCTTCAACCCATTCCTCACACTGTTACCAGAAAAACTTTTCTAACAGAGGTTGGGTCATATTACTCCTCTGCATAAAAGTCAAAAGGCTTCCGAGCAATTCAATTCAACAAACTAAAAACTTGTCCTGCTCTCCAGGAGCTCCCATTCTCCTGAATTCCACAGTATGTAATGTACACAGATAAGTAAAGCTGAGAGTCATACAAAGTCATGGGCAGGGAGATCAGGAAAGGCCTTCTGGGTTCATCTGAAATAAATCTGGGAAGGTAGGTGGGAGCCAGATTGTGGGAGACTTTAAATGTCCCTTTCAGGAATTTTATAGTAGAGGACCCTGAAGAAATATTAATTTAGTGGCTCCACAGACAATGAATTAGAGAGGAGAAACTGTGGGAGCAGAGGAGAACCCACAAACTACTCTTATCAGTCTGGGTGGGAGGTGTGTGAGAAAGATGATGGAGAGGCAAAACCAAGAAGACTTGTCAAACGATTGACTCTGGGGGAAAAGGCCGGTGGAGGAACCCAAAGTCAAAAAAGATGCTGCCAAAGCAATGATGCCGGCCCCCTGCTACCTTTCCATTCTTTGTTCATATAACCTGCCTCCCTCTAAGCCCAGGGGTCTCTACCTGCACTATGTCCCCTGGCTAGAACATTCCTGAAAGACAAACCTGACAACCAGCACACTCTCGAGACATGCAGTTTTATGAGAACTCTCTCTCCAAGCAGGACCTGTTCTGTTTAGTCTTACTATACCGAGCCACAAAAGAGCCTGACCCATCAGGCTATTCCCCACAAGGACATTAGTGAGTCACATACCGGCTGCTGCTGCTGCCGCTGCTGGTTCGCTTTCTGTTTGGCACGACGCTCGAGAAACTGCTTGGCAAACTCCTTAGCCTCTGAGGTGTCTCCTAAGTAGGCCCTGATGTAATCATGTACTTCATAAGGAGATTCTACTTCCTTCAGGAAAGAAACAAATGTGGGAACTGCAACACAAAGAGGAGAAGTGACCAATGATGAGACAAATGCTCGTGGGTAAGAGGGAGAATGAATGCAAGCATAGGCTTGGAGAAAATCCCTGATAATCCCCAAAAGGCACTGTGTCATTCTTGCACTGTTTAAAAGGGTCTGAATGCGCATCATGCCAAAGGAGGGAAATCTTAGCTATACTCTGACATGAAACCTGGATCCTTGGTCATTTGGAGGAACACTGGGTCAGTCAGTGCTGGTCATAGAAACTGCTGAACTGACCGTGAATTGGGTTTCAGACTCCTCTGTGGATTGTCTAGTGTCTTGGTTGTTATTGTTTTAGATATGAAGCAAAAACTCTGCTCACCCTGCAACCAGCACAGGGTGCTGCTGCCTTCTCTGAAGGAAGTCTTCCCCCACTTCCCACATCCCACCTCTGCCCCAGCACCTCTTACCATCTAAGTTGTTGGCTGTGTTCAACGCATGAAGCATCTGCTCACACCACTGAGTGAATCCATCCTGGGCCTTTGTGACTCCCTGGAAGAGCTTCAGAAGCTTCTCTTCTTCCTCTACCTTCTTGTTCTGTCTGCTTGAAACCCCCATAGACTTACTAGAGCAGAGCCAAGAGAATCCAGATGTTATACTCCCAGAAATACTCAAGAGGCTGACCCCACAGTGAATACAGCACACTGGCTGGCTTGTGTGGAGCACTGTGCAGACACACTGCATGCTAGTGCCATCAGTGTGGGTACCCAGAGGGAGGTCTTCTCACAAACAGCAGGCCCCAAGGCCCAAATTCAGAGGCAACTGTCTAAGGCCCATTAAAGTCTAGCTAGCTACAAGCATATTCGGAGTTCACAAGTGGAAAGACAACAGAATTCAGATCAGTCCTTCACCCAGACAACATTCTAAATGGTACAAGTGAATACCACTGGCAAATGTAGTCACTTAATTTACATCCAAGTTGGAGAGGCTGTGGGATTCAAAGATCTACTAAGGAAAGAAAAAGAAATGGGACACGACACCAGTGTTAAGCCATTACAAAGAACAGTGCTGGGCAAAAGTGAGCACAGATTATTCATCCTGGGCAGAGCACTTGCTACTTTCAAAGGCGAAACAGGATGGATGGAGAAAGAGGCAGACAGATTCTCCCTCTCTGTCTGTCTCTCTCCCCCCTACAGTCAAGATCTGAATTTGCAAGTCCAAATTGAGTCTCAGGCACTAGCAATGTAACTCTGGGCAAGCCGCTTTACCTGTATTTTGCCTCAATTTCTCATCTGTAAAATGGAGACACACTGGAGAAGAAAATGGCAAACCACTCCAGTTTCTCTGGCAAGAAAACCTCATGGACACATCCCAAGAGGTCATAGAGTGTCACACGTAACTGAATGACAACCACAGAAACAAACTTCTTAATAAGAGAAATTGGTATTGAAGAACTTTGAACCTTCTAAAACTCACTGGAGAAGACCTGGGCTACTGTTTCTCAGTGGGAAGTACCTTGAGGCCACTGCCTGACCCAAGACTGACTAGGTCAGAGGAAGTAACAAGGTCCAGTGTTGTTTAGTTGCATGTCTAAAACTATTGTTAGCTGCACTGTTTAAAAATTCTGAAAGGGTTGTATTTGTAAGTAATTGTTTGAAACCCAGAATAAACTAGTAAGCCTGTGACTATTGTTCAAAATTATCAAGACATTCTTCAAGTTCAAATCCCACCATGACGTGCTGGAGATTTCTAATCACTTGAAAACTAGAAAGGAGAGCAAAGCTCTGATGCACCCACCACACTGTGGTGAAGAGCTGTATGCAGCAGTTGCCACTCAAGAATCTTCCCTGAAATCCACCCGCCATAAGGTTGTGTGTTTCTTTTTTTAAGACAAATTATTTTGCCATAAAGAACATATGAATTCAGGGTTTGGACCACCAAGAGATGACCTCTGGGCAAGGTGGCCAGGTGAGCAAACACTTACTTCTAAGATCTGCAAAGCAAGAATCACAATGAGGACAATGCCCTGGGAAGGAAACAAAGTGGCTTGCATGCCACCACCTACTTGAGGCTGGTGTTGCTCTTGTTCTTGCTGGAGTTCCTGGGTCCCATTTCTTTCACAGCATCATCCCAGAATCCCATATTAGAGTTTTTGGTGTCGGCGTTGCTCCAGATACTACTGACGAGATCTGAGGCCCACTGGCTGGGGGGGCTAGTGTTCAAGGAGCCCCAGACAGAATTGCCGATGCTGGTGTGCAGATTGGAGTGCTAGGAAGAAACAGGAATAGACTATGTTTGGCGACATGACAAGGAAAGAGAGGCCCAGAAGGAAGAGACAGTGGAAAGAGCACTGAATGGCCTTCTGAGAGGGAGGCTAGGGGGCTCACCGGGGGGTTTCGGACTCGGTTAGGCTGCTGGTGCTGCTGCTGTTGCTGCTGCTGCTGCTGCTTCTGCATTTGCCGGGCCTCTTCCTGCTGGATTTCTAGCAGTGACTTGGCTGTACCTGCCGGTTTACTGATATTGCCCCAACCAGACAGTTTCTGTTGCTGTTGTTGCTGCTGCTGCTGCTGCTGCAGGGCTTTCATCAATTCCCGCTGCTGTCGCCTTTGCTGTTACAAACAGAAACAGGATTCCTTGGGAAATCTGGTTTCTAAGAGACATCTCAAATCCCCCTCCACTTCAAAATTGAAGACAACTTTATTTTTGAAACCCTTACCTTCTGTCTTAGAATAATACTGTGTATTAGTTTCAAGGCAGAAGAGTGGTAAGGTCTAGGCAATGCCCAAGGTGACACAACTACGAAGTGCCGGAGGCCACATTTGAATCCAAGACCTCCCCTCTTTAGGCCTGGCTCTCTATCCACTGAGCCATCTAGCTGCCTCCAAAGATAATTTTATTTACTGGAATCAGAGAAATGGTCAAGAAGGAAGATGGAACAAATATGGAAATTTATTTGCCTGAAGTGCCCATTGAAAGACTCAAGTTCCAACTTTACCAACTATATTGTTAAATGGTTCTCGTTTTTGTCACAATTTATGCATGTTTATTACAGATGGGAAAAGCTGTCGAACTTGAAGTTAGGAGGGGCAGGAAGCAACATTAGTAGAAGACAACAAAAGAGACAGTAGACCTGCTTGGCTTTAGCAGCACTTTAAGCTCCAGGCAGGTATCAGAAAGCAACTCCCCAAGTTGTCAAGACAAATTCCCCGAAGAGGGCTGTCCCCATATTTCACTCTTACTCTGAATAATGCCTCCTTCTTCTGACATTTTATAAGCAACGGAGTTTGCTCGAATGAAGAGTGGGCCCGAAAGCCTTAATTGGTTCTGTCTAACCTGGAATCAGAATTTGGGACCCACAGGGAACCTAAAGAGTCATCTAGTCCAAGCTAAGAATCTCCACTGGAACATCCTCATAAGGACTGAAACCTGACATCAAATCTAAACTTGCCTCTTTGCCATCTCTCCCCGTTAATCCCAGCTATAACCTAGAGGATCAGGCAAAGCAAGTGTACCATAATGAGCCCCCCAAAGTCTTCTCTTTTGCAGGCTTAAATAATGCCAGCTCCTTCAAGTGATGTTTGATAACACGGAATCCAGGTCCTTCCTAGTTCTGGTGACTGGCTTTGAGATGTTCTTATTTTATTAAAGCCCTTCTTAAAATTTGGCATCACCCAGTGAAAACAACACTCCAGGTGTGGGCTGCCTGGGGCAGATAATCATATTCACCCCACCCTACTGATTCCTGGAAGTTGGGCCATTCTTCATCTCAGCCCTAGATCACACCAGCTTTTTGGGACACCACCGTTGACTCATACTGAGAAGTCTAACACCCCTCCAAGCCCTCCTGCCCCCCAATTTTTTCCAAACTGCTGTCTAGCTGTGTCCTCTTCACTCTATGTGATTCTGTCCCCCACTGAATCCATCTTATGCAATCAATAGCTATATGAAAAATTCTCCAAGCACACAAGCTCTAGAAATTCACATTTTAACAAATCTAAAATTCTACTCATTCCACCAGATTAGCAAAGACGACAAACTAGAAAACCGAAAATTGTTGGAGGGGCTATGGTAGGATGGGTTGTGAGTTTAAGCCCGATTAATTGGACCGTGCATACCCAGTAGGAGCCAGTGAGAATACTCAAAGGTAAAGGGAAAGGCCTGGCATGAACAAAAATTTTTATAGAAGCCCTTTTTTAAAAACCCTCACCTTCCGTATTAGAATCAATACCATGTATTGGTTTCAAGGCAGAAGAATAGTAACGGCTGGGCAATGGGAGTGAAGTGACTTCCCCAGGGTCACCCAGCTGGGAAGTGTATGAGGCCAGATTGGAACCTAGGACCTCCAGTCTCTAGGTCTCTGTCTCTCAATCTCCTGAGTCACCCAGCTGCCCCATAGAAACACTTTTTGTTGTAGCAAATAGCCAGAAACAAAGTGGGCTTCCTTGAACTAGGAAACAGCTGAACAGTGACTGAAAGCATCTACCTTCAAGTAACGTCACCTATAATCTAGTCCCTACCTCCACCACTGAATAATTACTCAAGAGTCCAACCACTCAACTGGAGATACAAAAGAAAGCAAATGACAAATAGCCTCTGCTCTCAGGGAGCTCACATTCTAATGGGGAGACAACATGTAAACAGCCAGATACAAATAAGAAAGACACAGGATAAATTAAGAGGCAATGGCAGAGGAAGGGTGCTAAGACAAAGGAGGGCTAGTGAAGGCTTCAGGTAGAAGGCAGGATTTTAGATGAGACTCAAAGGAAGCCAGGAGGTAGAGATGAGGAGGAAGAGTGTTCCAGGTAGCTAGTGAAAAAGCTTGGAGGTGGGAGATGATAGTCAAGGGCAAGAAACAGCAAGGACTCCAGTGTCCTTGGATGGCAGAGTGTATGAAAGGGAATGAGCCACACATAAGATCACTAGAAAGGTAGGGAGGGACCAAGTTTTGGAAGGCTTTGAAAGTCAGAAGATTTTCTTTGATCCTGGGGCAAAAGGGAACAACTAGAATTGACTGAACTGGGTGGGGGGGAGGGGAGTAGGGTGCTGCAGGGTCAGATCTACATTTTAGGAAAGTTGCTTGGCAGCTGAATGGCGAGTGGATAAGAGTAGACCAAGGAGATCAACTAGCAGGCTGTGAGAAGAGGTCAGGTGGGAAGTGATATGGACTGGTGCCAAGATGTTGGCATATACTTTATGAAAATATAGATAAAGTCTATCTATAGCTCTCACCTCCCCATTTAGTAACCTTGTCAAAGACAACACAGGTTATTTGGCCTGACTTGTTCCTCTCTCTCTTGGGTGTCCTTATCTCACCTAGGCTGGAAGGGCAGCAACCACTCACAAGATGGATCCCACTAACCTTCAGCAGAGCACAGAAGCTTTGATTTACTGTTTCCAATCTGGGTGAGGTTATCTCTCCCTAGGCAGCTCAGATTCCCCCTTCCCTAAAATACCCTAGTAAAGTTCTAATGCCTCAAAAATGATAATAATGAAGAAAACCAAAGACAAAGAGCTATACAGTTGTCCCCTAACTAGTCTAGGATTGCACAGAAATATTGCCAGAACCCCATGAAAGATCAGAGTGGAGAGGAGTCAGGGTAGAGAGATAACAAAGAGCTCACGTGGCTAAGTCCCACAGCAGAAATGAGGGCCAAGAGTGCCAGCAACCAAAGAAGACAGGGTCAGACCACTGCCCAGGACAGGGCTCATCTCAAGGTTCCTAAGGATACAGGGTTAGACCAGTGCACAGCAAAAAGCTGGCCTATAACCTACCTCTCACCCAGGGAGCCCATTCCCAACCCAGAGAGCAAATAGCCTGACCTGATACAGCAAGAGATACAAGTCAGACCAGTGCCTGCTGGGCCCTTGCCCAAGCCATAGCAGGAGAAAGGACAAGGACAGCACTTAGGATCTTGCAAGAGGTCCACCAGCATAATCAGTAGCATTTTGTTGGGGCCAGTCACAAGACACAAAGCCAACTCTGGGTTCAGGAGTTGTACGGAGACAGAGAAGGCACCAAAGTCAACCTCTTAAGTTGAGGTACCAGAAAACTCAGCCATAATCCAAGACTTCCCATAGAAGGTGGGGCCCAGACTTAGGCTCTGTATGCAGGTCCAAGCAGAGCATGACCATACCCTCCAAGAGGAGAGGAAGAACAGAGTTTGACCCAAACACAAAATCCCAATCCAGAAACTGAGGGTGGAGATATGAGTAACATAAGACAACGTCCAATACAATGAAGAAATACCTTGGACTGAGAGAAGTCCAAGAGGTAAATTCAGAAGAAAACACTAACTCCACAAGTCCAAATAGATGTTCACAGAAAAGAAGATCCTGTCCACAAGGACTACAAGAGTACCTGGAAGAAATGAAACAAGAAATACAAAATGTAATGTTAAAGAAAACAAAAGTTAGGAAGGAGAGCATGATAAGGAGAATTAATAGCCTAGAAGGGATGGTGGTAAATCTTACTCAAGAACTGAATTCCCTGAAAATGAGAATGAGCCAAATAGATAGCAATGTATCCAACAAAAACAACAATAAAAACACTGAAAAGAAGAAGGAAACTTAAAGTATCTACTATCAAAAACAACTAACCTGGAAAACAGGTCAAGGAGAAACAATCTATGAATCAAAGGACTACCAAAATATTTTTGATTAAAAAAGAAAAATCAAAATGTCCAGGAACATTATGACAAAACTCAGAGCTTCCAGGTCAAAGGAAAAATATGGCAAGCAGCCCCAAAAAGAAAACATTCAAGTACCAAGAAGCCACAGTCAGAATCACATAGAACATGGCATTCCAAAAGATAAAGTTTAAAAGCAAGAGGCACTGAGGCAGCTAAGCTGGTACAATGGCTGGAATGTCAGACCTGAAGTCAGGAAAACATGAGTTTAAATCTGGCCTCAGTCTCTGTCTCTCTCTTCCCCCACCTCCCCCCAGCCCTGTGTGGTGTCAGTCTTCTCAAAGGATTGTTGTGGGAATAAAAGGAGGCAATATTTGTAAAAGTACTCTGCAAACTTTAAGATTAAATAAAAGCTAGCAAGTATTATTTCATCACTATCATTACTAACATCAAGAATAACCTACTTGGAAAAACTTAGTATAATGAAATAGGAGAAAAAATGGACCTGACAAAACAGGACTTCTAAGAACTCCTGATGAAAAGGCTGGAACTTGAGTAGAAACTATGCAATGCAAACACAAGAGTCAAGAGCAACAAAAAAATGATAGACATTTGATTAACTACAAAGAACTATAATTCTTTTACTGGAGAGGAAACATGCTAACTCATTCAGTAGGGGTACATGATGAAAAGATTAAAACTGATCTTACATACTTTTCTTATTGATCCTATTTATAAGTAATTGAGTTTGTCCTAAAACTGCTTTAAGCCACTGCCCTTTGTCTGTGAACTTGATTCAGAGATTCAGCTAAGCTGTAATGAATTGACCAAAGCAGATATTGATTTAGTATATTGTATATTGTTTTGTTACTCTATTCTGTATTTTATATTTTATTTGACTCTGTAAGTGGTTCTACTCTGTAATCACATTCTGCAGATCATGTAACAGATTCTTCTCTGCCTCTAAACTAAGCAACTTAGAAGTTCAAAAGTTCAGTCTTCCTCTCCATGGCCAAATATATAAGCTATAGCTTTCCTTTGATCACTGCTAATTAAAGAAACTAGTGTTGGCTCATCACCACCTGAAAATCAGGTCTGCCAAGAGAGACAGAGACAAAGAGTGTTGGTTCTGATCCCTCATGGCCTAGACCCACTTTTATTAATGTAATCAATCATAATTTCCTAAATCTGTGTGGTTTCCAATCTCATAATCAATGATGAGACTATTTTTTTTTTTTTTGTATTTTATGCTTATCTAAGTGTATCACACCTACACTCTGGAGAGCTTTGGGCTACTTGAAGGGAAGGAAACCTGCTTTATTGGTAGGCAGAACCCTCATTAATAAACATAATTTGGCTTGGAGAAGCCTGCCTCAACTTATCCTTTTTGGTTATAAATTCTACTGTAACAATTTAAAGGCTACGTAAGCATGAAGGAAGGCAAAAGAGGAAACGAGCATTTCATGAAACTCACTTTCATATGAACTAGATAAAGGAAAGTAGAATATACACACAGGATTTCATACAGAAGGACATAATACTCAAGATAGAAATAGGCAGAGAAAGGGGAAGTAAAACAAACTTCAAAGTTGGGGGGGGAGACCGGGGACCAACAGCTCCAAATATAGATCATTAGTGTTAATTAAACGCTTTCTTCTTTCATTATCTTCTTTATAAAGAGTAGAGTGAGGGGCAAAGATAGAAAAGTATAAGGGACAGGATGGAGCAAAACAGAGTTAATACTCATCACCAAGAGTGTGAATGGGATAAATTCACCTAGAAGACAGAAAAGAATAGCAGGATGAAGGAGAAAATAAAATGCAAAAATAGATCATTTACAAGAAACACACTTCAAAGATTCAAGCAGTTGGAGCAAAACCTAACATGCTTCAGGTAAACGTTAATGAGAGCAAACCCATTTGTAATTTCAAAGAACCACAATAAAAGGGAGGGATACACAGGGGAGCTTTACCATATAGAATAAAGCCACATCAATACTACATATATATATGCATCTTTCTACTTTCCAGGTGGGACCCAGTAGAGCTGCTTCATGCACAGAACATGCCATCTTTCAACTCTGAACATTTTTTTTGTCTCATGCCTGGAACTCTCTTTCCTGAATCTCCACTGCCTAGATTCCCTGACTTCCTTCAGGCCTCATCTAATAGCATATACCTTTAAGTTCCTTGAGAATAGAGACTGTCTTGCTTTTCTTTTTCTTTTTAGCACTTATCAGATTGATACCTGGCACAAAAAGGGCTTAATAAAGCTAATTTTTACACACACAAAGCCCCCAGCAGAACTGTAATAGGATAAAATCCTAATGTACTCTCTTCCAAACTTAAGTATCTAGGCAAGATATACAAGAAGTGATAGAACTGAGTAGACATGATATACCTCTAGAGATAACTAAATGGGAAGAAGTTTACATATTTATCAAATGAACATGACTGATCATGCTTTAAGGCATAAAAAATTCATGCAGAAGCAGAAAAATTAAATATAACAATGCAATAAAAATTATGTTCAATAAGGAGCTTTTAAAGACAGGACTAAGATAGAAGAACAAATATCTTAAAATACTGATGGGTCAAAAAAGGAAATTATAGAAACAAAAGAAAATTTCAAAGAAAATAATGAGATAACTATAAAATGAAATGCTAGGGATGTAGCTAAAGAAGTCTTTTCAGGAAAGACCCATTTATGTTCAATAAGAAAGATCAGTGAACTGCAAATATAACAAAAAAAAAATTTCCCCAAATCAAAAAACCCCAAAATATAACAAACAAACAAAAAAGTGCCCACCAAGTTAGGTTAAAAAGATGTAAAGGAAAAAAGAATTTAATTGAAAAAACAAGAAGCTTTTGTAAAGAAATTGAGTAAAAATAAAATATTTAATATGATAAGAGGAAAACCAAATTATTATAACAAAACAGATAAGATGAAATTAATATTTACAAAAATATAAAATGCTCATATGAACAGAACAAAAAAATCAATTATAAAGATAACACACTAATACAAACTCTAAGAGGGAATGATCACTTTATCACCTCTACTTGCACAAAAAGTTCCCACCATGTCTACCAGTAGTTTTTCTATCTTCTGATTTTTGAAATGATCACAATGCAAGTCCGAAGTTCTTAGCTTTTGTGGCTCTAGAATATGTCTGGATAATTAAAGGGCCCTTTCACTATACCATGTCTCTCTGCCAAGCATGGGATCTGGTTCCTTTTTCTGCCCAGGTGACTGTGATATAGGCCGATGACTTCCACTGATATTCACCCACATACTATATTCCCCATATCTCATTTCTGAATTCTTTCATGTATATACATTCTTAATCTGGAACACTACTCAGAGTATATCAATGTATTTCAATTGTAAAGATTTTTAGCCACAGCAGCTAGCCAGGCCTCGAGAGGTTCTGAGTTCAAATCTAACCTCAGACACTTCCTAGCTAAGTGACACTGGGCAAGTCATTTAACCCCAATTGCTTAGTCCTTACCACTATTATGTCTTGGAACCAATACTCACTATTGATTCTAAAACGGAAGGTAAGAATTTAAAAGAAAAAAAATATATAGGAAAGTAAAGACTAGCTATTAATTTATTAGCAACATATCTAAAAATTCTTATCAATTTTTACAATTTAAGACTAAAAAAAATAGTTCTTAAAACAATAGAACCCCACCACACACATATACATAGTTATGTTGTTTCTAATTACAAATTCTATGGCAAAACAAAAATCTCTCAATTGTATGGGTGCTATGTTCTGGAGACACATCATCTCTAGGGTCCTTGTACCTTTCATGCCACCTTCACTTCCCCCCAGGGCTACAATAGAGAGAGGACTGAGTTTTGAGGAGCTGGTTCAAATGTCAGCACATCCACATGGAAAGAAAACTGGTGCTTGAGAGCAAAGAGTCAGGTCTTCATCCCACTCCAATACTCCCTCCCCTCCTTCCTTGAGCTGCCATTTCCTTCTTTGCAAAATGAGAGAACCAGCCTTGATGGCCCTGAGTCTCCTCCAAACCTAGAACTAGAATATGAAGCGCTCTAAAGAAGCAAGACTTCAGATAAAGCTCAGCCATTTCACTGAGAAAAACAACATTGTTTTTTAGTCATGTTACCCCTCCCTTATGATCCCATTTGAAGTTTTCTTGACAAAGATACTGAAGTAGTTTGTCATTTCCTTCTCCAGCTCATTTGACAGAAGAGAAACCGAGGAAATAACACAGGACTTGCCCAGGGTCACAAAGCTAGTATCTGAGGGCCAGATTTCAAATCAGGAAGATGAGTCTTCTTCCTGATTCCAGGCCTGGCATTCATTCCCCTGCACCACCAGCTGCCCTGAGAAAAACAATGCCTGTCACAAAAATGTCAATGCTAACACATTAAATTTTGCTCCTTGTGGTCTCTACTGAGAGGCAGGCACGGTAAAGCTGCGAGACAAGAGAATGTGATAGTATGTTGTTAGGATGGAAGCTCCACTGCTGCTGAGTCAAAAGACCAGCATGTAGGAAATGCTTTTTCATTGTCAGGAGACTGGCTTTAGATTCAGAAGACCTTGAATAAAGTTGTTTGAACCCTCAGTGATCTAGGACAGTGTTAAACCATGTCACAGGTGGAGTGGCAGGAGTCTCTACAAAGAGAAATTCCATCCCTTGCCCCTAAAAATAAGATTCATATTCAATGGGTATAAGCCCATCCTTGACTGCATTTTTCCCTTCATGCATTGTCACAGGAGTCTAAGTCAGGACTTGATCTGAAATGATTCCTCCCCCACAATCCATGTCTCCAAGGCAACTCACAGTGCCCCGTCAGCCTTCCCATTCCTTTTGGGAGGGGAGCAACTGACTATAGTTTCCTTTCATATCCAAGCTGGATCTCCCCATTAGCCTACAGCTACATAATGCCACTATAAAAGACTGGAGTGCTGTCAGCCTAGGGGTCAATGGACTTTGGTCAGTTAGCTAAAGGTTCTAGTTTTTCGGAGAACTGTGTCTTGAAGGTCCAAACAGCCAGATCCCAAATGTACTTGAGGAAATGCCAGTTTAGAACTTGGAGCCTGCTATTATTATACTGCTAGTATTATATGCTACAGATTATGTAGTATATTATTAATTTTATTATACAGTTATATTATATTATACTTTACTTATACTATACTACATACTATACTAATCTTCACAGTGTTTAAGTCAGGCTAGGGAACTATATGCACCCCACACCATAAATGAATGTATTTCTAAATTACACTAACCTACAGCTAATCAAGGAGATATTTTGGAATTATGGAAGACTTTGGAGCGCCCCATATTTTGCTAGGATGCACTATGATAATTCTATCCTTCAGGACTCTGCCAGCATCTGGCATAATATTTTCCATTTAGAGAACTTACCTCTTCTCGAACTTGCCGCTCTCGTTCTTCTTCTAGCTTTTGGATTTCTGCTAATGATAGTGTTGTCTGAGACTGACAAGCCCCGGAATTAGACTGTTGGCCCCACGTGGAAGAAGATGGAAGCTGAGCAAAAATGAAACAAGAGCATTTGAGACAGGTTGCCAAGATTTCAAGGCTTAGAACATTTAATTCAGGCTTCCTATCATGGAAGATCTACTTCGTACCCCACACTGATTATTAGAGTTGGTAGTCCAACCTGTCATATCACAAGAGAAGCTTTTCTAAGTCATTCTGACAAGTTGTTCTATAACGTTCCCTTTCCTTCTACCTCCAAGGGAAGAAGAGCTCACTGGCTATCAAAGAAGCCCATCTCATTTTTGAGGCATCCTAACTTCTACACAACATTCTCACAAGTGTTCATCAGCTCTTACGAACTCTTCTTCATCTGATGTGATTTCCCATTTCTCCCGCTGTCATAACTGCCTTCCTAGGAAACACAGCCCCACTTATCGCATGACCTAGCAGGGGTATAGAACATTATAGGGCTAATGCCTGACCTTTGTCTAGTGATCACATTTCTTATTAAAGATTAACATGGAAGATTTTGGTCATTTTTCAGCTTGGGTTCAGTCTATGATCAGAGCCTGTTAAGCTTTTTTCAGACATGAAATGTTATCATGTTATCAATCTCTATATTGGAGAGATTTAAGTTTTGTTTTAAACTTTGCTTTTTTCACTAAGAAGTTACAATGTATTGGATCTTTGGGATCTTGATGCTGTTATATTCCAAAGTATTTCTATCCTGGCTTTGTGTCATCTCTGGCTTTCACAAGCAGTATTCCTTCAACTGGATTACTGAAAAAATGCTTAAAAAGACAGAGCACGGGGTTAAGTAAAGAGTATGATGCCAGGGTCTTACTCTTTTTAAAAAATACACCTTTGCTCTACAGATAGAGATCATTAAAATTTTTCCCTTCCTCATGTCTTCCACAGATCCCGCCCTCCCAGTATTCAATTCCTTCTTCTCTCTTCCTTTTCCCCATCTGTAGCCTAATGAATCCTACTTTATGATGAATTTTTAAAAATTAAGATACTTTGGAAGAAACTTTAAAAAGGGGAACAATTTTCTATCCTCTTCTTAGAGATCTCATCCTAATCACTTCAATCACCATCTCTATAGAGAGAATTCCAAAAATCAACATCAATAACCTTGAATTATCTCAAACTTCAATCCCAAATCTCCTTATGTCCATTTGCCATCAACTGCAGAAGATCCTTTCATCAGTCTCATACCTTCTTTTCCATTAGTGGTCCAATCATTCTCCTTGTTAGGCCAGGGTGGAGAAAGCCTGGAAGCCTTAGCCTCTCCCTTCTCCCTATACCTCCAATAGTAATACCTTCGAATGCAATCCTTTCCTTTTCAGACTCACTGCTACCAAGCCTCCAGCCATTTATCACCATAAGCTCAATGCCAAGCTAACTGCTCTCTCAGAACATCTTACCCTTTTCCAAACCATCATGTGCATGATGTGTCAAATCAAAGATACTGAAACTGTCCTTTGCACACATTACTACCCTATTTCAAAATCTTCACTGGGTTCCCAGTATCAACAGAAAAACATCCACATCCTTTGTCTGGCACCCAACGTGCTCCATAATTTGGCCCTTTATCTGCATCTGTAATTCTTCTACTGCTCCCTTAAAAGAAAGCCCATATATGGGGCAGCTAGGTGGCTCAGTGGATGGAGAGCCAGGGAGATGGGAGGTCCTGGGTTCAAATCTAAGCTTAGGTACCTTCCTAGCTGTGTGATTCCATTGCTTAGCCCTTATTGCTCTTCTGCCTTGGAACCAATTACACAATATTGATTCTAAAATGGAAGGTAAGGGTTAAAAAAAAAATCACCTCTTTCCAACCTACTGGTCTACTCACAGTTCCCTAAAATCCCCATGTCTCAGACAATTTATATTCCCTCCTTCCCTTCCATCTCCAAGGACCCAGAGCTGCAACTCAGTTGTATTCCTCTGTCATGAATCTCTCTCTTTTCCCCACTCCCTTCTGGGGAAAGAACAATTTACCTTCATCTGGGCAAGCTGCTGTTGCTGCTGCTGCTGCTGGAGGCGCCGAAGGGCTTCCTGCTGCTGTTGCCGCTGCCTCATCAGCTCCTTCTGTCGTTGGAGCTCCATCTCCTTGCGTTTTCGCTCCTCCTCCTCATGCCGGAGCCTGGCTGCCTCCTCTTCCATCCTCAGTCGGTTCTCTTCAAGCCGACGTTGAGCTTCCTCTTCTTCTCTGGCCCATTTGGCAGCCTCCTCTTCCTTTCCAGAAAGAGAGATGAAGACATAAGAGCACCAGAAAAGTCAAGTCTGGGTCTCACTGAAGAGGGTTATGTTACCCTTTGATCCGGTAACCATTCCTGGATCTGTATCCCAAAGAGATCATAAAAAAGGGGAAAGGACCTACTTGTACAAAAATATTTAGGGCTGCTCTTTTTGTGGTGGCAAAGAAATGGAAATGGAAGGGATGTCCATCAATTGGGAATGGCTGAACAAGATGTGGTATATGTTTGAGATGGAATACTATTGTGCCATAAGGAATGATGAGCAGGATGATTTCAGAGTCAGAAAGACCTACATGAATTGATGCAGTGACATAAGCAGAACCAGGAAAATGCTGTTTATAGTAACAGCAATATTATATGATGCTCAACTATGAAAGTCTTAGCTACTCTCAGCAATACAATGATCCAAGACAATCCTAAAGGACTTCTGAAAAAGAATGCTGTCTGCCTCCAGAAAAAGAACTGTTGGAATCAGAATGCAAATCAAAGAATAAGATTTTTCACTTTAGTTCATTTGGGGTTCTATTTCGGGGTTTTGGTTTTATATGAGTATTCTCTGACAACAAAGACCAATACAGAAGTACATTTTGCATGATAATACATGTCTAACTCTGATTAAATTGCTTATGGGGGGGTGGGGGTGGTAAGGGAGGCAGTTTGGATCTCATATTTTCAGGAAATGTATGTTGAAGAATGTTATTACATGTAACTGAAAAAACAAACCTTTGAATAAAATAAAAAACAGACTTTACAAAGAGTTTATACCTCATCTCAAACCTAATATCAACTATATATTATATCCAGCTATCTACTATAATCCATCTCAAGCCACCATAAAGTGATCCTGGGTCACTGAATGAATAAGAAACAGCCCACTGCCAGGTTATCTTAGGCATAGAGTAAGAGGCCCAAGTTGGAAGTGATTAATCCTGTTTCAAAAGGCTGTGCCCATTTGTCTCATCACCTGATAAGTCACTCTCCTGCTGAACTAGCTGCCATCTTGTTACTCTGCCTTGAAGTTATGCCGTTCAGACATCTATCTGACTGCATGGCCCTAGAAAATGACTTCTTACAGAAGTAGACCTGGAAGGGCTTTGAAAACCCACAACTCCAAGCCGGACATTTTCCAAAGAATTTCAGGAAATTGCACGTAACTGGACAGTCAAGTCCATAGAAGGATTAGAACAGAGCTTTGCCCTCTGGTGTTAGGCAAAGAATTGAAAAGTGAATTATACTGAAAAATTCCCATCACAACATATCCTAGAAATTTTACTTAAAGAAGAGAGGAGGAAGAAGTATGGGCTAGATTTTGCTGATCAAAAGAAATTTTGAATCCTAGGAACCATAACTTGGTTAGCAGTGAGAGGAGGCATGGAATTGGTTTATCAATAACTGATATCTACTAGGTGCCAAGTACTGAGAGGACCAGGTGGTATAATGGATAGAACATTAGGCCTGGACTCAGACAGACCTGAGGCCAAACAGACATACTAGCTGTGTGACCCTGGACAAGTCATTTAACCTGTTTGCCTTAATCTATTGGAGAAGGACCTCTGCAGGAAAACCCCAACGGCAGAAGTATAGCCTCAGAGGGCACCTGTTGGATCTCTAGCGCTGCTGCTACTCATGAGCTCTGTGGACCTGGGCCTATTCCCCAGTTCTGGATCTACAGCTCTGTGAGTCCTCACTGTAACTGTAGGGCAAGTGTAGTGAAAGCCACCCTCCCCCCTCACCACCACCTGTCTGTCCAGCAGCTCCTCCTGCTGTTCCTCCCCTCCCCTCCCCCAGCCCACCTGCTTGCGCAGCAGTTCCTCCCTCTGCCTCCGCTCCTCCTCTTCCCTTCTCCTCTCCTCCAGCCTCCTCAGAGCTTCCTCTTGCTGCCTCCGCTCCTCCTCTTCCTCTCTCTGTCGCCTCAGGGCCATCTCTTGTTCCCTCTGGCGTCTGAGCGCTTCTTCCTGAGGGACAAAAGGGCATTCCAGGGATGTCTAGAATTGGGTTTTATACTGGCATTGCCAGAATATGCTAGAGAGAGCAGCTAGGGGAGCTCAGGGGATGGAGAGCCAGGCTTAGAAATGGGAAGTCCTGGGTTCTAATCTGGCCTCAGACACTTCCTAGCTTTGTGACCCTGGGCAAATCACTTAACCCCATTGCCCAGCCCTTATCTCTCTTCTGTCTTAGATTCAATACACACAGTATTGATTCTAATAAGGAAGGTGAGGGTTTCAAGAATAAAATACAATAAAATAAGGAAGAACAGGCCACAGAATTTCCCTGGGCACACACTGGACTGCCCTAGTTCTGTCCTTTAAAGCCCCTGGCATCCAGCAGTCCCACCTCCATGTTTGAACCCCATTCCAGATACAAAGAGCCCAAGGTATCTGCACAGAGGCCCAAAGCGGCCCAGAAACTGAACAGTGCTGCTTGGCCCAGAATGTAGATCCCCTCATGGCCACGTCCCCAAAGGCAGTAGCACACATCATTTTGGGCACCAACTCCCCCTGCAATGTGGCTCCTGACCTCTGTCCAGAGGTACCAAGTCTCTCTCGGGCCTTCCTGACATTTCTGACGCTGCCAATGAGTCCTCTGGATTCCTTGATGATCTTTTCTCTGCGTTTTTGTGACAACATTCTCTTCGACTTTCCCTCCTCCACGAGTCTCTCCCTCAGTTCACCATCTATATCCCAGCTCCTAACTCTGGCTCCTTCTGTGCCAATAACTATGTCACTGTCTCTCTCTCCTGAGAACTGGGCTCTTATCACCAATTGACCGCTGGACATTTCAACAAGGATGTCCCAGAGACATCTCAAACTCGGCATGTCCAAAACAGAATCCACTGTCTTTCTCCCTTAAATATCTCCCTCTACCAGACATGCTTCTTTTTGTCCAAGACATCCTGAGCTTTCTTGTTTCCCAGGTTTATAATCTTAGTATTCCCCCCTCAATTTTGCACTTGCCCTCCTCTGACACATTTAAAGAGCTATCAAATCCTTCAGTTTCTCCCTCCACCACATCTCCCACATCTAGTCTTTGCCCTCTTTTGGCCTGGCCACCACTTGAGTTCAGATCCTCACCACTTCCTGCCTGGATCGTTCCCACACCCTCCTAATGGATCTTCCTATCTTGACTCTCCTCAAGTGCAAGCCTGACCTCAAGTGTCATTTCCCTCCTCAACAGTCTCTACAGGTCAAATGTCAACTTCTGGGTTTGGCATCCAAAGCCCCAGGTCACCTGGGCCAACCTCTCTCCAGCACTGTTGTACCATTACTCCTCTGGCCAACCAACCTGGCCTTGTGTGTTTCCCAGACACAAAAGTCAACCTCCCAACTCCACCTCAGGGCCTTTGCATTGCTCATCTCTCCCTTCTCCCCTTCCTCCACCCCACCTGGGCAGGGAACATGATTTCCTCCTGACCTCCATCTCAAGAGAACTGAGCCCCCCTTCCTTTAAAATTCTACTCAAGTACTACTTTCTATAGAAATGGAATTCCTCCAAGTATAGTTCCCAGCCTCCCTACTTTTTCAACTATTTGATGTTTATTTGGAATAAATACACACACGAGCAGTCTCCCCTGACAGAACATTAACAATGATTGCTTCCTTTTGGTGTTCCAGCACCTAACAGAGTGCCTGGTACAGCAAAGGGCATCGCTTAATAAATGCTGGCAGACTAGTCTCTCAAAGATAGGCAGAAGAGAAGGCCAAGTGGTAAGATGCAGGTCTGAATATCTCCAAGCTTAATTCTGACATGGCTCTCTGAGCCAAAGGTACAGATGAGTCAGGGACTGTAGGCCCAGATCAACAGTGCAACATGGAGAAGAGACCCAGGAACAGTTGGCTGGCCGAGATTTAAGGAATGAAAATAAGAATGGAACTATAGGCAAAAGGGGGAAAGATGGTCCTGAGTATTATGTAAGTATTTACTGAGCTCTTTGAACAGGCAGAACACAGTGCTAAGTCCTAAAGGCAAGAGACAATACAGAGACAGTTCCTGCATTGCTTAATCCCTAGTTAGAAAAAAAGACACAGACTAGATCATGGAAAATGCCAGGCTAGCATTAGGAGTGATGGGACATCCCAAAGGTATAGAAAAGAGCAAGTCCAATGTAGACTGGACTATTTGGGAATGGGTGTGGCTCTGGCCTGACTTGTGGAAGAAGCATAACATGAACCAGAAAGTGCAACTGGGGTCAGGTTCATGGCCTGCAAGCACAAGAGCCAATAGGCTGGAATAGATGCCAAAAAGAGGATACCATCTTAGGCTCCCCAAAAGAGAGGCAAGAAAAAGCTATGCTTTGAAATACATTTAAAAGGGGTCCCTTCTGGGGACTCAAGTTTAAAGGGACCCTGACAAGTCAAAATACATCCAGGACAGTGGCTAGGCCAGTGAGAAGACTGGAAATTGTTATAGAAGAAAGAGTTTAAGGAACAGGGGCCAGTGAGGCCTGAAGAGATCAGTGCTTCCCACTATCTCAGGTGCTCACACACAAAGGAGATTATGCAGGCCTGACCCTTGGTGACACTAAACAATTCAGTCCATGGTGCTTTCTAGGCAAAGATATTCCAGTGGATTAAGGCTAACAGGGCTAAGTGACTTGCCCAGGGTCACACAGAGAGTGTTTTGAGGCTGGATTTGAATTCAGGTTTTCCTGACTCCAGGACCAGAGCTAAGCCACTAAGCCACCTAGCGCTCACCTAGGAGTATATGGGATGTTTGGCACTTCTGGCATGAGGGCATGTTCACAAATGGAATTGGTCAGCCACTGTTAGTGAAGGGTTCTGGAGAAGATAGGTTCAGTAGCACTGGGAAGAGAGATGTGATGGGCAGCTACCACTCTAAAAATCTGTTCCAATGCTATAGTCCTATCAGTAGGATACAATTGGTAACTCAACCTGTGAGATTTGTTGAGGGTGGGGTGGGAGGTGGGAGTGAAAAGGTGGGGAAAGACAGAAACAGAGGGACAGAGACAGACAGACAGATAGACAGAGGCAGAGGGACAGGGAGAGACAGAGGGAGAAAGGGAGACAGAGAGAGACAGAGAGAATGAACATTCTCATGCTCAGTGTTCACATATCCCGCCCCCATTCATTACTTTCTCTCCCAGCTAATCATAAACTCAATGGTTCACTCCTATTGATACTCTACAAAAGGGTCAAACTCATTACTCGTGGCCATTCTAAAGGGAGCTTTGTTTCCCCAGTTTCTTGTTTTTATACATACTATTTGCAATATCTTCCTCTGATCATTCTTCACCCAATAAAATCCCAGGCATTTGCCCAACTTAAATGCCATCTCCTTCAGGAAATTTTCCTTTGGTGCCCCAACACAGATTATGTAATCTCATGCAGAAAACATATCCAGGTTTACACATTATCCCCACCCTGACTCTGAAGGAAGGGACCATCCCTAATCCTCACTTTGTCATCTTCACAGCACCCAGCAGATAGTTCCTAAGCATTTGTTGAATGGCTGATGTCAGAAAGTATTTTGTCCCATTTAGTTTCCCTCCTCAGAATTTAAAAAATGAAATCTAGAGTCCTTATATAACAAATGACACAATACTTATAAAGCTCTGCAAAACCCAAATGTGAGTGACTACTCCTGGTTATTCTCTCTAAACAAAAATAAACCAAATCAACAGTAAAAATTAGTTATAAAACTTATTTTATGTGTAACTCTTAAGAATCTTCAATAGGAAAATGATTTTCCACCCAAAGTAAAGCATAAACTAAGTTTAAAAAGACAAATAAGCACAAAGGATACAAGCTTAACTACATCTAGAAATTCTCAACTTAAAAAGCTATTGCATTTCTAATAGATGTTCACTCAGTTGTTAAGAGTAGTGGAACAGCTATTTACTTAAATCTGCCACTGTGGGTTTCTTAAATAGTGTCCTTTCTGGTCATCATTCCATTTATTCCCTTCATCTGTACTGAGAAAAAGATGGAAATATGGAATAATCAGGCAACACTTACTGACCATCTCCTATCTACCAGCTGATATGTGGTCCAAGCTAATTCAAATGACTTTTTTGCCATAATTCTTCGTTTTTGAAAATGTAGATAAAGCTACAACAACATGAGAAGATAATTCAGGATAAAACTTTCTATCCTAAAACTTGGGTCAAGAAACTCTCCATCTACGAATGCCAAGTTGGCAATGCATCTCTTTCTCAGGGGCCCAAGGGAATCACTGGATTCAGCCATGTGTGGGAGTCCTAGGGTATCCTGTGCAAGGCCCTTGCCCATGGCCAGTCTTCAGACCAAGGCCCTCAGGCCCCTCCTCACCTGTTTCCTTCGCGCCAGCTCTTCCTCTTCTCGGCGCTTCCTCTCCTCCTCTTGCTGCTGCCTCCGGAGCTCCTCCTGCCGTTTCCTCTCCTCCTCTTCACGTTTGGCCCTCATCTCCACCTCTCTTCTCTCCTGTTCTAGCTATACAGAAGAATGGGAGGTGAGTTCTGGCCTCCATTAGAGAACTTAGAGGCAACACCTGGGCTCAGAATTTTTAGTGGTTCTTTCTGCTCCCAAGAATCCAAAGCTCCCACAGCCCAAAGGTCTTCTAAACTAATCAGTGGCTCTTTCCTTCTTCATCTATCTCCTCTCAATTCCTTCATTAAGGGCTTGTTTCCATAGCATTATAAAGGCAATCTGCTATTTCTCTGTATACCACAAAGGAGCCACTAATCAGAGAAGACAAGGAGACTCATGTCCCTGCCATTATCCAGTTTTCCAACTTCAATGGTGACCAGTTCCTAGTTATCTTGAGATACTACCTTCTCATAGACACTAACTAGACAACACTTGCTACCAAAGGCATCAATCTAAAAGTGGAATGAATGAGGCTATGCCTGGAGGCCCTGGGTTTTCTCTGAGAGGCATTCCAAGAGTATGGGTGACAAAACACCCGTCAGGCATATTATGGATGAGGTTCTAGGTCAAGTTTGGGTTGGGTTCTGAAGTTTGAATTTGTGTAGGGGGTTGGACAATGGCCACAGTTTAAGAACTCCAGAAAATGAATCAAGTTAAGCTATGAGTCCTAAACAAAGGAAATGGTTCATGGAGAAATGGAAACTAGAAAGGGTTTCTATGATTTACAGAATAACAGCAAATTACCACCATAATGCCAAAGCTTCAAACTTTATGCTTTTGAGAATGCTTAGAGTCCTATTATTAAGTCATAATCACCATAATCTTTATATTATTTTTAGGGACAAGGGTATGTACAACACTTCTGAAAAGAGGGGCCGCTTTTATAGTAGAATAAAAGTAAATCTTTTGTAGTATTAATATTTATGACAAAACGTTCATTTCGGGCACACTTACAAAGTGAGAGACAGATACCAAGTATCACTGAGGTATTGTCAAAAACTGATCATCTTTAATTCTACCAAGAATCTTTGGTTTTGGGTGGGAAGCAAGTAAGTGATAGGTGTGTATGGAGCGGGGGAAGGGAGATACTATTTTCCCTCCCAAATGTGTTAACCGAAAGAAGTCCATTGCATGCAATGAATTGCCACTATATATGAATGACAGTCTCTGACCTTGGCAGCTTTAGCCTTCTCAAGTTGTTGAAGTTGTTCAAGAGCTGGTCCCTGAGCCGCTGTGTCAAGAGGAAGATCCCAAACACTACTACCTTCCCAGACTGTAAAACGTGGGGGGAAAAAAATGACAGCAATTAAAACTCAAGTAGATCACCAACTTCATAAAGCCAAGAGGAAATCTCAAAGGCCCATTCATCGCCCAAGTCTATTCTCTGCTTTGGTGGCAAGGAAAATTATCCCTACCAATGGAGTCACACTTGAAATGTTCTAGTTAGCCTTGGGTTGATGTTGGGAAAAAGAGAAAATCTCAAAATCCACAATAGATAAGGATTCTGAAAAACTGGGCCTTGTGGCTCTTTTGACATCTAGGCGCCTCAGAAGAGACTAGGCAGAAATCTTCCACAAACCAATCACAACTCTTCCATTTACCCTGAGGTTTCCATCAACCTGTACAGGTAGCCCTTCCACATTGAAGGAACCCCTTAGGGGTGTGATGCCCCCACAATCTGGAAAATCCACACAAAATGTTTTGGTCCTCCCTTTGTATCAGAGAAGAAGTCTGAATTTTTTTTCTTTTATGGGGTATTTACAGTACTTTACTGTAAAACCTGGGTTAGGTATTTAGTCATAGGTTATAGGTAGGTCAATATTAAGTAAAAATGTTTCTAAACTTTTTGTGTCATCTTCTAGCCTTGTCTGCCACTTCCATAAAACTTCCTCCAAATTCCCACTGAATTTTTTATGCTGACCCTCAATATATCAAAACTGCAATAGGGAAAGTCATAATGTGGAAAGGATACCTATATTTCCCTGTATTGCAACTGAATCCCTTCAAGCCCTGGTCCATGTGGGGCAAGCTTGCTTCCAGTCCTTCGTGAAGCCTCCATGAGGCCAGAGGCCCTCCACTAGATGTCTTAACACAGTGGAGCTACCAATGGGGTACAAAGACCATTCTATCTATCAGATCTCTTCTACTCTCAAGAAATACAATTATAGCACCATTTTCATCCAGTTACATATATGGGTGACCATTATGACCCTTCTGTGTCAGTCTTTATTGGGAAGCCAGTACAGCCTGCTCATGGCCACCAGGAACCTCCCCATGGCCTTTTAAGAACTCATAACCTCAAAGATATAGGGCCTAGAATTAATATTATATGATTCACAGTCAGAAAGTACCACTGGAAGAACCATGATGCTAACAAGACCAATCTTTTTTCAGGTAAAAGGTTATGGTGTTTAAAAGTACTCTCTGCATTGTTCCAGTGAGGCCCAGCTCAGTGTACACCACTGTGTCACCACTGTAGGTATCTACAGGCAATAAATAATCCTAAGTGTGAAGAGCAACACCACAATGCAGGGGATTATTGCACTTGAATACTCTATTCTTACTGAAGACAGGAAGGTTGATCAAGACCTCTTCCCACTGGCTTTGTTTCCAAAACTGCTAGGCATATGGCAAAGAGGCATAGATCCAAGAGCAGGAATGTTACCAAAAGCTATAGTTTCTCATGCAAACACAGAACCTTAAACTAATATTTTACTTAACATTTGTTCACCTTCATCCAAACTGGCAAAAGACAACTCAATATTGTTGGGAAAGAAATTCCTTTTAATAACTGTTTTAAAGCTGCCTTTTCCCTACTGAGACTTCCATATAATCTGGATTTCCTTTTGGGAAAAGACAAGTATTTTACCTGTAGGTTGTGAAGCTGTTGACTGAAGCTCCCAAATAGAGCCAGTGTCTGGAACTGACACAGACCTAGTAACAGATGGAATCAGATTCTGTTCTGATATTCTGCAAAGAAAGAAAAAGATACGATATGTCACTGCTGAAGACTGAACAAAGGAGAAGTTCTAGTCTCACTGCTTCACGAACACTATCTCTGACTTTCTCTTGCTTGTACACAAAAATCTGACACTAGATTACTAGGTTCTGGGCAAAGAACAAGTTTATCTCTGAATCCTATGATGACCTGTGTTGCCTTAGACAGTTTTAGCAGTTACCTAATTCTAGAAGATAAAGCAGCAAGAATTATCAGAATATGCACTCTTTCCTTCCTACTGACTTATTTGAAAATAATGCACATGAGGAGAGATGAAATTCATTCAATGACAGCTTCTTGAACCAGCTCAATTTAGCCAGGCCACATATCTGGTAACCCTGAACTCTGCTTCAGAACCAAAGAAATGTGCTTTTCCCCCCCAGGGGAAACTCAAGAAATAGATCAACAAATGCCCCAATGGCCAGGGACAGGTAGAGAATGATGTCTAATCCTATTCTGACTAGCCATCCACTAGCTGATTATTCTTATTCTCTTAATGTGGATTCGTATTCATCCTTTGTGGATCTAAGTCACTCTCTAGATTCATTTGACACTCATTAAAAAATAAAAAATTGGGTACATTGAAAAAATTCCAGAAGGAAGGATGGAGCACTTACCGCATCTTGAGAGTTTGAAACTGCTGAAGGAGCATTGCCAATTGCTGCTGCTGCTGGGATGAAAGGGCTGCTTTCTGCTGTTGCGCCAACACCTGGGCGTACTGTTGTCTTCAAAAAGTAGGGAAAGAATGTGTGTAGTTGGACCTATAACAACTAGAAGGGGCCTCAGAACTGAACTGAAGCCCCAAGACCAACACCTTCCCAAGGTCACCTCTGTATCCACAGTAGCAGCCCAATGGTTCTCTGACATTTCATGGGCTAATGTTCTCAGGCTTAGGAAAAGACTAATTACCAAGCTTTGCCCTATATAAGCTATAAAGCAAATAATCATTTCTAACTATTTCTTCAATGGTGACAAATAACGCCAAAACAGAGAAAACCATAGTTTTCCAATTTAAGAAATTGTAGTCATTCATAAAAAAAATTGAACCTGGTATTCAAAGACAAACTAACAAGGAAGGACTCCCACCAAAACTGCTTTCTTAACAGGACAGCCATGGAAAATTGGCCTGGATTCATAAAGGCTGAATGGAGACAAAAAGTCTAAGTTGTCATTTGAGTACTTTTGCTGAAAGAACTCCCCATGGGCTAAAGGAAGTTTTCTGAGATGAAAGCTCCCATTGGAATACTTTTAAAGAGAAAAACTATCTTCATGACTACTTCTTTCCCTGATGGAAATAAGCTGTTCCTTCTATCCTCGTGGTGTCCTGGCTTCCTTCCAATCTCAGCTAAAATCCTACTTCATGTAAATTCTCTTTAATTATGGCACCTTCTTTCAGGGATTAGCTCCAATGTACATGGCTGTACATGGCTCTTTTTGAACCTCCTCACTTGCATGTTGTCTTCATTGGACTGTGAGCTTACCAAGGGCAGAAATTGCCTGTTGTCTTTCTATCTCTAGTTTGTAGCTCAGGGCCTAGCTGCACATAATAAAGTTCTCTTACTAAATGCCTGCTGACTTGGAACGTTTTGGAGCCTTTTTACAATTCAGGTAACTATTTCTTGGACACATTACAACTTCTGAATTTCTTCCCCCAAGTGTGACACCCAGAATTTGCCAAAAGAATGCAGTGTGAGTTGACCAGGGCCAGTTATAGCAGAAACTATCACATACAAAGGAAGACTATTACTTTGTATTTTTGATGAAATTCCTCTTCTCTCTCATCCAACTTGCTTCTGCTTCTACCCTTCAAATCTTTTAATTCCCACCCTTCTTGCCGTTTCCTACCCAAAAGACACACAACAGGCCTATTTGTGCTCAGTGCTGAAGGGGTTGGCATCTTGGGGCTAAAAGCCTTTTGCTATCTCCTCTAAGAAGCAGTGACAAAGAGGGCAGGTACTGCCACCTCTTTTTCAATCAAGGTCCAAGACTAAACAATCCACAGCTCACTACGGTAGAGTAAGCTAGTCGTGCTCTATATTTCTGCAGTAATATCTTACTGGATCAGGAATTGCTGGTATTGGAGATGCTGCATCTGGTATAAGGCATTGAGCTCCTGTTGCCTGGTTAGTCGTTCCTGGTCCAATTCTCCCTGGAATAGAAAAACTGCCATCAAACAATTGGAAAAGCCTTAAAATAGTTTTCTTCTTTAAAAAAAAATAGTGAATAGTATTTTCTTGGAGAAAAGGCAAATAGTTCAACATAAAGGTCATGGGTCAACTTAAAGGCTCAAACGCCAATGGCACAAGAAGACCACTTCAAGTTAATGAAGTTATCTAATGGAAAAGAAACATGATTACTACAGATTAAGTTCTATGGTATACTAATATGTCAGAAAATACAACTGTGATCCTGGTTTTAACAATCTGCTGGACCTGAGAATTTCTGAAGTGAAGTATCAAATGCAAAAGATAATATATATTCAAAGGTATAAACTAATAAGAAATAAAACCGAAACTATATGTAAATAGATCCACAATAGGAAATCAAAGAACCCCACACAAGCATGCTACCTTTCTCCTCTGCAAAGGAAATCTAAAGCAGTAGGTCAGCCCACATCAATGAGATCCTAGTTCTATCAAAGTAGGAAAGTATATTTTGACTGCCTATTCTTGCCCAGGTGGAGGCATGTTTGGAAGCTAAGTGGGTCGATTTTAACATAATATACAGCATCCTAGGGGTGACATCAAGCAGAAAAATTGGACAATGTACACAGTCCTTACTTAAAAAAAAGTTATTATGTATCTGAGAAGGGGGGAGGGGAGGTGTTTGTATAAAAAAAAAAAAAAAACAATTCAAGTGAAGCCTTCTCTGAAATGTATGTGCAGCAAACCTTGAAGGATTTGAATACACAAAGAATGAGGACAGAAGCAGATGATGTCATAAGTTCAGGTATCAGAGAAGCCTCAACTGGCTGGAATGAAACAAGAACTTAAATAATACTGCAAAGATGTCCTGGAACCAGCTTGGGGAGGGCCTGGGATTCCTTGGAACTAGAACTGAGTTTCTATAGTTTATCCAACATCAAAAAAGAATCCCTGGAGTTTTTGAATCAGCAAATTACATGCCTTCTCCAAGGAAGGGGGAAGGGAGACAAAGAACTGAAAACTCAAAAAAATTTAAATGAATGTTTAAAATGTGTTTTCTCGTCATTGGGAAATGTTTTATGAAATAAAGAGATTTTTGATCAGGGAGTGTCAAGATGGTTTTGGAATTTTGGCAGCCTTAGAAAGAAAGATGAAACATTATAAGACAAGAACCACAAAACAGATTCACAAGCTGAATATATACAATCACAACATAAAAAATTCAAAAAGGTTAAGATCAGATATTTTTTCACAATTGTGGTTTAACCAGACAAGGGATAAGTGAAACCACAAAACATAAACCAGAAAATTTTTACTACTGAAAATGAAAAAGCTTTTTGCATGAGTATCATTTTAAAGAATTAGGTTTTCATCTAGCCAATTAAGACAGAGTCTTCTATAATGCATTTGGGGCATCTTTAAATTTTATTTATGTTCCACAGAATGCTTTGTAACATTTATTGCCAAATTACTAAGCTAGATATGCATTTTTTAAAAATGGGAAAAATATTTGCACCAAATAACACTACTCAATCAACAAAAATACACACAATGAGCTATTCCCCAATAGATAAGGTCAAAGAATGTAAATATTTCACAAAAACATACTGAAAATCAACAACAATCATTATTACATATGCAAATTAAAGTAACTGTGAGGCATCAGCTCATACCATGAAAATGACAAAAAAGGGAGCAGGCAATGTGGGAAGCACTGTCACTAGACAGTTACTTTGGGTCAACAGTGGTGGAGATCAGAAGTCATCCAATTATTCTGGATTTTAATTTCAACTCAGTTTCCCTCAACCTACTATCTTTTATCTTTCCCCTTTACACTGTTAAATTCCTCTTAAAGACAAAAGAGCTCAAATCTATATAAATAACAAATAGATTTTTAGTATAAAAATATTATTAAATTTTATAAAATCTAATTAAAGTATAAATTATAATTAAATTATTAAAAGAGATTAAATCAGAAAAGTTTCCTTTAAGATCAACTCTCCCTCCCCCCCATTTGAGGCCTTGTCCACCAGAGGGCAGTGATTTATCCAAGCTCAATCAAATAAACCATGTTCCTAAACAGGGCTAGCCCTGGGCTGGGGGCTGGAGATCCTCCGGGCTTTGACAAAGGCTCCATTTCTCCTAGATTGCATGTGATAAGAGTGAAGGAGAGGTTAAGAAACAAAATCTGAGGAAGTTTGGATGGGGCTGCTGGGTTCTGGGAAGCCTTAAAGACAAGGTTTTAGACAGGCCTAGGTGAAGGTTGATATGCTGAGACTTATGCATTCATAAGGATATTTGGGAGACTTTATGAAAGATGGATCTGCCCTGAAAGAGATTGTCTAGTAACCTCAATAAAGGTGAAAATGATGTTGCAGGTGAGAAGTAGCCTAGCCTCTGAAAGCTACCAAGGGATGATGAAGACAGTTACTGAATAATCTCAGGAAAATCCAGTGAATCTTCTAGTTTCTCCATTCAGCTGGTCTCTTTTAAATCTCTTGGGCTCAAGTAAATAATGCTCATGAAAAACTAGTTTCAAAACCATTAGGCTCTGGAGTCAGATCATTAAAGCTACCAGATGTTGCTAATATTAAGAGGTCAGTCACATTACAATTACTTAAAACATGTGCTTTCAAATCAGAATGGTTTTCCATTCATAAAAACAATTCTAGAAAATGGAATAATCCTTTACGTTTTAAATCCAGTCAATGCCTCTCTATTCAACAGTAGAATACCAGTTTCTCCAAAAGATTGGCAATAAAATGCAATGAAAAAGCATGGTATTTGGAATAAAAATAAATATGCAGAGTTTTATGTGTACAGAAATGCTCAGAAGCATATAACAATGATAATCCCAGGTTTTCTCTCTCTCTCTCTCTCTCTCTCGTTTCTTACAGCACACTAAAAAAAATGCACAAACCCTGTAGACTGCTCCTTGTTTTGCCACTTCCTGGTTCATGGGTGCCCACCCACTTTACAGGTATTCTAAACAAGTTCTAGTTTACTCACCAAATGGGGAGGGGGTGCTGGGCCTGGGGAGAAGGGAACCCTTCCCCACATCTTCATGATATCACCAAGGGGTTGGAAACTTTCATCACAAGCTCTCTTTACCAGTAAGGACATCGTGAAATAGCCTGCCTGGAACCACTCTGCCATTTCTTGGTTGTTGAATGGACCTATGACACCACCAATCAAAACAGAAGCATGTTAGGAATTCCAGGATCATTCCTAGAGTCTAATCCCATTCTAAAACAAACACTTCTCCCTTTTGAGGTCACCTGACAGCTCGTACCAGATGGCATATGCTCCTAGACCTAAGCATTAAAGACCAGACTAGTACCCAAGGGATCTATGCTCAGCCCTGTTATCTAATTGTCAGCTCATCATTCCAACTCTTTAACTGGCACCTCGCAAAATAGTTAGAAGGTTTAGAATAAGAAGAGGTAATTTATAACCCTTGTTTTACAAATGAGAAAAACTGAAGTGGAAAAAAAAAAGTGATAAAGTAAACTGGCCACAGTCACAGTAAGAGCATTTGAGTGACGGTATGTCAATGAGTTCACCAATGGACTTTCAAATCATCACTAACTCCAGGAACAACTGAAAGAATGATCAAATCCCAATGCTAAAAGTTTCTTCCAATTTTCTTATTTTCTTTCCCAGAAGCAAAGAAACTTAGGAAAATAAATTCTGCAACTTGAGAAGACTTTCAGTTCAGTTATTATTTAACTATTTTTCAATGAAGCCAGTGGAACAAAGAACTAACTAGCCCAGTAAAATATGGCTATGCTTTCAGTGCCACAATGGGAATGGGGAAACCCCAAAGGCAAGACATACAACATCCAAAGGACAAATGTCCTCTGGGGACCCAATATGCACTGGAAGGCCCATCACCACACTTTGGTCTCCAGATAGTGGGGCACCAATATCAGTTATGGAGAAATGATTCCATTAATGGCTTCAGTCAGGTACTAAGTTTGCAATTAGGGAAACATTTGGAGATGGAAGGCCCTGGCAAAGCACAGCTGGGGATCCTGCTGGACAGCAGGGGTTCTGACAGCACATGGCCCTGGCACAAAGATCCTCTTCCTTCCGGAAGGAAATGTGAGGCAGGTGACAATCTCCCTGGGTGGAAATAAAAGGCCAGAGACTCACCCTGAATTTCACCTTGTGGATCTTTGTAATACCATTTCTGCATGGCCTCATGCAGCAAGGGGATTGAGACTCCTTTGGCTCGGTGCTCCTGGAGTTTTGCTGTCAATCTTTCGTCATCCAGGGCACTATCCTGTAAGTAGGCCACCATCTTTTCTGCTTGCTGTAACAGAAGGGGAAAGGCACAAGACCAATCATATAATTAATCAACAAGTCTGTATTAAGAGGATATGCTAGGCACTGGGGGTGTGTGGGGGGTGGGGAGGTGGGGTGGGGTGAAAAGACCAAAATAAAATCATTCCTGCCCTCAAAAAAAATTAATATTCTTTTGGGGAGAACAGCACCCACATGCTCACATAAAAAATGCACACAAAGGTAAATTAAGGAAAATGAAGAGTGACAAAAGAACTAGGAAAAGCCCACCCATGAGCAGGGCTGGCAATAGAAAGGCAGAGGTTCCAAATGCTGCAGAGGTAAAAAGGATAAGAAAAGAATCTGCCTGAGAAGAGACACAGAAAAAAAAGCTTTAAATAAAGCCTGCTGACAAAGGGCAAACCAGAAAAGTGGTTCAGGAATAGAAGTAGGGGCCATTGCTCAACTGACAAAAACCTAACTAGCATCTGAAAAAACTCTGTAGGGAAAGGAAACCCTTCTGAAGAGATAACTCAGAGGAACTGGTTTTTTAAAAAAGTAAACTGGGGCAGCAAGGTGGCAGAGTGGAGAGAAGCAGGCCTGAGAGTTTAATGGTTAATTGTTTGATACAATATCCAGCTAAACTGAAGATATCAAGACAATGGTGCCCATTAGCAGTTGCTGAAAGGGAGCATTTTCTTGCATTCCCCACATACCAGAGGGAAAAAACAGCCAAGGGCAATCTCAGAAGGAGCAAAAAATAACCTGACATGATGACCACTGCATAACAGAAATTTATAAGCATGGAAGGATTGTAAATGAATGCTCCAACTCCCACAACTAAATACACAAAATATACCCAAACCCCTTGTCTGGGAAATCATCTCCACAAAGTTGTGAGGGCCAAGAAGGCATCATATTTACCTGTTGCAGGTGTTTGAGGCCATCTTCATCATCTGGGTCTGCAGAAACACTACTCATGCCGGGAGCACCTATGGCTGGCGTCTGGGTGGGACGGAGAGCAGGGCCTGCACTGGCAACAGGAGGGGGAAGAAGAAGACCAGGAGAAGCTGGGTCTGAAGCATTCTGTGACAAAGACTGGACAGCAGGGACCAGTTCTAGAGAAAGAGATGGAAGACATTAAAAGGCTTTGGCACACCTAGACAAGCCTCAGAAGAACAAAAGCCTACATTTAGGCTGCCCGATATTAAGCCTCCCAAGAAACTCTTCATGATGTCGGAACAAACTAATAAAACAAACACTGACTACTTGGAGAAAACAGTAGCTATCTCCATCTGTTGTCAAAAACTATAATTTAGAGAAAATATTTCTAAGTCACTGGAACAGTCCAAATTAGTTTAGGATTTTTTTTTTTGAGGGGTGAGGAAATGGGACTGAAACTGTGGTTTCATTAGCTGTCAGAACTGTTAGTGAGGAAAACGGCCAGTGCAGGTAAATACCTGCTCAATACCTTGAAGCCCCAATAATGCATGCTGCCTAGAGCACAGGAGAGGTCAAGTGATTTGCTCAGGGTAATATGATAAGAAAAGTGGTCCAGACCACACTTGAACCCTCACCCTGAAGCCATCTGCTAAAGATGGCTCCATTCTGACCCCTCCATTTAGGGGCCTACTCAATGAAGTCAGATCTCCTCACCTCCTGGGAACAGTTCAAATACTACTACTCTAAAAGAATTGAATCACATAGCATTATTATTAAATATCAAATATTTTAACCACAGTCAATTCAATACGAAAAATTTTTGAGTATTTGCAGAGTCTCTGACCCAACAGGTACCCATAAAACAAACTCAGACTTGCTAGACAACTTTACAAATGGCAGAAGAACGTTACTACTACGAATCTTTCAGGTTACAGGCATGTAAGGAAGAAAAGAAACATGGAGGTTTGAAGACACTGGCCTCATAATCAGTATCACAGTCCTATAACAGAGAAGGGAGATGTCCAGGAGGGTCACCAAGGTCTCCCCCAAATGTCTGTTCATCCCCAGCATCCCTTAGTCATGTCTCTCTAGCCACAGATGCTAATCCATAATCAGCTGCTTCATTGCCCAGTTTCAATAAACTGAATTTATGCTTCAATTACAAAGATGCCAAGGGTAACTAGAGATAAATATGTTCATTCAGGCAGCCTCTTCCCAAGTGTTAAGAATTCTACTAAATGGGCCTTTTTTTTTGGGGGGGGTGGGAGGGCGGGGGTTGAGAAGGGGAAAGGATCATGACTTAACTCATGATATCTTGGACTAAAACTCTCAAGAGCTGAAGAGAAGAAAGCTGGGGGCATGGGCACTATTGACCTCTCCCTTGGGCTTTAAAGGAGTTAATTCTCTATAAAAGAGAATTACAAAAAATGGATCTAGAGCTTGCTGAGCTCAAACATTACTCTGGCCACTTGCTGTGTGACCTTGGACAAGTCACCAAATCTCTCAATCTCAGTTTCTTAAGGTATAAAATGGGAATAGGCACATCTACTTCCCATGGCATTTTGTGATGCTTAAATAAGAGAATCAATGCAAAAACATTTGCTGACTACAAAATACCAGAGAAAGATCATTCAGAACACCAGTAAGGTCCAAATAAAGTCATCAAGGGTGGTTAAGTTCCTGTCCACTCTAAAGAATGGACCACACAACTGAAACACTTAGGGCTCATCATCTCAATTAAAGGGAGTCCCAAGAGAAGGCCTAAGATGTTGCTGACTTTTGTAGAGCCAAGTACCTTCTCCTCGGTTGGGCCCCTGAGTGGGGAGGGAGCTCTCAGGCTGGCTTTCCTCTTCTGGTTGCTCAATTTTGCTCTCCTCCTTCCTCTCAAACAGGCTTGGCTGCAGAGGCTCCGGAGGCTGACGCTCAGAAGGGCTGGCACATGGGGATGATGGCCCGCCTGTTTCTTCTGAAGTTTCTGTGATGGAGAAAGACCTGGAATTAATCATAAATGGAGCTTTGAGGTTTAGCCAAAGCTCAAGGTCTCTTCCTTACCTGCAGCAACTCGATCCAGCCGCTCCCCCTCTCTGCTGGCAGCCTTATCGGGTTCTTTGGCTTCCTCATTGTGACTCCCCTCCGAATCTGAGCGCTCTTCCCCCTCCTCAACAGGCCGAAAGTCCATTTCCTGTTCTTCAGGAATGGGCTCTTTCTGTACTTTCTGGAACACGAAAACACACACATCATGAACGCATTTCATCACTACTCTTCTCTGCCACAAAAAAGGAAATAAGTGCTCACCTTTAGGGAAAGGAAGGCCCCAGAGGAATCAAATGTCCCCATTTCTTCCTCTGCATCTTCCAGGCACCATTCGGGCAGGCTGTCCCGATCATCATCGATGCTTCCACTGCCAGACCTCACTCTGCGGTAACCCCGCTCGTCATCCCGTTCTCGAAAGTCAAAATCAAACCTTCGCCGACGTTCTATGTGTTCTCGCCAACCTGCAGATCGAGGACCATCTATAGGAGGGGAAGAAAAGTAGTAGCAGTTCAGTTGGACAACAAGCATTCATTAAGCACCTAGCAGGTGTTGTCAGGTACCCCAATAATTAAGGGCTAGGGATGCAAAAATAGCAAATAGCTGTCCCTGTCATCAAGGAGCTCACCATTTAGCTGGTGAGGCAACAAGCAAACAGATGTGTTCAAGTTCTATACAGGACAAAATGGGAAGACACTGGAATACGGAGGGGTTAGGAAAGGCTTCCCACTAAGGATGGGATGGTAGCAGAGACTTAAATGATGCCATGAGACAAAGATGAAGAGGGAGGGGACAACCAAAAGAAATGGCCAGAGCCAAGAAAAGGAGGGTAAGGCAGAGTGGATGTTAGAGTACGAGGGGTAAGAAGACTGGAACAGAGGAGGACAGGTTATAAAGGGCTACGAACACCAAATAGAGGATCTTGTATATGAGTCACCACAAGGCTGGGTGGTTCCTTCTACACTCAGACCTGCATGTTAGGAAAATCACTTGCTGGCACAATGGAGGAGTAGGGAGAGAGAAGAGGCATGAGCTGATGAGAGCCAACACCATGGTGGCAGCTAGATCAAAGAAAAGAAGGCCAAGAGTGAAATCATCAGGCCTTGACAACAGACCAGTCATGGCTAGGTTGTAAGCCTGGGAGGTTGGTGGTGCCCTGGAAAGGAGAAGGGGAAGCAGCGACATCAATCAGACATCTAGTTTGAGAAGTCTGAATAGCAACATGAGATATAAGAGTGCAAAGGTTGGGGTTTCAAGGTAAAAATGGAGAAATTTTAGCAGGAAGATGACATTTAAGGCCATGGACACTGATGAGATCACCAAATGATGTATGTAGTCTAGAGGAAGAAGAAAAGAAGTATAGGCTAAAGAGATCTAGGACAACAGCAGAGATGGAAAAATCAAGTTGGAGGGTTTTTTGAGAATATGGGAGATATGAGTATGTTTGTAGGCCATAAGGAAGGAGCCAGTAGTGAGCGAAATATTCATGAAAAATAAAAGAGTAAGAATGACAGCAGAGATAATCTGTTTGGATGGAATGGGATCACTTGTGCAAATAGAAGGGTTGGCATTGGCAAGAACTGGGGGTGTGTCTGTGGGACAGGAGTGAAGGAGGGGAAAGTGGCAGGAGGCATCTGAGTGTTAGGAGATGGGGAGGAGGTGCTCACAGATAACTGACTTGAACCTTTTTAGTAAAATATAAGTCATGGTCATCAGCTGAAATAGGAAAGAGGGGAAGAGGAGAGAATTGTGGAGAATAGGATAGGGAATTCAGGAGAAAATTTAGGAGGGAGGAAAGGATATAAATAAGACATTTAGGTCAAAAGAAGGTAGTGTATTTGTTACTTCATATCTTAAAATTAAGTGAATTAAACCAAAAACAAGTTGAATAAATGTGCTGTCAACAAGTGGACTAAATGGCATGCTAAGAATCACATATTATTGCCATTATTAATTATTTAGCCAATTCACAGGTTCTAAAAATATATGACAAAAATGAGTTAAAGTCAGAGTATCTTAAGGGCACTAAGTTAAAAATATCCTTTGATCTGATGTTTATTATCAGATAATTTGCACAGGTATTCTCGTGTAAATACTCTGCCAACTATCTGCCTGGCCAGAGAGATCTATTAAGGCCAAATTTTAAAGATCAGATAAATATGAACATCTCACACTGAAATTAACAAGCTTTTGAAAATTAGAAATAAGCGCATCTTTCAGAACTTCTTGCTAATAATGGCACTGGGTTATGTATTTCACAGAAAAATTAAAATGTCCTCCAAGTCATTTACAGGTGATGTGATTCAATTACACTGGAATTATCCAGTACACAAATGTCTGTGAGCATGCCAGTCACTTCCAGAACAGATAACAAAGTGCAAGTCTACTGAGCACTAAGTGAAAGCTTTCCAAAGAGAAAACGAAGGCTCTTTGCTACCTTCCTCCTGTGCCCTGGTTGATAGAACACCAACTGGGAAAAGCATCTCTTTGTGTGTGTGTGTGTGTGTGTGTGTGTGTGTGTGTGTGTGTGTGTGTG
>NC_058133.1:511855496-511950494 GCF_016433145.1 Gracilinanus agilis | reverse complement strand
TGTGTGTGTGTGTGTGTGTGTGTGTGTGTGTGTGTGTGTGTGTGTGTGTGTGTGTGTTTGGGGGGGGGGGGGGGAAGAAGGAGAAATAGTCCTCATCTGGCATAATTAAGGCTTGGAGCAACACCTGGATACTGGGCAAGTCAAACCAGCACCAGCACCTTGACCACGACACTCCCACAGACTCTCATGCAGACGGCACAGGACTCGAAGTGCAATGTTACGATTAAAAATAATAAAGACTGATATAATAATATAAATTAGTATTTTAATTAAAGCCATGCTGATAGGGATAAAATCATTAGACCACGCGCTTGTAAGAATTCAAAACTGCCGCCTCTGCCATCATTGTTACCTCTCCTCTCTTCCCGAGCCTGCTAGCCTGCTAGCCAAGATTGCGACTTCCTCCTCACCTAGGAGATTTAACCCCTCTCTTACATCATCATACTTCCTGTTTGCCATGAGGAATCATGGGAAATGTAGTTTCAAAGTCTCTCACGTATCCATATATATATACTTTTAGATGGCATCTCCCAAATTCCAATTTTACACCAAAATCTTTGGGATTGCCAGTGCCTAGACCTGCTTCCAGCCCAGTCATCACTGAAAGGAGTAGAGACCCACCTTCCTCATCACCAGCAGTAGTAGAACAGGCAAATGGGCACAAGAGCCCTGAGCACACTGCCCACCCTCACAGGTATGATCTAGGGAGGTGATTCCTATGGAAGGAAGTGCAGCTCTCTCTGCCACACACAGGCCGGTAGGTCAACCCAAATAAAGCAAAAGAAAACTCTGGGAGAGGAGACAATGTGTGCCAGGTCTGTGTGTCAGACCCCAGCCCAGGACCCAGAGCTCATTGCTCTCAGCCATCATCCTGGGAAATAGCCTTCTTGGAGATGCAGTCTGAGGACTACTTCTTTCAGCACCTGAAAACCAACAAGGAAAACTTCTTGCCCACAAAGTCCTTGCTCCTGTCAAATCATTCAACATTAGACACTGATAGGATTTTATCAGTGGAAAAGACCTCCAAGAAGCTTTAATACCTGCTTTGCGGCTACATGCTAAGGACCAGAGGACTTCTTCATCTGTCTTTTATCTGAAACCTTCCTTAGATGTTGCCTCCCTCATTAGGATGGGAGCCCCTGCAATCCTCTGACTTTTCCAACTGTAGCCGTGGTACCTAGCACAGAGCTCAGCACTTCATCAGTGCTTAATCAAAGCTTTATGTATCCATTCGGTCAAATTCCAAATATATTTAAAATGGATACACGATTTTAATACTAAAGATCATCCCATAAAAAGTTTAGAAGACAAGCAGATTCTATACCTTTCTATAAACAGGAGAGATTCCTAACTCAGTAAGTGTCGGAGGCAATATCAAAAGATAAAAGAGAGGGGGCAGCTGGGTAGCTCAGTGGATTGAGAGCCAGGCCTAGAGACGGGAGGTCCTAGGTTCAAATCCGGCCTCAGACACTTCCCAGCTGTGTGACCCTGGGCAAGTCACTTGACCCCCATTGCCTACCCTTACCACTATTCCACCTATAAGTCAATACACAGAAGTTAAGGGTTTAAAAAAAAAATGAAAAAAGAGATCACTCTGATTACACAAAACTAAAAAGCTTTTGGACCCCACAAGAAAACTGAATATACCTAGGAAAAGAAGGGAAGCCATGAAATAGGGGGAGAGGGAAGGGTTTTTTTCTATCAAATTTCTAATGAGGATTTGGTATCCAAGATCTATAACCAATTTCATAGGAATCCATCTATACAGTCAGCATCATTTAAAAGTGTACTTGTGTACGTGGTCTCCATTCTTTGTGGATGCTGGGGTGTTTAGCTTAGCATACACACCAGGTGCTTCAGCTTGGCCCTGTTATCTCATCTCTATGACTGAATGCCCCAGGGGAGCTATACTGCAATAAATATTATTTCAATAGAAAATAGGCTACAAGATTCTTTAGAACCCTACTGTTATGTCAATATTTAGTATTAGAAATAGCCCACCAATAATGATAACATACTTCTTATAATAATGAATGCAGTATTTATGTCCAGGTCCAGGGATGTATGTATTTTTGGTTTACAAACTGTTTCCATTAAAGGCTCTAGTCCAGGTCTGGAGATTGAGTCTAAAGCAGCATCACACTGTCTCCAGGCCGGAATACTGAAATTTTTTAGGAAGTTTTCTTCCTCAAGACAAGCACAACAAAAACTTCATTCAAATTTTAATGGAAAATTAGTATTGAGAGTCGGTTTATAATGAATGCTACTCAAAAACATTCTACAGAGTAGTATGAGGAAAAAATTGCTTTCTTTGAAAAATGAATTTCCATTGGTTTTCCTAATGCTGTGCTCTTCCTAAAAGTCTTACTGGATGAAAATGACACAAACTAAACTAAATGGAACAAACTAGGACACTGGGGAAATTAACTTATCAGAGTTGAATATAATGACAAATTACACTTAAAATAAGGGTTATAAGATGAGTGAGAGAAAAAATAAGCTAACTAAAATACATCTGGATTTGAACAATAGTTGAAGACTCTGAAATTCAACTTTGTTTATCCCCCTTTAATAGAATCAACACCAGACAAGCTTGGAAATGTTGTTCTTCCAAAACATTCACCTTGTTTGTTTTTGACCAGTTGGAATTTCTTTTCTCTCTTAGCTCAGATCTTGACCATTCTTCCACTGAATACTCACTCACTGCGAATGCAGTCTACAAGCCCTTCACTAAGCTGGCAAATGCAGCCTCAAACAGTAGAACGATCATGTTTGGATGCCCAGGGCAGACTGATATTGGTGAGAAATGCCTGTGGCCAGGGATCTAAGGAATAGCCCCAATGACAGTGCCTGAAAGAGTTTAAATGATCAAAAATTTCTTAAAATTTAATTCTATTATGCTTCTAACAATGTCAACAAAATATTTTAAATGCCAGGTAAAGTCTTCAAGCTCTACATAGCGAGAAAGGTCCAACATGATTTGACTAGTGGTTTTATACACAAAAACAAAGTTCAAATACTAAGTAAAAAATTCTTTAAAATAATCATCCCACATGGCCTGAATATTAAAGGACACAAACATATACTTTTCATAACTATGAATAGAGACTGCTTTCTTAACCAAACCAGGGATGAACACAATTACAAAGACAAAATAGTTATAATTTCAAGTACAAGAAACTGAAACACCACCCCCTGCCCACCCCCAACAAAATTAATGCCGGGCAGCTAGGTGGCTCAGTGGAAAGTATCAGTCCTAGAGATGGGAGGTTCTGGGTTCAAATCTGACCTCAGACACTTCCAAACTCTGTGACTCTGGGCAAGTCACCTAATCCCTTACTACTCTTTTGCCTTGGAACCAATTCTTAGTAGTGATTCTAAGACAGAAGTTAAGGTTTCAAAAAAATTGCAATTGGAACAATAAAGTGGCTGGGGGAGAGGCAGGGAAATACTACTGAATCTCTATTAAGAGTCTGTTAGCCAAGATGTGAAGGAAATTTAACCAAAAAAAAACAAAAACAAAAACAAAAAAAAAAAACATTCCTCAATAAACAAGGGATCATGGTTATGAACAAGAGTTACAAAATTAGTAACTACTAACTAACTCTTCTGGCTTGGAACTGATATTTAGTATTGATTCTAGGACAGAGTATAAGGGTTTAAAAAAACCCAATCTGTTCTCAGATACTTCCTACCTGTGTGGTTCTGGGCAAGTCACTTAACCCCATATGCTAGCTCTTATTACTCTTATGCCTTGGAAATAATATTTAGTACTTATTCCAAGACAGAAGGTAAGGATTAAAAAACAAAACAAACAAAAAAAATCAACACACTGGATGGGGATAGCTAGGTAGCTTAGCGCATAGAATACTAGGCCTGAAATCTGGAGGACCTGGGTACAAATCTGGCCTCAGATACTCCCTAATTGTGTGACCCTGGACAAGTCACTTATCCCTGTTGGCCTTGCTAAAAGGGAAGAAAAAAACAACATGAAAGAATGCTCCAAATTGTTGTTAATAAGAAAAACATAAATTACACAACTCTGAGGTTTCATCTCACACTCAGAAAAGTGACAGCAATGATTACCGATGAAATATAAAGGTTGGAGAAGTTGGAGGAAGATGGCCTGAGCCAATCATTAGAATTAGGCAAGAAAAGACTTCAAATGTCCATACTGATGGAATTCTGATGGAAAGATTCCAAAACTTTCCATAGAGATTTCACTTACCCCAAAGAAGTCACTGATTTAAAAAGGCCACATATATCAAGTACACCAAAGATATTTCTAGAAGCCCTTTCTGCAATAGCAAAGAATGAGAAGTGATACAGAGGCCCGTGGCCAATGCTTTTAAAAAAAAGCATAGTTTACGAATATAATGGAATATGATTCTGCTGGAGGAGTTCAGAGTTGCAGGGTGGGCCGTGTGAACCAACACAAAGTGAAGTAAGTAGAACCAGGAAAACATATACACAAGGACCACGGCAGTACAAATGGAAAGTGGGTGCAGCAGACTTGGGGGGAGGGACAACGGGGATGGGACACGGGAGCAGAGAGATTCCAGGGAGATTTACCATACTGTGTCATGATAGTGCTATGACTGAGTCATTTTGGAATCATAACAGCATTTACTGCAATTGCTACACAAAACAAGTATGAATTCCTCCACCCATCTATTTGGGGAGAGGGAAGGCTCATATACCTCTGTTCTTGTATGCCAAAAAAAAGGGTGATCCCCCTCAAATGCAGGTGTTCTCTTATGTCTGCGGCTTCAGCCACCTACAGTAGGTCTTGGCACGATTCTCTGTACATCCAGGGTCTTACCATACTGTGGAATTACGATCATCAACTCTGCCTTCTCTGCAGAGGAGTAGTAGATGGGGCTGGAATGCATTCTTTCTGTCAAAGGCACTACCACTGTCCTTCCAGCATCTCAGGTTTGGAACCTTGGCCTCCCCCACCTCAGCCCTTATGTCCCCTCAGGGACCAGTTCTTCCCATTCCTAGCTTCAGAATATCTCTCGATCCGACCCTTCCTCTCACTCTCAGCACCTCTCTCCCTGACTGGTGTATTGCCAATGGCCTCCTCATCGGTCTTTTTGCCTCCAAACTCTCCCTACTCCAGTTCCTCCTACATGCTGCCAAAGAATTTTTCCTCAAATGCAGGTCTGACCCAGTGGCTTTGCTATTACAGTGGCTTCCTACTGCCATTAGATGGAATATAATAAACTCCTTTGTTCAGCTCTGAAACCATCAACAATGTGGTCCCAACTTATCTTTACAGGCCCAGTGGACTTTACGGCCCATTCTGCTCTCTAGTCATCTAGCAAAACTGACTCTCTCTCTCTTCCTCCCTCAAATACTCTCTCCACTCCTGTTTGCCTGCCTCCAAGCCTGGAATCTTCTCCCTCCTGACCTCTGAATCCCAGAGCCTCTCTCTCCCCTTTAAGACTCAGCTGAAATACCATCCTCAGCATGAAGGCTTCCTGATTCCCTGGCCACCAGTGTCCTCTCCGTTTAGGCCAGGAGCTCCTTGTGAGTGAGGATCAGTTCATTTTGAGTATTTAAGCAAAGTGCCTGGAACACAGGAGCCACATTATAAATATTTGTTCCCTGACATCAGCCTTTTTCAGTATGTTTTGCTCAGCCATTCCCCTTTTCTTTTTAAAATTCTCTATTTTAAAGGATGGCTCTTAAGGAAGAGAAATAAACTAAGAAATATACAAGTAATACAGAACAAAGAATCTCAATGAAATTAAAATCTAAAGAGGCAAAACCTAAACAAGCTGGTGTTGGCAGGGGCAGGGCAGGAGAATAACTTTTCGCAAGACTCAACTTTTCCATTTTCCTATTCCAAGAAAGAATAATACTGAAAGAACAAAGGCAAGGGATCCCTCTGCAGTTCCCAAGTTACCTCCATCTACTTCCAAAGCCGAGGCCTTCAATGCCCCTCTGACCTACAAACACTCCAGTCACATCTGATTATCATGCGATGCCGAGTCAGCAGTTTGGTAGGGCCTGAACTTTAACACAAGCACCACTGTCTTCAATTACGGGCATATCTGATGTCAGGAGAAAGAACAGTCTGAAGCATTCTCTGAGTAAAACAGAGGGGGCGAGGGAGCCCAAAAGTGTTGCTTATTCCCTCACCCTGCTTCAAATGTGGAGATACAGAAAGAGAACATGTGATAATACATCTGACTTGAGCTTAGAGCTTCTTCTCCAAAGAAACCATCACTTGCTCAGAAAAAAATAGCAGGGAAAGATTTTCCATATATGTTCTTAAGCAAAGATCTGATGAAAAGTGCATTTAGGTAAGTCAGGAGCAGAAATGTGGCATTTGAAGAAGAAAAGGAAACTGCACTGATGATTCCATTCCCTCTCTTCACTTTTGTTTTTAAAACCCTTACCTTAGAATCAGTACTGGGTATTGGTTCCAAGGCAGAAGAGCAGGAAGGCCTAGGCAATGGGGGTTAAGGGACCTGCCCAGGGTCAACACAACTAGGGAGTGTCTGTGGCCAGATATGAACCATGGACCTCCTGTTTCTAACCCCTGAACCACCTAGCTGTCCCTAATCCCTTCATTTTTAGGTGAAGAAACTAAGGCCTAGAAGTCAATGAGTAATGTGCTCAAGGACACAGAATTCCCATTTCCCTTGGATAAAAGTTTGGAGTGACAAACACCAAGCAAAAACCAAACACTCTTCCTTTTCATGTTCCTCTCAATAATATCCAGTCTGCCCCTCAGATAGTTCAGTGATTTGACACGTGTTGTGAGGAAGATTAATTTAGTATTAGTGTTGGACCTAGCAGGAAGGGCTGGAAGATTCCAAGATGGAATGAAGGAACAGGAAGTAGGGCTTGGACTCTGAGAGAGACTCCATTAGGGTTGGGGACATAACTGTTGCTAACCCTGGGAGATCTCAGAGTTAGGGAAAAACTGCATCCAGATTCCCCGGGATCCTGAGAGGTGGAGGCTTTCAGCAGTGGACAACAGACCTGCAGAGCAGCACCAAGTGGGGAAGTGGTTTGTGATCTGGTGGACAGCATTGCAGACTCACTCTCCCTACCTGGGGACCTTGGATCACCTGTCCTGGTGGAGTTGGCTCCTGGCATCCTGTGACCATCCTTGGATTTACTGTGAGACCTCAATTGAAAGCCATCCTCAGGCCCTTTAGCTGAGCTGACCAAACCTGGCTGGAACCAGGTTTGAAGGAGCTTCCCTGTGACTTCAGTACTGCTTCCTTTGGGCCCTGCCTGGCTTAGGTCAATAGAATAGTGTAGTCAAGTCCTTCCCTGCCCCTGTGGTTTGCCCTTAGGGTGTAAGTATAGGATCCCTTATTCCCATTCTTTATTTTTGTTCCCCTCAATTAAACTATTATAAACTTTTACCTTTTGCCTGCTGGTTCCATAGACCCTAGCCTAGGAGGGCTGAGTGACTGTTGGGCCTAACTGCCATTCCTGTGACAGTAAACAGCTTGGCAGTAAACCCTGGTCTCCCTATCTATCCTGGTTGGTCCTGTCTCTTCTTCAACCCAGTGTGAACCACCCACAAACCATTTAGATTACATTTTAATAATAATAGTTAACATCCCTGGTACACCACCATTATACACGTCTCACCTGGACTGTGTGGACGCCATCTCTCTCCATCCCTTCGTGATCCTGCTAGTCGCCAGCCTCCATCTTCATCATCTCCATTTTGTTCCTCTCTAAAAATGCGCCAGTTTTCACTCTCAGAACGTATAAATTCATGCTTTCTCCCTGCTACTGTTGTCCCACCTTCCTCAAAGTTTGGTCTCACTGAAAAGTAAACAGAGTAATCAAGCATGGACCTTTTTCAGTAAAACTCCTAAAGAATAAATTTGGCTTTTACATCCCAGCCTCCCCCAACACTCTCTATTACCATCCTTAACCAGCCAAGAACAATTAACTTGTTCAGATAGTGAGAGATCAATTTCCTTGAAATAAAATGTTCCTGGGGAGGGGGTAGTTTTCACATTAAACAACCAATGAGTTACCAAAAGCTAGTGATAGCCTGACAAAACCAAAAAATCTTTATATCAAGGTTCTAAGGTTTCTTCTTATTTTGTCCCACAGACTTAAAATGAGGGGTATGAAGATGTGCTCATCATGCCCAGAAATTTGGAGTAAGTTTAGGAAAAAAAACTATAATGGGAAAATAATAATAACCGAGGAATTTAAAGTTATAAGTGATTTAATGCAAGGCAGTTAAAAAAAGCAAGTCAATGGACTCCCCAGTTAGTCCAAAGACTCCCAAATATAGAATACAAATTATTATACACAAAAAAAACAATCAAATAGGTCCAAAAGAGCAGTTAATTATAACAAAAACAACCAGGATACAATTCAAGATACAAAATTAGGTCATTTAAATCTCTAATTGGAGAAAGCAAATAGGGACTTTCCAAGTTGGGAGAGAGAAGGAATAGGTTTCAGCCCAGATGGGAAGGCAACAAATAAATTTCAAGGTTCTTTATTCTTAAAATGAAAATATGCTGACTAACCATAACTATCTGAACATATGGAACAATAAATGATCTATATGATCTAATTTCCCAAGGATGAATAACAGAAAAACCATCAAAATGGAGGAAAGTACACGGAGCAACACAAGATGGAATCTATGCTCTCAATTTAGAATCCAATTGGTCATTCTGATTCTTTACCCTAAACTGCATTTTACATGTGATACTCCTGACTCTCAAACTCTGAGATTCTGTAAATAATGCAGCAAGTTTCAAATTCATGGGAATTCAAGGGATCTTGTGACACAACAGCTCCTTCTAATTTCTATGAAAATATCAGAAAAATATCAAAAAATCATTAATTTCCCTGAAATGGTTGTTAGAAAAGGCTGAAAAAACATCAATTACTCTGGCATCCCAAGTAGGAAAGACAACCCTCCCCTCCTGGTCCATCTCTCAATAGCTATTCACTGGCCCCAAAGGAAAACTGTCTACAAAGAGACTGTCAAATGTTGCTTTGACCAGAAGGCAAGATCCTTTCATTTTTTACTTCCCAATTAGTTTGTAAATGCTCGGGAGGAAAATGACTATGAAAGCATTCAGAAAACTACAAACTAAGTGGATGGCATTACCTTTTTTTATTACTTTTTAATTCTTTACATTAAAGGAAAACAAATACAGTGTTATTCAATTACAATCACTCTACTAGGACTAGAGAAGGGTTGATTTTGTTTTAAATTATCAATGGACATAAAAACAATTTAGATGTCCAACATAAACCTTTCAAGTGTCTTTCAACAACACCCAATACTGCCGTGGTGAGGGAAATGAAAGATTCACAATGATACTACTAGATGAAAACTCAATTTAAAATAATTACTAATCCAAGTAATAAAATTTAAAAAATGATAGACCCCCCCACCCCAAACCCTAACTTAACATACACTAGTTAGTTAACTATTAGCTTTTCATTATCTAAGAAAGGTAATGCTGACTAAACTTCAACATTTGGTTTTTGATATTAAAAACAATTTGTAATAATGCACTTACCCCCTTATCTCAGATAAAGCATTACGGGCCTTACCTACCTCTATCTGAACCTTAATAATCAAAAATTCTCAGAGAGAATCATTTTTTTTTTTTTTTTTTTTTTTTAAAACCCTTACCTTCCGTCTTGGAGTCAATACTGTGTATTGGCTCCAAGGCAGAAGAGTGGTAAGGGTAGGCAATGGGGGTCAAGTGACTTGCCCAGGGTCACACAGCTGGGAAGTGTCTGAGGCCAGATTTGAACCTAGGACCTCCCGTCTCTAGGCCTGTCAGAGAGAATCATTTTGAAAGAGAATTATAAGATCCATCTCTATCTGGTTTTCATCATATAGGTTAAGAAAGATCAGTGTTACTGCAGGTTAAGTCATCTTCACAACAAATGAATTTTAACAAAAACAAAGGCATATAGCAAAGATTTAACTAGACTTTCAGTAGGACTAAGATTCCAGAACAAAGTCCAAATGGACATATTCTGGACATTTCCCCTTAACTGAGAATCATGAAGCACTTCTCCTCTCCTGGGGAAGTAGCAAAATCTCTCTATTTTAATAATATCTTTTTACTCCCACATCCTGCCAACCTGTGCCTGAAACTTTGCCTCTTAGAGCCCCAGGTAATTTATCAGTACTGTTATATTCATAACCTGGGAAATGATGGATGCCACCTTGAATGACAAGGAAGGCAGTTGGAAGACACAGAATGTTCCCAGGTGCCATGAGCCAGGGGCAAACGTTGGTTGGCCTGACTGTATAAATACCCCTGACAGCCATTTGGAGGGGATCTTTTTAGGTCTTTAGGTCTCTTGGTCTCTGGGTGGTGAAGGGAGGCAGGGAGGTCTATGAAGAAGAGGGTAGGAAGAATCTGAATATTTCCTGAAGACTATGAGAGCTAGTGTATCACCAACTCTGATAGTGAGAAAGCTGAAAGAATAAGATCACCAACACAGCTGCATCAATAGCAGTCCCTATTCTCTGGCTTGGCTGTGGCCAGGCTGGGCCAGAGGTGTAGTGGAGAATAAAGCTCCAGCTTCTACTAGATCAATAGCCTCCAGTCCTGATTGTCAACTAGTTATAGATATTAAGTTGACAGGGTCTCCAATCCCCAATCCTTGTCCTGTTTATCCTTTCCCTGATTTAGATAAAGAGAGTTTAACAAGTACCTTCCTGAGTGGTCTTTATATCACGACCCTTGGGGAGGGAGTCAACGCAGTCAGATAACAAATGTAATTCAAGGCAAAGCAAAGCCCTATATTAATTTATCCAACCCATTCATCTAACCTCAAGGGTCCTCCCTGGGCAACTGTTAGAGGAAAGGGGAAATTATAACAACTATCAAGGGTGATCAGGGTTGGTGTTCCTCCATCATCTGCAGCTAGGGAGAATACAGATAGATACATTCACGTCACTGTATATCTATATCTCCTTAGACACCTTTTTTGTTTATAACAGTACTAGCAGAAATGGAATATAGTTTCCTCATCAAGTGTTCTCTATATCAATGAAATCATAAGTCCAGACCCTCAAATAATGTAACAATGGGGCCCAAATCAGGAGCCTTTGAGAAATGAGACTGAAAAAAATTTGGGCAATGCCAAGTGACCAGTTGGCAGAAGGTTATATGATACATCCACCGAGTAAGAAGAAACTTCTTTACCAAGAATTTATGGCTTTTTTTCCTAGAGTCGGAGAAAGGTAGTATTTAACCTGTTTTACCTGGAGAGAAATGACCATAGAGAGAAGCCATACTAGAATTGTCCAATTTGGATACTTGTCACTCAGAAGTTGACAATTCTAACACCAGTTTTAACTATTAATAAAAAGAAAACAACCATCTACAGATCATAACTTTAAACTACACAAAATAAAATATCTAAGAAGTATCTAAAGGTAGAATGGGAACTTCAAAAGCTATTAAAGTTTACAACTGAATTAAGAGTTTTAGGACACACTATATATGACATGATATCTACAGTATCATTACAGATCTATAGGGAACAGAGAAGCTATACTGTCAAACTTATATGAAAGCAAAAAAGTCAGCTTTCTGCCTAGAGGCATAAGGATGTAAGAAAGAAGGACTTATTGCTTTCTCCAATTGAAGTCTGGTTCTTTTGGACTAATCTGTCATTATGACTAGGGCTCAAAGATCTGAGACTTTTTATGGTGCTTTCAAATGCATGAGTGAGGAAATGCATTTCTCTCACCGAACAGAAGAAGCTTGAGAACTTCCCAAAGGCAGAGCAGGAGTAGAGGAACCAGGCTTCAAACATGCCCCAATCTCTCCTGCCTCCCCTTACCACTACTTTCCTTTAAACAACCAAAATGGGTCAGAACTTCCCTCTCCTTAGATTCTTCTTTTTATCCCTATGATCTTGGAATCTATAATCAAACACAACACAATGACCATTTATTAAGCACTTAATAAATGTTGGGCAATGGTCTAAGCCCTGAATGAGCATACAGTCTAGCAAGAAGATGGCAATGGATAAAGATACAATATTACATATAAAAACGGGAAAAATTGCATCAGCAAACCTGACTGCCTCCAAAAAACTAGCTGGATACAGGATCTTTCATAGAACAGTAACAAATTAAGAATGTGCATTTACTTCTCCCTTTTCTCCCTTCACGGTTTTCTTCAACTCTTTCATATACACTTGTAGAACTGGGTCTTTGATGCTTCTCTAGTTCTCCAACTTGACTGGAGATGCACTCTGTGCCACAGCCTCCAATCACCTGTCACATCTTTATACTCTGGGTTCCTGTCTTCTTATAAACCCTCAGAAAATCAAGCTGTCTAGGGCACACAGGCCTCCTTCTGACTTTGATGTGTTGCTTTCTGGAGGAGGATGCCAGCTCAGCACTATGGGCCTTGTTGAGTTCAATGTGTCCTGGAGGCCATCTCTCACAAACAAAGAAGGGATCATTGGGAAAGAGGCATGTTCTGCTTACACCCACTGGGCAGCTTCTCTTTCCATTTGCTTTGGGGTCACCTGGGATTCTGAGTCCTTTGAGGCTGCCATGAATCAGTCATCCTATCTCCCCAGCATCTAGGGGTAAAAGAGACACTTACATGTTCTAGCTAACACCAGGCAGGTTTTTTCTACCATGAAAAATAAAATAAAATGTAGTGTTGGGCTTGGCCTGGTCTAATTGAGTGGACTTCCTAAGGAGAAAGAGCAGAGAAAGGGCACCTGGGTGCATGTTTGACCCACAGCCAACAGTGGTGTTTATGGAAAACTTCAGACAGAGCAAAAGAGGCCCTCAGCCAACACAATCTACAGCTGGGAGCCTGGGAGTCTATCAAAGCCCACTCTCCAAAAGCAAAAGAAAGAAATGAGAAGCCAGCGATATCAGTTTGTTTATGTACAAGGTTCTAAAAAATCTTGGCTATGATTGGTTGTGAGCATCCATATATACACACATAAACATACACACACATATAAAAACCATTTTTATTGTGTATGTCTTCCTCTTATGTTCAGTAACAAAAACTTAATGTTACAGAAAGCTGAGGGGGTATGGATTAACAGACCTCTCAGAGAGTAGTGCCATTTAATAGTCTTACAGGTTGGTTTGGCTCTTCTCTTTCTTAAGAGGTAAGGATAGAGATGGGGAAAAAAAGAAGTCTGTGATTTCGTGAGTATAGGGACCTACTTATCTGGGAGGAACAGGTTCTCTACCAAAATATAATCAGCTACTTTGATGCTACTTAATCAGTTTAAGGGAGTTGTAAAGTAGAACTGAAGCTAAGAAATTTACCAAACATCACACACTCAATATTCAACAGGGACAAGACTTGAACTCAAGCCTTCTAGACTCCAAGGTTAGTTCTTTCTCTTTCTCATTCACTACAATACTGCCTCAACAATTCTATGGAGAAAACAAATCTGATTGGCTAGGAAGAAATGCAGTTAAAAGTTCAAAGCTCTACTAGGGCTACTAAGAGGCATGCAGAAATACCCTTGGCTTTGGATATTATGGTATAAAGAGATTGGTTTTTGGTAAAGTTTAGCACATTGGAAAAGGCACAAATTCAGTCCAGAGCTGAATTTCAGCAGTATTCAGAATCCCTGTAAGTTGGCAGGGCAAGAGGCAAGTCCACATGAAGACTGGTGTGAATGAATATGTTTAAAGATTGAATTTGGGGAGATAGTCTAGCCAGGAAGGAAATGTAGATTAAGCTAGAATCCACATGTTTGGCTTCACTGTATAAATGCAGCTATTATGGGTGCTTTGTGACCAGGTTACTCTATATCATTTTAAAACAAAAATAATCCAAAAGCCACACTTACTATGTGACAAATGAGATACTTAAAGGCTGAAGGAGGGGGAGAGGGGAGGACGGGGGATTTGCCTCATTTTAGAACTGATATTACTCAAGCTGATAGGAGGAGGATTCTGACTAGTTCTGCTAACACCAAAACAGTCACTAGTACTCAAAGAGAATGTGAAGTCCTCCTCGGATGCCTTGTGAATGTTTGAAGTGGAGTTGGAGTTCTCAAAGTAGAGGACAAACTGATACTTCTCTGAAGTTAGAACATAGGAAAGTGCAATTCAACAAGCATTAAGCATTTACTGTTATTAGTAATACAAAAACAAAAAAGGAAGCAATCAGGTATGAGCCTAAGTGGCAGTCAGGAGTTGTTCAATTTAAAGATCACCCCCAGTCTGGCTCAAATAGTATAAATTTTTCTGCCACTATAACTCAATAGTCACCTACTACAATGGTCAGAGATTATGATCTACTTTGGTAGGCCCAAATCCTGGGAGTACTCAAGCATTAAAATAAGTCCATTCAATTTTTATCTTTATTTTTTTAATTAAGTCTATTCTATTTTTAAAGGTTTTTCAGCTCTTGCACATAAAAGGAGTACATATGCAATGTATATGTTTTAGGCTGCAGAATTAGCCTATCACCATGCCTTCTGAACAGTGTCATGCTGATTCTTAACCAAAATTTTAAATGCCATTTAAATGTAGTGGGGAGGAACTTGATATCCCCCCCTTGTCAGGAACATACCCACATTTCAGTCTCAGAAAACTGATATACAGAATGAATTTGGCCATCTCAGAGTCTATGTGATCTCTGCTGGTCCAGATTTCCATCATCCCCTTGTTGAGATTCTGTGAATACTTTCTCTTCATAGTATGTCATTTGGAAGTTTCCTTATGGTTTCCTGAAATAATGTGATAATTCTGTACTTGGGGGACAGATAAATATTTACTCATTATGTTTTATTTCCTTGATTCCAAATCTTGTCATTTGTATCTGCATTTCTCCCTCAACTTCTTCCCACTGAATTACTTTCTGAAGTGGTTTTTTCCATTTTGACTTTGACTGCTTCTGTAGTAACTTGGACTTAACTGGCTTCCATTGCTTTTTCACTTTCTTTATGCCATTTCCCTACTATTATAGGGTACTTAGAAGGCACTTAGCAGTAAGAATCATAAGCCACTGCCCTATATACTATTTGTTGACATGATAAATACTATATAATGCTCAGATTTTCCTTTAAAACCAACTTGCCAACAACTAAAGTTCATTTCTACTACCAAAAGAAGAAAAGAACAATGAATGGAATAATAAGCCACAAGGTCATCACACACCCCCACCCTCCGTCTGACCTTCCACAATTGAGAAGGTCACATAATATCTATCAGAGTTTTAGATGCTTTGCCTGAACTTGTATTGAAATGTTTGGTATTAATGAAACAAAGAAAGAATTAATTTTTTGTTTGTTTTACAAAAAAGAGCCAAAGTCCGCAAGGGCCGTTTTCACTCCCTAAGGAGCATTACGTGAGTCTACATTAATAATTTTCCCAGCAGGTCTCCAATAGCCCAACCTTCAATATACAAAGAGAGTCATTGTTTCCCAGATCCTCTTATATAGGACGTTGGATCAAAGTTCTCATATTAACAGCTAATGGGGAGGGTAGAGAATATTGCACTGCAGGGCATGACAAAGCCATCCCCATGGCTCATTTCAATGTTGACACAAGCTGGGACACAGAAGTTTCCAGCTAAACAGGACTATGGCATTGAGTTGAAATGTCCATGCCCTGCAGACCTGGTTTCCTTGAGGTTCACTGTATTTTTAATCAAGGCAAAAAATCCCTTAAAAGCCCCTAAAGCTGGCTTTAACAGTGAATCCCTGTTAAGAGTCACCTGGAAAGGATCAATCCTAGATGTTACTATACTGAACTAAAAATGTGTGTATGGGTGTACTAGCAGTACTATGGAACCTAAATTCCAATGAAGAATGACATCTGAAAAAGAGATGCAGTACAACATCTTGGTCGGGCTTTGGACTAACATCCCCATAAAATTTTGAGTTTGTTTCCTGAATTTCAAATTAGTAAAATAAGGAAGCTAGTCTCATATCTCTTTCAAATCTCTGATTATATTGTTTTCCTGCCGAATAAGCCTTATTTAAAGTGATGAGACAAGGAGATTTTATTAGTGGAATTATCTTGCCTTTTAACCTAAAATAAAAGAGAAGATCAAATGGAAAGTTGTAAGGAATTTTATCCCTTTAGACTTCCAAATAAAACCTTAAGTAAGATTATGCAAACTTACTAAAGTCAGATTCTGATTAGAGAAAAAAATGCACCCTTTCTCTTCAATTCAGTTTTGGAGGATTTCTCTAGGGCTGCTAAGGTTTGTGTTGGGTAAAGAAAGATCTCCTAACAAACCAGCATTCTTTTCCACATGATCAGAACTAATTAGCCCCCCTGCAGACTAAGTGACCAATCATATCAGCTTCAGAAGAAACCAGCCCCCATTGGATCATAAACAGAAGAATGTGAACTATAAACCCAGTTCAAGAAAAGAACCCTAACAAAACTAGACTTGTAGATAAGACTGGCTGCTTAAACAGATATATCCCTCGGAGAGTGCCCAAAGATCCACCTTTGTCCCTCATCCACAGCTTCAAAACTTTTGGTAAGTATTTATCTATTAAAAACTACTAATTTGGGGTATGGTGGTAGGGAGGAAGGAGAGGGCAATAATTAGCTATTTCCAATATTGGTAATTTTAAGAAAACAGAACGAAATAGAAGGGCGGAAATAAGGTTATTATTGCTTTTGAAATATTAGAAATGGGATAGCCCAGTTGAAAATATTACTGGAATTTCTCAACACCTCACTGAATAAAGCCTGTGTCTGATTATGATCCAGAAACTTCACTTGGAGAATGGAATGAGTCTTTGGAAGGAATTCAAAACTTTTTTTTAAAGCTCGTGCTTTGCTTTTTACTCCGGTAAGGGTAAATTATGTGAATAAAAACTCCTAAAATGAATACTCAGGAGTCTAATGGCAAAGGATTTAAATGTTGTCATATCATTTTCAATTAATGGACAAGCATACACACACTCACTAGATCCTAAAATTTTAAATCACTATTTAAAGCTAATGGTTAAGATCAGAATAAGCAGTTATTCACAGCAAAGAGAAAAAAAGTAAAAAGGACATGATTAACTGGTCTGAATAGGATATTATTTTATAATTTTTTATCATTTAGAAAAAAGGAAATTGGTATATAATTCTCAATACAGTCTTCAATGTATTGAGCCACTTTATTACAAATGTAGATAACTGCCCAACTGAAGTGATATTTGTAATTATGGTCTGTCTTTACCATGGAGTATAAGCTACATGATTTTAGACCACAACAGTGCTTTCAAGACTTCCAGACTTTGGCCTGAAGGGTGTAATAATCCTTTATTTTAACTCACCAAAGCATAGATATAAAAATATAAAATATTTCTTGCTCAAGATAAAACTCTCTCAACCTTTCCTTTCCACTATCTATTTCATTAGAAGTATTTTAGTTGATGGAAATCATCTAAATAGAAGTCAATAACAACATCGAGATAATATTCAGTCACCCTCATCCATTCCATCTTATACTTCCTGAATGACAGGATGCCCTAAGGATGAAGTACTCTGAAGAGAACACAAAAGTGGTAGGAGTGAAAATAGGGACAGTTGTTTTTCCTAAGAAACTTTTCATCTAGTTGGGGATTAGAATCAATATATACTTATTGACAGAAATAAATGACAAAACAAATGAAATAGGCAAAATATTGAAAAGCAGCATATGGGCATATGGGGACATGGAACATGCATGACATGGCACAGTGGATACAGTGCTGGATCAGGAGCCAGAAGATCCAAGAATAAATACTGTACCTCAGACACTTTCTAGCTTTGTAACCATGGGCAGGTCGGCCTCAGTTTCCTTAGATGTAAAATGGGGTAATTATAGCACTGACTTCCCAGAATTATGAGGATGAAATGAAAAAATGTAGATAAATTGCTTTGCCACTCCTTAAATTATCCTACCACTGTTAATACCTAGTCCAAGACTACCCCAAACAAACAGAAGCCCCAGAAGATTAAGTGACCTATGTAGGATCACACCACCAGAGCCAAGCGTGGTCTGTAGGCAAGACACAAAAGACCCCACAGAGTCTTCAAAAATATAAGTCCCCCTAGAGCATGCCATCAGGCAAAGCCCTTAACAAAAAAATGAAATATTTAAATTGTTGAGAGCAGGGGAGAGTGCAGAGAGGCAAGTGGCAATAAGAAAGGGTCAAGAGGGACACAATATGGAACTCCAAAAGGAAAATGAGGGATATGCACAGGAAAAAACACAATTACAATTCAAATAGCAGAAATTTTTCCTTCTGAAATAAATGAATTTCAAAATTAGGCAGCATTTATAGGAAAAAGGCTTACACTGAGTAGGAAGATTCTGAATTATCACTGATCAAAAGGCCAGGGCTATAATGAGTAACACTGGGCTCTGGGTGCTCTAATCCTGAAGGGCCTCCAGGTCTATAATGTAAGAATGGACCAGGCATGTTAGCAGGCTCAGTAATTTGTACAGAACTTTAATTCACGGATGACACCACTCCTGCTAATCAAGTCCCTGCTAGGTTTATGTGGCAATCAGCCAGGATAGGTAAGTTGATGAAAGTTAGGGGCTGACTCTTTAATAACTCAACTCTGGACATCCCCTGATGTTCTCTGCTTATAGGAAGTACTTAATGGATTTATGCTGCATATTTCTGAACCAACTGAAACCTAAATATGAATGTAAATGAACTGAAGAATTAACTATGGTCCTTGTAAAGAAAACTTCTGATTTAAGTGGAACATAGTATATAGACTGAAAAACAGCATACAATTCAGCAGTCTTTGCAATGAAAATCACATGGGAATCTAAAAGAATGGCTGATGCTAGTGAACTATTTCATAGTTTATTCTTCTACAAAGAAATATTAGAGAAAATGAAAGCAAACCTAAGTAGAGGGCCAGGGCCCAAATCGAAGAATGTCTAAAAAAAGCAAGCATTGACACAGACTACATTTCTAGTAACATCAATCATCTCTGAAGTAGGCTTGAAACTCCATAAAAATAGGGACTATGTCTCCTAAAGCATTATGCAACAGGGCCCAACAAAATCAGTTATTAAATAAGTACAGTCAGGGAACACCACCACAAAATGATATGACACATTTCTAATCATTTTTATGTTAAGGGTCTGAGTGACACTAACATGTTAAAGTATTTTATTTGTAATTCTCACTATGCTTCAAGGGTTATTGTTGGTTGGCGTCATTCATTTAATTATGTTAATTAATTGGCATTAAAAATGTACAAATGTGAAATTTAATTTAGCAGTTAACCCTAAATAAACACAGGATGCAAACTGAAAATTAGGAGGGCCTCTTTTGTTTTCCCTTTTTAAATGTTTCTGAAGTTTTTTAAATTGAGGGTTCAGATCCAATAAGCCAAGAGAAGGCAGCAATGCTTAAAAAGAGAGTAAAAATTCAGAGTGAAAATTACAAAAAGATACAAAATGAATCTTTCTGGCAGAAAGGAGGCCTGAATGGCTGATCATCCAAAGACTCGAAAGGAGTGGCTGCAACTCTTTAAGTCAGGCCAGTAGCCATAAGAGCACCCTAAGAAGCCTCAGGGGCAGTTTCCATGCTGCTGCTGTTGCTAGAATCATTCTTAGGCATCCTTATTCAAAGAAAAGGATGCAAAAATAATGAAAAGATTTCTATATGAAAACTCAAACTAACAGGTCTCTGCTATTAGGATGCAGTTTTTGAAAAAGGAGTATTCAATGGGAAAAAGTACTCAATTCATTTCCTGTCATTCCCTTCACCTACCAAAGAAAGACTTGATTCATCTAAGGATAAGCCCAAGTAAAACACACAAAATGATTGCTTAACAAAGGAAGGCCTGACCACCATTGGTGACCTGGCAATTAAAATGTTTACTCTCACTTTTTATATGATGTCAAATAGTATATTTATAGAAATGACATTTCTTTACTCTTTCATAATGATTCATTTTTTTCAAATCTTGAAATTTGTTGCTTTTTAAAAAATAATTGATACAGGGCGGCTAGGTGGCTCAGTGAATTGAAAGCCAAGTCCAAAGACAGGACATCCTGGGTTCAAATCTGGCCTCAGCCACTTCCTAGCTGTGTGACCCTGGGCAAGTCACTTAATCCCCACTGCTTAGCCCTTACCACTCTTCTGCCTTGGAACCAATACACAGTACTGATTTTAAGACAGTTAAGAGTTTGAATAAATAAATAAAAATAAAAGCAACTGGTACTTGTACATAAAAACACATCTAAAAGTTTCTAGAATAGCTTCTTATTTCACCTTTCATATACAAGGGCTCTACTTATGGTCTCCTATCTATAAATTAAGAATAATCCAAGCTCAAACCACTCTTCTCCAGTCATATTCAAACGAGCATTTATTAAGGATCTACAATGACCAAGGCACCAGTACTAGATGGGTAGGGATAACAGGAGAAAAGAAAAACAGCTGTCATTCTCAAGAGGCCTATGTAGGTCCTTTATATAGAGTAGTTGAGGGCTCAATGTGACAGTGGGAGAGATGAAAAAAACTGATCTCTAAAAATGATACCCTTCTCTCCAAGCAAGTCACAGAAACAAATAATGACTAAAACCTGTTTTAGATCACTCCCTTAAGTGAAGCAACTAGTATCTTCCTACATAAAAATTACTCAAGATAGAGCAACTTAATTAAGTTAGTCAACAAGCATTTCTTGTTAATAAGAGCATATGAACTTACTGTGTGAAGTGTTAAGCATACAAAAAGAAGACCAAACAAAACAGTTCCTACTCTCAAGAAGCTCAAAGTCTGACAGGAGAGATAACCTGACAATAACTCTGTACAAACAAGTACAGGAGAAAGTTGAGATGGTTAACAGAAGGAAGTCATTAGGATGAAGGAGGCCCCACAAAGGTTTCTTGTATTAGAAAGGCTTTTAGCTAGGATATATATAAAGAAAATCAAATCAGAGAGTCAAGGAGATAGAGAAGAGGAGGCAAAGGGCTCCAGGCATGAGGGACAGCCAGCCAGTGCAAATGTCTGGGGCCAGAAGATGAAGCATATGATTCAAGGATCAGCCAAGAGGCCTGTGTCACTGGATCATCCCATTCTTTGAGAGGGAGGAGAGAAAGGTATAAGAAGACTGGAAAAGTAAAAGGGTAACAGATTATGAAGCACTTTAAAAAGCCAAAAGAATTTTCTATTTAATCCTAGAATACTCTGGGAATGAAAGAAAAAGTAGGGGGCAGTGTGTGAACATGGTCATCACAAAATCCTAGAATATCAGTAGAAAAGCTTTAGAAGTCTTAAGACCTACCAGCTCTTCATTTAGTGTCTCTGTCTCTGTCTCTGTCACACACACACACACACACACACACACACACACACACACACACACACACACACACACACACACACAGTTCTAAGAAGGAAGACAAGTTCCCACTATGCAATGAATGAATGAATGAAGCAGTTTATAATTATGTAATACCCCCCTTGCCTTTAGTGTGTAGCTATCTTAAAAATTAGCTTAAACGCAAGTTTACTAGTAGTACAGTAAAACTAATACTTAGTATTTCAAAGATAGGTGTGATATAAAAAAGTTGATATCGTATAGTGGCTAGAAATCTAACTTCAAGTAATTCTAGATTTTTTTCTCTTCTAAATGTTATAAAATAACAATAGTAGAAATTCATTAAAGTTACTTCTTTCTAGTTTATTTAAGCTATTTTTTGCCATTCAAGATAAAAAGGAATCAAATCAACAAGTATTTCATGAAGGCCTGCTTTGCAAAAGAGAGTATGGGCAATGCATAAAAAGTTAATTGCTAACTGAATGATAGCGACAAATACTGTTAGTTTTGAGGGGGAAGTATCACTCTGGGCTGGCTTGTTCATGTTAGGCTATCAGAAACTTTTCATGTGTACATCAGTTACCAATAGATCCTTCTGGTTTCAGAGCATAACAGCCAGGGATGGATAGCAGCAAGTGCAGAGCGAAGGCGCCACTTCTGACTCCAAGACACTGGAGAATGGTGACTAAAGATGGCCATAGTACACTGCGGATGGAAAGAGCACCCAGGACAGGCCTCACCCAGCTCCGGGACGCATGGGGAATCCTAGTAGACATGCAATGGAGATGGATGATGCTCATCTTTTCTGCATCTTTTGTGATTCACTGGCTCATCTTTGCAATCCTCTGGTATGTTCTAGCTGAGATGAATGGCGACCTCATGGTAAACCATGATGCCCCACCTGAAAACCACACTATCTGTGTAAAACATATCACCGGTTTCACAGCTGCACTCTCCTTCTCACTGGAGACCCAGCTCACGATTGGCTATGGCACAATGTATCCCAACGGCGACTGTCCCAGCGCCGTTATCTTACTGGCCATCCAAATGCTCCTGGGACTCATGCTGGAGGCCTTTATTACAGGTAATTTTTCTTTGTTCTCTCAAAAACATAACAAAGTATTTGGAAAGGGCAGGAAATTCATGTAAAAGAGAAGAACTGGACTCTGGTATTTGTTCTCATTAGGATGGTAGTTCCAGGGGTCAGAGAAAAAAATTTCCATTCTAACCCTTGTCAAAGTGAGAGAAATGATAATAATTCTATGCTAAAAATGGTCTCATCAGAAAGTCTCCTAAAGAAGCTACCTCACTAGTTAAGTTATTATGCTTACAGAACTCCAGAGGTATCCCCTAACCTTTTCAAAAAAGCCAAACATATTTTGTCTTTGTATGGCATAAGAAAAATACTTTATGTTATTTCCAGCATTTACCCTGCCTTAACAGACTTAAGGTTCTAAAAAGCAGGTAAGAAGGAGGGTTTGCATCTAAGTCACACAAACTTAATACATATATACCACGATAAGCTGCATTCATAGTTGGAAAACTACACCTCCCAAATTGTGAAATATAGCTTCTGCATCTTAATATAAGCATTTTTCTTTTTTCTCCAAAATCATCATCTCAACAAATATTTATTGACCCTTTCCTGGGGTCACATTAGCACAGTCAGAATTACACATAAATACACTAAATCAAGCACATACAATCTAAACAAAAATCCACTAGAACTTAGGTTGTAAAATTGGGTCATAGACCTGTTAAAAAATCCTTGGGCAAGTTTCTCAGGTAAAGTGGAAGCACTAATAGAAATAACACATTTTTGAAATTGCTTTTGGACAAACAAAAGCCCTTTATTACAAATGCCTTCCTCAATCCCTCAGGAGAACACTAGGTCAAGTCAGGCAAAATGGATTCAAGACTTAATCCTGCTGCAATCCTTGACAAACCATGTGACCCATCTCTTCTTTGGTTTGGTACCTGGGAGGCAACAAATGTACCTACTGAAAAAACCTGGTTGCAAAGACTTTAAAAGTCTATAAATTAACTCTAAAATATGTTTTCACAAGGTAAAAAACCTTGTGATAGCACTCTGTGAGTACATTCACAACAACAAATATTTAAAGCTGTTGTTGTTCAGTCATTTTTCGGTTGGGTCTGACTTTTCATCCCACTGGGAGGTTTGGTTGGCAAAAATAATATTTCCTTCTCCAGCTTATTTGATAGAGCTAATAAGTGACTAGAACCAACTTGAACTCATGGCTTCCAGACTCCAGTCACTGTATCACCTAAGCTGCCCTGTATTTCAAGTTGTAAAGTACCACAAACATAACCTGGTACAACCCTATCAATATTTATAAGTGCAGAGACTTAAGGCCCAAAGATGTTATGGTTCATCCTTAATGAAAAGAAAGGGGGAGTGGGGGTGGGGTTGGGGAGGGTGGAGGAGCAGAACCTAAAACCAAGACCTCCACCTCCAAAATTAGAACTATTTCTAAAACAATCTACCATAAGGAGCAGCTGGGTGGCTCAGTAGATTAAGAGTCAGGTCCAGAGATGGGAGATTCTGGGTTCAGATTTGGCCTCTGACACTTCCTAGCTGTGTGACCCTGGGCAAGTCACTTAACCCCCATTGCCTAGCCCTTACCACTCTTCTGCCTTAAAACCAATACAAAGTAATGATTCTAAGAAAAAAGGTAAGGGTTTCAAGGAGAGGGGGAAAACACACACACAAAAACCCACCAATCTACCATGAAGACCATTTTACTTAGAATAAAGTCCCTACTTCAGCTTTAAGTGTCTGCCCACAATTGGACTCCACTACCCTTTACTATGTGTTCTTCTTCCCTTGCTCCTAGCAGCCCAACACTCAGAGGTAGAGACAAAATGACAGTTCCCTAATAACGGACAGTGTAATGTGGGATCTTCAAAGTGGGTCCCCCAAGGGTTGTATGACCAATTGGAAAGAAAACTCTTCTACAACACAAGCACGTTTACCTTTATTCTCAACAATCTCTCTGCTATACAAGGGATAGCCCTGGATCTCATGTGAGGTGGGGTATTGACCCTTCAAAGCACAGAAAATTCCATCTGAATATCTATTAACAAGAGACCCTCTCCGCCTCCTGCCCTGTGGCAAGTAAGAGTGAGTTAATCAAACAGACTGAGGAGGACTTATCTTATATTTTCCCTCAAACCCTCCTCTCTTCTAAACTTCCCCACTACTGTTCCCAGTCACGTAGGCACTCACAAGCTTCAGGCCCTCTTGGAGTCCTCACTTTCACCCATCCCACAGATCCAGTCAGTTGCCAAAGCTTGTTGTTTCTGTCTCTTCATTCCTAACATCTGCACTCTTTTTCTACTCACACAGTGATCACTCCAGTTCCAGACCTCATCCCACCTTGCCTGGGCTAATGTAATAGCCTCCTAATTGGTCTATCTGATACAAGTCTCTCTCCTCCCCAACCCATCCTCCACAGAGCTGGACTCCTGCCAGACAGTCCTGGTGGTGACCTTGTTAAGTCACTTAACTTCTGAAGGCCTAAGCAATTCTCTAAGATTATGATCATAGACCCCCAAACCTAACCAATGAGAAAAAGGGAATTTTCCCATTCCCACTAAACAAAAGCAATTCTATTCATATTTAAAAGCTCTCCATTTAGATCTATAGCAAGAACACATATACCAAGAAAATATGTTCTTTCTTGAAAGAAATCTTGTCAACATGTACTTACACACACACAAATGGTTTCCAGGCATAAAAAGGCTTCATTTCCCCCAAAAAAGTTAAGCAAAATAAACCCCAAGAGTTAGAACATAGAATCTAGTTTCCAGTCCATTCTTTAAAAAATAAAAAAAAGGTGCCTAAAATGTAAAGAATTTACCATTTAACCTACAATATAAATAATATGATGCCTACAATATAAAGAATTTAGTATCTACCCTAATTTAAGAAATGACAGCAATGATATAACGTTCGGTACAGTATTTGATAGATGTTAGTATTAGTCACAAGTCTGTAACAAAAGTCAACTGTTTCTAATCTAGGTGCCTTTGTGGCAAAGATTGCCCGTCCAAAGAACCGAGCTTTCTCGATCCGCTTTAGTGATCTGGCAGTAGTAACCCACATTGACGGCAAACCAAATCTGATCTTCCAAGTCATCAACACTCGACTGATATCACTCACCAGAGTCCAAGTCTCTGCTGTTCTCTACCAGGAACGTGAGAACAGCCAACTCTACCAGACCAGTGTAGACTTCCACCTGGACAGCATCAGCTCTGAGGAATGCCCGTTCTTTATCTTCCCACTAAGCTACCATCATCCCATCACACCCTCAAGCCCTCTAGCCACTCTGTTCCAGCATGAAAATCTTGGTCACTTTGAATTAGTTGTGTTCTTCTCTGCTATGCAAGAAGGGACCGGAGAAATATTTCAGAGGAAGACATCCTACCTACCATCTGAGATCATGCTACAGCACTGTTTTGCTCCTATCCTGACTCGAGGTTCCAAAGGTGAATATCAAATCAAGATGGAGAATTTTGACAAAACTATCCCTGAACTTCCAGCTGCTGTGGTCCCTAAGAGCCCAAATAGAACTGACATGGGAATCCATATTAATGGGCAACACATTGATAACTTCCAGATCTCTGAGACTGGGCTGGCAGAATAGACTGAGAACACGGCTACATTTGAGAATGACATCAAACTACTTAACTGGATATGCAGCTGCTTGCCTCTCATTACCGCTACCACATTATCTTCTCCCTCAGTTTTAGCATGGCATGAAAAACATGATTTCTGACCACAGAAACTGAGACTACTGAATTTACTCTGAAAACAAAGATGAAAATCTGGGAAAGTAAAAAGTCTACCAGCTGATTTCATTAAACTGATCAAAGCTACAGCAACTAAAAGAAAAATTATACAGACCACTTCTGATGACATTTAAATATGATTATTTTTTTTTGTAAAAAGCAATGAATTCAAAAATGTGACCTCAAAAAAACTACCCGTAGCAATTTCATCTAAATTCATGAGTTAAATTCCAATCAGAAGTTAACTCCATGTGACGTCAATGCTCCTTGAATACAATGACTATGTTAGACAAATTATCACAATTTTCAAAATCAATGAAGACAGTATTGGCCTTAATTTTTAAGAATAATGGAATTCACAAAGATACAAGACTTTTAAATGTCTGGGGAATTCTTATAAAGGCAAATTAGATCTAATTCAAAAAATATATTTAAAAAATTAAGAGAAAAAAATATGCCTTCGTAGGGCCTGTCAATAAGTTAATAGGAAACTATTTTGGATATAAGAAATAATGATACATGTGATTTGTATCTTTTCTGGGAATAATATTTCTCTATGTGTGTAAAACAACCATTTTAGGGTCACAAAAAAAAAAAAAGAAAATAGAATGATACTTCTGACTTACTAAAAATAGAATCATTCCCTTTACATTTATGAACATTATTTAAAATACTTAACTATAGTCTATATTTTAACACTGCATATGTTTTTTACAAAAAAAGAGGCTCTACAATTTAACATTTTTATTCTTCCTTTTGTGGTGATAAAAAACAAGTCAATATAACCTAAGCAATTTAAAAACAAAGCATACAACTAAAAGAGATTTTTATTAGTATTATGCTTTCACTGATTTGAAATCAAAAAGAATTCTATATTATTTCTAGTCCAACCACTTCAGTTTACAGATGAGCAAAGTTAGGCAGAGAAAAGTGAACTGATACACCCCAACCCAAACCAGTAACCAGTAAAGATTCAAGCATAGGTCCTCTAGTTCCAAAGCTGCACTCCTTGGAAGATCTTATGATCAAACAATATCTTTTGTAAAAGTCAGAATCAAACCATCAAACTGGAAATGGCAATATCACAGTTTTCATTTGAAGAAAAACATACAAATGATTCCACATCATAACTGAATGGTCTTCATTAGAATCATAAAGACTCTCAGAATTCAACAATTCAAACACACAAATCCCACTTAACTCTAACAAGACAACAGAGGTTGGCAAAGAAGCAATATTATCCATTTTGAAGATTCACTTATCAAAGAATTAAGAACAAATGTTCTTTTCTAAATCCAAAGCACATAGACTCTTCTGAAAACAAAAGATAAGTGGGAGGTTGGACTACATGATGTTTAAAGTTCCTTCCTTTTCTGTGATAATTATATTTTAATCACCTTTGTGGATATATTCCTTACTCTTAAAAGAGTATGTGTAGGTCAGTTTTTTCCAATAACGTTATTAATTTGGTCATTAGAAAAAGAGCCCACAATCTGAGTACCTACAAGCTAAATTAATATAGGATGGAATAAACAAATTACAGGTATAATGTAGATCCATGAAAGTATGAGGGAATCACAAATTGTGACTGAACCTCATTGGTCATCCACTCCAAACTACATCTGAAAAAAATAATAATTAAAAAAAAAAGTTTTTTTTATCTGTCTCTAAAACCTAACAAGTGACCATGCAAGGCTTTGTTTTGAAGACCTCCTATAAAAAGGAATTCAGTGAGTCCTGTGTCCATTCCATTTTTGGAGAGTCCTAACTTAAGAAAGTTTTCCTTACATCAGTCCTAAATAGGCCTCTTTACAATTGCCATGTACTAGTTCTAATTCTGCCCTCTGGGCCAAACAGAGCAAGAATAAAAATGTCTCTTTAGATGATATCCTTTTTCAAATACCTGAAAAGAGCTATTTCATCCCACCAAAAGGTCATGTCCCACACTTTCCTCCCCCTCAATCTTAGCATTCTGGTCTCCACTAAAAACTCTCTGGTTCCTTTAACCAGTTCTTTGAACCTAACCTCATATGGTACATCAGGATACTCTCCAAAATATTAACGTCTTCTAAAATATGGTACACAGGACTGAACACAATATTGGAGACATGGTCTGGCCAGAAGAGAGTACAAAAGGACTATTCTTGCCTTATTCTCAGAAGATAAGACATTCAACACAGCCCAAGATCATACTGACTTTTGGAGAGAACTGTGCTAGTGTTGACTCAAATCGAGCTGCCAGTCCAACTCCATTCTATTTAAGATGAACCACTGGAGATGCTATCTTTCCCACCTTGCCCTTGGGAAGACTTTTTAAAACCATTAAGGCTGGGGCAGTGGCTCAGTGGATAGAGCCAGGCTTGGAGGTAAGAGGTCCTGGGTTCAAATCAGGCCCTACATACTTCCTATCTTGTGACCTTCGGCAAGTCACTTAATCCCAATCGCCTAGCCCATACTGTTCTTCTGATTTAGAACTGATACTTAATGTTGATTCCAGCCAGAAGGTAAGGGCCAAAAAAATAAATGAATGAATGAATGAATGAGACTGCTTTTATCTCTACTACATTTTATATTGTTTAATTTGGTCCAATTGCTCCTAACCCCGTCAAGATCTTTCTGGATCCTAACTCTGATATTCTGGATTTTCCCTAATCATACCAGCTTTTACACCATTTGCCAATTTGACAAAGGGGATACCTCTCCCTTTATCCACGTTACTGAGACAAGTCCAGATCCCTGTGGCAGCTCACTGAAGGTCTCCTTCCATGTTCCATTTTTTTACCTAAACATTAGGTAAAAACATTGGGTCAAGTCCCAGAACCAATTTTGAATCTAATTGTACTATCTATATAGTATAGTACATTTCTCCTCATCTTTTCTATAAGCATAAGAAACCTGATCAAATACTTGCTAACAAGCTATATCTTAAACTATAGCACACCCCTGGTCTACTAGCAACCCTCCTAGAAAACAAGATCTCTATATTGGTATGCCCTCTTTCTAAAAAAGTCAATTGCCTTGGCTGCTCTAGTGAATCTGTCTGAAGTCCGATTCTCACATAAGATTCTCCGATCAACCCGACGGCCAAAACCTTTTAGATTTTTCTTGCATACACTTTCAAATTTCATTTCTACAGAAAACTACCCCTCACTTGGAAAATAAGAATGCACAAATTCTATATTTCCAAATTTCACAGGGAGTTCGTATTTTACTCACCTTTAAACTCCCTCTACATAGACTTACATGGAAAAGGACAAATACTGAATTAATGATGACCAAGCAAAGTTAACATATGTTTAGAATAGTACATTTGTCAAGTTAAAGGAAGGGACTCAATTTAATGCTTGCTGAATTTTTTTTTTTAATGGAGGTAGGATGAAAATGGTATAGAGAAAAGGCTATGCTTAAAGATTATGGTAATGGCTACTTGCCACTTGAAAAGCTGTTGTATTGCCTTTGTTTTAAATATAATACTAAGAGACATCTAGCCTAATACAAGATCACAGGAACATGATTACCAAAAAGGATTCCTAAGCAGAAGGTAATACTGGATCAACTGGGCAGCTGGGCCTGAAGTCAGGAAGACTCATCTGCCTGAATTGAAATCTGGCCTTTGACACTGAGTAGCTGTGTGATCCTGCAAATCACTTAATCCTGTTTCCATCCATTTCCTCATTTGTAAAATGAACTGGAAATGAAAATGGCAAATCACTCTAGTATCTTTGCCAAGAAAATCCCAAATGGGGACAAGAGGAGTTGGACACAACTGAAAATGACTAAACAAAAACCATAAACCAGATGCTCTTTGGTTATGAAGTATCACTGTATCTTAGTCTTAAATTGAATGTTTTCCCCTTAATGGATTAAGGGGTTCTCCTTGACATTATTTCCTTTATACTCAGAGAACCAGGACCATAATCCTCATTTTCAGATATAAAATCTGCCACATACTAAGAAAAGCATAAAATAGGAAGACAAGAGGTATGAAAGAGGAAACAAGGAGAGCAGATTCCCACATTACTTTGACTCTCACACAGTCACTACTCAGTGCTACATTGCTTACTTATTTCATAACTAACTTTCTTTATTACATCAACATTTACCACCAGCCAAAGGTGTGTTGCATGATGAGGTAGTGACTGGATCACCATCTTTGGTCATCTTTCAGTAAAAGCCAGATATCAATCATGATTCAGACAGGTTGAATAGGGGAGCATTGTTCAAGAATGACTTGGACTCTACATGATCCCTGAGGAACATTATGATTGTGTGAAATATTTTTACCAAGTTCACTATGAATAAACTCCTGGGGAGAGAAGGCTGGCTGAAAGTCTAGAGCCTCCTTTTTGGCCGAACGACCAAAACATTTGCCTTTGCTAGTAGTTATCTGGCACAATGTTTTCAGTTTCTCAGCAACACACACACACACACACACACACACACACACACACACACACACACACACACACACATCAAAAATGGCTAATTAGAATCCTATACTCATAGCACAAAACCCCCTGGGTTTATTAGTATTTTTTAAGTCCATGACATTTGTCTTGTTTAGTATCAACCAAGAAACTTTCTACAGACTCTAGTGCTCCTCCTATGGCTTCCAATATAATTTCTGTGGAAGTCATTATAAATCTCCAATCTACTAGACATTCTAACACACCACACAAAGCTTCAACACATTAGATTTTCTTCAATTTATACATGGTTACGAGTGATAAGTGTTCACTCCTGGTCTCTATGGCAATGGGTACAAACTGAGTGATGACTGAAGGGCACTTGAAGCAGTCATATATTCCTTAACCCAGTAAGCTTAAGAGCCTGGAAAACAAGCTGCATTTAGAAGAGGACTAGAGGTTCACATACCAACCCTGTAACTTACTGGTTGATATCTAACCTACTTCCAGTCAAAGGAGCTTTCTCAGCCTCATCTGCTAACAGGAAGGGGCTGGATTGATGATCTTGAAAATATCTTCTAGGTCTAAATCTGAGATATTAAAACAAATTTCTAAACAAGAAGCAGAAGAGATTTCATTTTCCCCAAAAAGGTTTAACATAAGCCCCTAATATATCCTAGAAGAGAGTACTTCCCAATTATAATATCTCCAGAAGTTCCCAAACATCTGTGGAATGAAGCTACCCTTTGGGTGTGTCTTAAAAAAAAAAAAAAAAAAAAGACCCAGGAAGTGAAGCATCTCTTTTTACCAGATATACTCTTACTACAGACGCTTTATATACAAAATTATCCTTATGGTATGAACACAAGTATAGTTAGAACCCTAATATGTGGTTTTTCATGAGCTATTTAACTCATCAAAAACTGCTCGCTTTTCCCTATACTTCTTTAAACAAATGGAATATTAAAAGCATGAATAAATTAAAACAAGAAACCATCAACTGTTGATATTTAAAGGTGGCTGCTGTCATTTTTTAACCACATTACAGATGTTTGCAAATCATCTAGAATAACATGAATGGTTTTTCCATGACCTTATTAGTGAAATACACTTTAAGACTTGAAAGATGTACCAAAAAGAATAATAGGCTTACACGCCAAGTGAAATTCAGAATCACCTGAATCTGGGCCTGGCCTCACCTGTCCACCTCTATAAAATGAAGCTAACAGGCCTGTCCCAAATGTCTCATCTATTTCATGGTACTGCTATTAATGCCAACTGCTGTTTTTCCTGTTCATTTCAATAGCTTAGAGGAATTTAAGAATTAAGAATCAATTTAAGAATTCTTTAGACATTTGCAGGGATCTGGAGAATCCAAAGCAGTTCCTTCTAACTGGATCTTTTCTTTTCCCTCAAATAATAATAGGAAATGATTTATATATGCTTCAAATTTCACAAGTGTTCAACCCCTAAACACCATGCTGGGAAGGACCTTGGTGATTATCCCAGCCAAACTCCTCATATGACTGATCAAGTACCGGAAGCCCAGAAAGCTTAAGTGATTAGCCAAGATCAACCAGACAAAAGTAGAAAATCAGCTCCTCTTAACTCGGAGCCCAATGTTCCTTTCACTATGCCACACTAGCTAGCCTATCAGTAAACATTTGCTGAGCACCTAGTATGTGCCAGGCACTCTGCTATGAAATGAATAGATATAAAAAGGCAAATTCAGACTCTGTCTTCGAGGAGCTTACAATCAATAAGGAGAGAGCATTATTACACAATATTAAAAAGTGTAAGATTGATAGTTGTACAACATGGTTGACAACAAATTCACTAAAGCCCTAAGAGCACAGGCCATTCTAGGTTTTGTAAATGTATCCAGATAAATTATCTAGAAAGTTACCACTTGGTCCCTCTAGCCTTGGGTACATTAAAACCCTGGTTAATAAGACGACAGGGGGAAAAGACTGAGATATAAACGACTAAGTAAGGAAATCTGTTTTTGGAAAACTAGTCCAGTTGTGATTGGAATAAGAATGGTGCTAAGTTACTGTAACCTGCTTTTACTTTCTCTTAACAACTTAATTAGTTACTTTTCAGGCTACTAACTTAGCAATGCTATACTGATGACAACTCAGCTACCAGTGAGCTTACTGAAATGTGAAATCAGTGCCAGATCACCAAGAACGCTTTTCTATAGGTCTCCACTACACATGTGAAAATCACAGAGGGAAGAAGTGGCTTTCTGCACATATCCCACTTAGACACTAAGCCAAGAAAGTTTTTGCTATACTTTCATCTTTTGGTTTCTCATGGCTATGGAAAAAGAATATTCATTTCTCTTTAAAAACTACATTTAGAGTTTAAAGAGACACAATCAACACCAAAAGAGACATCTTTATCTTAAAAAGTCCACTAGTAGATGAGAAATTACTCACAAAAGCAAGAAATCTGAATAATACTCTCCAGATCAAGGCTCTATTAAGATGGTCAATAAAATGACTTCCCTTAAGTCTCAGCTAAAGTCTCACCTTCAACAAAAAGTCTTTCCTGCCTACCCCTGGATGCTAGCAGCCTCTGCTCTGAGATGACCTCTAATATGTCCTGTATACACACAGTTGTTTGCAGAGGTGCTTCCCTGCCTCCCTGGAGTAAGAACTCCTTGAGGACAGGGGCTGTTTTTGTTCTTTATTTTTAATAAACTCAAGAGCTTAGCAAAGTAGTAATGAAACAGTAAGCACTTAATAAATGCTTACTAATGATTGAATAGTTAACACTTCTAGAATACTCAAGATTTACAAAACACTTCACATATATTATTATCTTAAATGATTCTCATAACAACCTTTTAAGAAATATTTCTTGTTCAGTCATTTTTCAGGCATGTCCAACTCTCCATGACCCCATTTTGGGGTGTTCTATGCATAGATACTAGAATGGTTTGCCATTTCCTTCTCTAGCTCATTCTACAGGAGGCAAACAGGATAAAGTTGACTTGCCAGGGTCACACAGCTAGTGTCTGAGGTCAGATTTGAACTCGGGAAGATGAGTCTAGTCTAGCCACTGGGCCATCTAGCTAAAAGATACTATGAACATTATTAACTTCCCCAAAGTTATACAGGTAGTAAGGATCAGAGAATAAAATCTGAACTCAGGTCTATCCTGACTCTAAATCTAGCCCTCTATGCTACTCTAACACAATTCCTTTCCTATCATACCAGTATCTGTGGCAATTCCTAAGACTCCATATTACCAAAAAACTCTCGCCAAGCTACCTGACCTGCACTCTAGGCTATAATCTAGGCCTTTAGCCCAGAATCTATAAGTAACATCCTGTTTCTACACTATGCTTCTTATAGGATATTGAAAATGTACTACACATTTTTAAAGTAATCTTAAAGCAAGACTTTGCAAATGGGAAAAAATAAAAGTTCTAAATTTTCCAATACTACCTACAACCCTCCCACCCACACCCTGCTGCCAACCACCCTTATCCCAAAAATAATTGGTGCAAACTCAGCTTTAAAAGCCACTACGGGATTCAGGAAATGTTCAAATATCCATTATGAAAACATTGTTCCTATGCATCTACCACCTCAAACACAAAAGGAATAGAAGGCCACTCTATTTTAACTGTCTTTCCCTACAGAATCCTATAACTCAGAACTTAAAACAAGCAATTAGATAACAAAAGTCATAATTCGAACTTTCAGACACCTTACCTGAATCTTTTCGCCCTGGTTTTTCAAACCGTCTGTCTCCCCTAGAAAAATAGAAACAAACTTTTGAACAAGGACTATGAAGCCATACAATAATTTCAACTCCAATTCTGGTATATGCTTTCTTCTTAGCTTAGAACTAATAACCAAGAAGAGGGGATAAGACTCACTAAAAAGGCCAGTAGGTTTCATTAAACAATCTGAAAAGCCAAGCCCATTAATTGCTCCCGTTCACCTTTAATCCAAGTAAACATTTTACTAGAGTTTAAATTATACATTCCTAGACACTGGTTGACTAAAAACTGAAATTCTCCAGAGACATGGTATCTTATTAGTCTCAGTCAAATGTGGGTCTTTGTTTCATGGAGAAATAAGGGGTCTATCTACCTTAGGATTACATCTCAAAGCAATATAGACCACTTCTCTTCTCCTAGTCAGTTTCTGGCCCCAATTCATTGACTCTTCACAATTTAAACACGTACACTGATGGACCAGTTCATTGTCCACTAAGTGCACATCACAGTCTGGACAACAAACTTTCTCCATTTATTTGGCTCATTTTGTCTGGGCCATGTTCTCAATTACTAGTAGGCCAAAGTAGAATGTGCTCTAATTACCAATAGAGAACTACATTAGAGATATAGGCAGAACTTATGACATTTGAATTAAATGGACTATTATTGTGTCATAAGAAATTCTCAACTGAACAATTCAGAGAAATTTGTTAAGACTGGTATAAATTGCCAGAGAGTCAACAGAACCAGGAAAACAATTTATACCGTGACTACAATAATATAAAGGAAAATAACACTGAAAGACATCAAAACTCAGATCAACTCAGTGAACAAGCGGTACTTCAGAGGTGATGGTGAAGAATGCCTCTAGCTTTCTGGCAAATAAGTGGTAGACAAAACAGACATCTTCAGACAAAGGCAATGTTGTGATTTGTTTTTTCTTAAATGTACTTTTTTTTTTTAAAAAGGAAGGCTGGAGGAAAGGGAAAGGAAAGAATCGGTGGGAATTGAAAATAATGTTTTTCAAAAGACAAGAATAACATAAAACATTTTCAAAAGATACATACATAGCAAGAAAAGGATTTCTGCCAGTCGTGGAGCAAGAAAAAGGGATAATCAATGGACAGCCAGCCCACATGCTCCCCTAGTATCCATACAGTATCAAAAGAAAATGAGGAAGGTTGATAATCCATTGTCAGGATACCCTATCGAGGTTTTACATGTGAACATTGACAACAGCTGCACAGACTAACAATACCTGGATTGGCTGCAAGTTAAGACAGATGGAAAGCGCACCCACATTGATGAGAGTCCCAACAAGGTACTGACAAAGTATGTACAGTCTTGTTGAAAACATATTCACTAAATGCACAGGAATATTAGTCTCAAAGGATATTCTTTTACTAGGTCTATTTCATATCTGCTAATACACTCTTCAACCCTCTCATAATATGAGCAGATTTTCAACCCAGACGGCTGCCCAGATGACCAATCTATCAACCTTGTTGAGTCATGTCCCTCCAGAATTAGGAGGGAAGTTCAATGTTTCCAGGATCATACATTTCAAGGTACAGAGGCCACCTGGGTTGGGGTTACCTTTCTTCCCAGCTCTGTGATCTGTGCATTTCTCTGCCACCGCCACCTCGACCAAATCCACCCTCTACTTCATCAAAGCTTCTTTGGTAAAAACCACCTTCACCTCTCCCTCGACCTGCAAAAACAAAAAAACAAACAACACACACACACACACACACACACACACACACACACACACACACACACACAAAGATAGTATAAGTAGAACAGAAAGATTCTCGTACACATCAGAAAGGAAGGATTTGTATTTACTTTCAATTGCAATTAAGTCTCTCTATAGTCTAAAAAACCATCTTGGGAATACATGAACTTTTTGTTTTTGTTAATGAACTGATGACTAAAACTTGCAGAGATACTAAAATTATGTTCCACAAAAACCACCTGACATTTGTAAAAACATTATTATAGGCCTTTCACTGGATTTCTCATACACACAAAAAGGCAAGAGATACTCAATATGATATGGAATGTTTATTCAAAGAAAATGGAATACAACTATTTAAAAAGCTTATTTATACATGATACAATAGTCTGAAATATAGTCAATTACCTTGAATGAATTATCATCTTAATAGAAGAAGTAAAAATTACATAATGCACATTATTAAAGACATAATACACTAAAAGCTTTGTATGTGTTCTGATATTCCAAAAGTGAGATTTTACTGTTTGGAAGGGAGAGGTATAGTGTTAACACGATTTTTTTTAAACCCTTCCCTTCCCTCTTAGAATCAATACTGTGTATTGGTTCTAAGGCAGAAGAGTAGTAAGGACTAGGCAATGGAGGTCAAGTGACTTGCCCAGGTCACACAGCTAGAAGTGGAAGCCAGATTTGAACCCAGGACCTCCTATCTGTGGGCCTGGCTCTGAATCCACTTAGCCACCCAGCTGCCCCCTTAACATGATTTTTAAAGTCAATAAGCATTCATAGGGATTCTTACATATGGTCTAGTGCCTCTTCCTTTCTTTCTATTTTAATTTGGCACCAAGGGTCTAGACCAGTGATGACAAACCTTTTTAGAGATGGAGTGCTGGAACCCTTCTCAAGACCAGGTGCCATGCTCCCCTCCCCCAACAAGTGCCAGGAGTGCCCTCCTCCCCCCACCTTACCTCACACAGGGGAGGGAGAAAGCTCTCTCATTGGGCTATTGGGGGTGTGGGTGGGGGAATGTCCTCAGTGAGTGTAGAGAAGGGAAGGGGAGTGGCCTGAACACACTGCCAACACTGAGCCACCCACCTTACCCACTATGAGCTCCCATTGGGCTGCTGGGTAGGGGCAGGTTATATGAAAAAATGTCATCAGGCAGGGTGGAGAGGGAGAAGGGAGCAGCTCTGCCTGAGTCCCTCTGCCTTTCTAGTAATAAACGGGGGGTGGGGGGTGGGGTGCCTATAGAGAGCTCTCTGCATGCCATCTTTGGCACCCTTGCAATAGGTTCGCCATGACTGGTCTAGACTATGTTATCCCACTGGTTACTCTTAGAATAGATGAGTGATGAAAATGCAGTTTAAAAACACACGATCCATCTAGGGTACAACAATTCTAAACATTGCAAGGTCACTATAAGTATTTAGATCAATTTATTAAAAGGAAACCAATTTTGGGGGCAACTAAGTGGCTCAGTGGATTAAGAGTCTGGCCTAGAAACGGGAGGACCTGGGTTCAAATATGACCTCAGACACTTCCTAGTTGGGACCCTGGGCAAGTCCCTTAACCCCCATTGCCTAACCCTTACTGCTCTTCTGCCTTAGAACCAATACATGGTATTAATTCTAATGGGGAAGGTATGGGCTTAAGGAAAAAGGGGGAAAAAAAAGATACCAATTTTAAACAAAACAAAGAAATTCACTATTTAAAACAACTGTCTGGAATTCTTTCAATAAATGAAAACTAATTTATAAATTTTTGTTTATTAAAGTATCTTAAAGGAAAATGTGACAAAGAATCACAAATCCTAAAACCTTAAAAGTAGGAAGAGAACCAACCTCATAGGTAATCTAGGAATTGACTCACAACTCCAACATTATTGAGCTGATTCTCTACTTCAATATTTTAGTGACATTATATGACTCCCTTATATTTAAGCAAAATATGTTTAGACGTTTTGTTACTTAAAAAATGAATTCTATTGTTCTTCTAACTATATATAGTAACCAATCCCAAGTGAATTGGATTGGTATGGTCCTAAATCTATAGATCAATTTTATATTGATATAAACTACCCATATGCAATAAATAGCTCTCCACATATTTGTATATTTTTCTTTCATCAAAAAACATTTTGTAAATGAATTTTTGTTTGCCTTGAGCATCTCTTAGACGATGAATTCCCAAATATTTTAAGTAGTTTTTTTATTCTGAGTGGAATTTCTCTATCATTTTCTCTTGGATTATGAAAACTCAGTATTATTAAAGAAATGCTGATAATTTATATAGGTTAATTTTGTTTCCTATTACTTTATTGAAACTGTTGATTTTTTAGCAAAATTACCTTGAATGTCATTCCATCTACGTACCAATGCTGATGACCTTTCTTTCTGCTGTCTTATTAATATTATTTGCATGGTTAAAAATGTCAAATAATATTGGGAAAGGGGGAAATAAATATGCATTTGAACCTTATATTTAATCAGAAAACTTTTAATTTCTCTACTATAAACATTCAATTTATGTTAGAGATTTTTTTAATTAAAAAAATACAAATACTAATGTATTTTGCCAAAGGCTCCCCAACCCAACATCAATGTAATTGTGTGATTTGGGTTACTTTTATTATTAACATGATTAATCAGGTTAGCCATTTTCCCAAGGTTGAAACATCACTGCAGCCCTAGAATAAATCTAATTTTTTATGTTGATTTTTTTTAAACCGTTAACTTCTGTGTATTGGCTCCTTGGTGGAAGAGTGGTAAGGGTGGGCAATGGGGGTCAAGTGACTTGCCCAGAGTCACACAGCTGGGAAGTGTCTGAGGCCAGATTTGAACCCAGGACCTCCCATCTCTAGGCCTGACTGAGCTACCCAGCTGCCCCCCTGTTAATTAAGTTTTGGAACATATTGTCATAGTCTTACCCACTAGCATCTATAACACACTATTGCCTCCTTCATGTGATAGCACTTAAAATATTTAAATGTAGATATCCTATCCCTGTTTCCCATGCCTAAGTTTTCTCAAGGCTAAAGGTCTGTATGTTCTTTCAACAGTTGGCCTCTAGTTTCCAGAATCCTCTCCATCCTACTCTTATAACAGCCTCTCTCTGAATCAAGGATGAATAGTCAACATTTCTCTCAAAATGTGGCCCTTAGAACCGAACACAATAATCCAAAGATGGTCAAACAGGTGAAAACTACTTTCCTTGTTCTAGATATTATCGTCTGTTAACAAAGATATATTGTATTCCTTATTAAACTAGTTTTAACACTGTCAGTTCATATTGAGCTCACATTGAGTATCACCTTCGAGTCCTAATCACATGATTTAGTAGCAAATAACAGCTTCCCATTCTGCACATGTGTACAAAAGCCAAGTGCAAGGTCCAATGCCTGAGCAATTGTGGTAACCCTGAAGCTCTGAATTAATCTAAGTGAACAGACACACTGCCGCTATCTGCTCACCTACTTGTAAAGAGGAAATGTCTGCCTTCATTCAAGTTTAATGATCCTGGATTTTAAAAAATGAGGCAGAGTAACAGTTGAACAATTTGTCACATACAAACATCCTACCATTTCCTCCAAAGCAAGAGGCCTCTTTCTTCTTTGTCTTTTTGTTGATTCAAACTCTCTTTTTTATCTCAGTCATATGATGAGCATTATCTAATTCTAGATTGCAACTATTCTTACAGGATTGAGGCATAACTAGGAGTCCTTGACTCTCTGCCCTGTCCCCTCCATCTTTCAATGTGTTCAGTTTCATTGTAGCCTCCCATCAATCTCTGCTCTGGCACTTTGGTTTTGCAATGTTATTCCCCTACATATTTCCCTCCTACATCTTCCTCATCACTGATGATCTTTTAGGCAGAATTTCATTCCTGACAGTCTTCTAGCTCTTTTAAAAAAAATCTTCTCCTTTAGAATCTCCATCAAGATCAAATACATCTAACTTTCTTTTGTACTTTAGAAAAAAGTTTTCCTAAAATGGGTAGAATGTGCTTAACTACATCTGGTGATCCCTTGTTTTACTATAAGCAATCACTTTCATCCACTTGATTCTTATACATTCCAAGTCTCCAATTCGTTTTCTCTTTTTGATAATAATAAAGTTCAAAGTAAAACAGTTTCTGTTTTTGCTCCTTTGCTTTATAAAAGAGTAAAATGTCAAGAAAAAAAATCTTTGCGATCTTACAGAAATGAAATCCCTGTAAATGACTTGGCTATTTGTAGCAATATCAAGACTCCAGGCAATCCCAAAGGATTCATGATGAAAAATGCTATCCATGTCCACATTTGATGAACTCTTGAGTACAGACTAAAGCATTTTTTTTTACTTTCTTGTATTTATTTTTTGACAATATGGCTAAAATGGAAATGTTCTGCAGGATTCTACATGTAAAATAGGTATCATATTACTTGCCTTCTCAATGAAGAAGATTTGGAGGTAAAGAGAGAACTAAAGAACTCAAAAAAAAAAATTTTTTTTTAAACCCTTGTACTTCGGTGTATTGTCTCATAGGTGGAAGAGTGGTAAGGGTGGGCAATGGGGGTCAAGTGACTTGCCCAGGGTCACACAGCTGGGGAGTGTCTGAGGCCAGATTTTAACCTAGGACCTCCTGTCTCTAGGCCTGACTCTCCATCCACTGAGCTACCCAGCTGCCCCAAGAACTCAAAAATTTTTAATGAATGTTAAAGGGGACAGCACAGTGGATAAAGTGCCAGGCATGGAGTAGGGAGATCCTGGGTTCAAATTCGACCTGACTCTTTCTAGCTCTATGACACTGGGCAAATCACTAAAAACTCAAAACAAAAAATTGCCTATCCCTTACTTCTCTTTTTAGAATTGATACTGAGTATGGATTCAAAGACAGAAGGATTAAAGAAATGTTAAGAAAACAACCTGTCTGCTCCCTTGGACTCTTCTCTTCCTGACATCATTTTCAGATTACTTCTTAATTTTTTAAAATATTTTTCCATGTTTACTTGATTCATTTCCCCCCTCTCTCCCCCTGCCCCCCGAACCAACAAGCCATTCCACTGGGTTGCACAAATGTTATCACTTCATACCTATTTCCACATTATTCATTTTTTACCACAGAGCAATCTTTAAAGCTGAAGCCCCAAATGATATACCCATATAAACAAATGATAAGACGTGAAGTTTTTCTTTTTGTTTCTATTCCCTTAGTTCTTTCTCTCAATATGGATAGCATTCTTTGCTATAAGTCCTTCAAGAGTGTCCAGGCTTGTTGAACTGCTACTAGTAGCAAAGTCATTGGATTGTGCCACAATGTTTCACTTTTAAGTATACGATGTTCTCCTGGTTCTGTTCCTTTCACTCTGCATCACTTCCTGGAGGTCGTTCCAGTTCACATGGAATTCCTCCAGTTCATTATTCCTTTCACCACAATAGTATTCCATCCCCATCAGATACCACAACGTGTTTAGCCATTACCCAAACGAGGGACACGTCCCCCCCTGCTTTTTCCAATTTTTTTTGCCACCACAAAGAGCTCAGCAATGAATATTTTTGTATAAACATTCTTCATTATTATCTCTTTGGGATACAAACCCAGCAGTGGTATGGCTGGATGAAAGGGCAGTCTTTTAAAGCTCTTTGGGCATAGTTCCAAATTGCCTTCCAGAATGGTTGGATTAATTCACAACTCCACCAGCAATACATTAGTGTCCCAATTTTGCCACAACCTCTCCAACATTTATTTTCCTTTACTGTCATATTGGCCAATCTGCTAGGTGTGAGGTGGTACCTCAGCACTGTTTTGATTTGCATTTCTCTAATGATGAGGAATTTAGAACACTTTTTCATGTGCTTATTGATAGTTTTGTTTTCTTTATTGGAAAACTGCCTGTTCATGTCCCTTGATCATTTGTTAATTAGAGAATGGCTTGATTTTTTTGTACAATTGACTTAGCTCCTTATAAATTTCAGAATTTAGACCTTTGTCTAAGGTTTCTTATTTTTTCCCCAATTTGTTGCTTCCTTTCCAATTTTGGTTTCATTGGTTTTGCTTGTACAGAAACTTTTAAATTTAATATAATCAAAATTATTCATTTTACATTTTGTAATTTTCTCTATCACTTGCTTGGTCTTATATTCCTTCCTTTCCCATAGATCTGACAGGTATACTATTCTATGTTTACCTAATTTGCTTATAATTATTCTCTTTTTATTTAAGTCATTTACCCATTTTGAATTTATCTTGGTATAGGATGTGAGATATTGATCTAAACCTAATTTCTCCCATACTGTTTCTGGATTACTTCTTAAGGAACCTTGAAACATACACACACCTGCTGATAAGTTCAGGAAGAAACACACTGTGTAAACCACTACAACTGCTCCTGTTTCTCTAGGTGACTTACAGCCTTTGCTGGTTTCTTCCCCATTCGAACCTACTATCAAATGATATGGAAACATAGAGAGTGAGCCTTTTTATGCTGCTTCTATATTTAAATATTCCCCTACCCCCACTGCTAACCTCCTGTGGAAAAAAGGGAAGGAGGGAGGGAAAAGAAGGAATAATGGACCTTCTACCACCATCAAAGTAAAGAGACCTAAGAGTACACTGGAAGCAGTCTCTAATGACAAACTGATCACAAAAAAGGAAGAAAATAGCCAAGACCAGTTACCAGAAACTGTTGTAATAAATACACTTTAATCCCTTCATTTACCATATTTACAAGAAGTTTAATAAATGTTTATTGATTTGACTAAACCACTGAGTGAACTAAGAAAAACAATTCCAGAGACCTGAGGACAACAGTCATTAGAAAGAAAGTCCTTCGCTATTGACACCAAGTCACAAAAACTCTTCATGGAACTTCGCTATCCCAAAGTAAAGGAGAAGGGAATGAAGAAGGCAATGAATGGGCACTAATGGCATCAATGACAGCACTGCCATTCTATGTACTTCAGACAGCTCATATTTTTCTTCCAAAAATCATTTAAAAAGAAAATTATAAGATGTGCTGATTACCAAGTAACTACACACAGTCACTGCACAAATCCTCAAGATGCCCTCACATACCAAAATGGTAACGAATACAAGACAGAATCAGACACAAAAGAAGCAATGTCAGAAATCTGTTGGACAGCAAAGTAAACTTAATTCCTCTCTGGATATATATTTCCTATTCCATTTTTAAGACATCTCCATGGGAAACCACATTCCATATGCCTTGGTGCCATGAGCCTTGAGGGTGTGAGGGAGGTACCATCTATTAAAAGGGCCTTCTTCCTAGAAAGGTTCTAGAAGCCTGAGCTAGCAAAGGCATTTCAGAGAATACCAACTCCCAGAAAGCAAAGCTCTGCCAGGATCCTTGTAGGGGCCAGGATGCAGAGAAGAGTAGTCAAGGGCCACAAAAGAAGCTTAGAAATGTGGAAGTAAGTATCAAAGTCTGTTCATACCTCTTATTCAGGAATTTAACAGTTCAATTCCTCAAATCAAGCTGTAGTAAAAGTCTGGGCTCTGGAAAAATGGCTCCAGATCAGAAACATGAAAAGCAAAATCTGTCATACTCACACGAGCAACAACCTCCAATTCTTTTTATTTTGAACATGATCTCCCTCTAGCATCCTTTCACATACATCATTATTTTGTGAATATTAAAGCTCACCTCGACCTCTAGAGGAACTTCGACCTCGAGGAGCCCCTACCGCTGTTCCTCCTCCTCCTCCTCGTCCTGTCAGTCGCAGGACGGCGGCACTGTTTACAGACATGGAAAAGTTTCTCTGCCGAGGAAAGAGAGTACAATTTGGGTAAAAGCAAATATTACATGAAACTTCACCCCGCCCCCAACACACATACAGTCCTCTCTCTTTGCCTCTCTCTCTCATAATCTAACAACAGGACCACATGGATAAAGGATACTCGAAGATCACTCTGGAAAAAAAGTCAATATAATAGCAATCATTTTTATGTCTTAATCAAGTTTTATGTCTTAAGAGTCTAGAAAAGGCTATAACATCTCTGTAGGCTTCCAATGTAGCCCACTAAAGGTGGCCTATGGTGACATACGAGATTAACCACCACCTCACCTCCTCATATTCTAAGAGGAGAGCACTTGGACTAAACACAACCCCATGAGGGAGGTAGTACAAAGTTATACTATCAACTTATTACAGATGAGGCAAGTGGAAGCTAAGTGCCATGCCTTGGGTGTTAACATCAATAGCACATAAGTTCCCCCACCAGGCTTTGACAGATCAGCTAAGCCTTGGACTGGGTCTCTAAGCACAATGCCAACTGGGCACAGGAGCCCTCAAATAAATGTTTGTGGGATTAGAGGGGTCAGAGTATTTGATTTGTTGGAGAAAAGAACACTCATTTTCCATGCAGGGAAAAAAGCATGAAAAAAGCAAGGTAAAGAGAGATGGGACTAATCACATGTGTATAAAGGACAATAAGGAAACTTCTCTTACTGGCAGGATAACGAAGAGGCAGGGCAGAAGGCCTCAAACGCCAAAGTAAATGTGTCCTGATGACATGATGAGAAAATAGTATAATTAAAGTGTGACTTTATAAACAGGGGTATTCTGTCTTTCCCCCTGCCCTGTTCCAAGAACAGTGAAATGGCCTCCAACATGGGCATGGATGAGAATGAGGCTGGGGGAGGTAGGTACAGAGTGAGAGTTTCAGAAAGCCAAGACTATGAAGTCACCCTCTCTCCTTTAATAAGCAATGTAATTCTTCATTTCAATCCTCTAAAACAATACCAACAAAGAGAAAAAGTTAAGCAGGAATGTAACATTTTAAAATTCTCCTTCTGCAAAGGAAATAACCTGAAGCTCAACCCCTCCCCAGCTCAGGTATGGCAGCACTGGATCCCATAGGGTAGCTACGTCCAAAAATCTCAGAAAAGGACAAGGATGCAAGGGAGACAGAGAGGCCAGAATCATGCTCTCTTCCCAAAGAGGGAAACATGGAAGGAGGGACTTTAAAGTAAAAACAAAGGGCAAAGAGAATTCAAGGCAAAAGGCAGGAAGAAAACTCCACAAGATAGAGCTTTTTTAAAAAAAGAAACAAAAAACTGCTCGTCCATTGAAAAGCTTTAAGCATCCTTAGCATTGATTTACAAGGTCTTTGAACAAAGGATTTGAAGTGTCCTATTTCTTTACACAGATGTATTCTGTACACTTAGTGTCTTATAAATATTTAGACAAGCAAGGCTAAGATATCCTTAAAATATCTAAAAGACATCATTTGAAGGCAATATAAGAAAGGCTGGTTAAAAATACATACATACTGATTTATGTGTCATTTTATAGGTCCAACCATATTTTTATTAAAAAAAAATAAATAAATGAAAACTATTTTACCAATACCTAAACTACCGATGTAATACAGGAAACAAAGAGATAGTGTTCCACTTCTAAAAAACAGCCAAAAGAAACAAAAATTAGAAACAACATTGATACAGTGGAGCAAATGGCAGGCTTATGTTGCCCTCTGGTAATTTTAATTCAGTCTGAATATTCTGTCTTTGGACATGACAATCAAAATCACAAACTGGAGCCTCAAAATAAGATCACTGATATTTAAAGACCAGATAAAAATGTGAGTCAGAAATTCCAAGACTTGGTTCTCATCTTGGATCTGCTACAAACTAGCAAAGAGAAGTTCTAGTTTTCCCACATCTTAAAAAAAGGTCTAACTTTATGCCCTAATGTATCACAGTGCACAGAAAATATTACACATCGATAAAGTGGTATTATTTAGTTATCTATGCTAAGATAGCAAAACAGAAAGAGCTAGGTAAGGTGACTTGTTGGTTACCATTTAACAACTTTGAAATATCACATAAAAGAAGGATTATAAAGGAGTTAACTGCCAATTTATGAAGCTTAACTCAGGAATTAAGTATGTACCATTTATCTGATAAAAAACACGGGAAAAGAGTAATTATTTTCAAAGAAATACTTCTAAAGGAGGAGCCTTTCCAAGCTTTCTAATAGATGCAATGCTACCTCTTTTTTGAAACTCTAAATTTCATTTCACCTGAACTGAAAGGCCTTATCGTCTATATTTCTTTTATAGTAAATTGGAAATGGAAAAATACTGCTGAGGATGAACCACTCCTTCCAAACAGCATGATAGCCATCAGGACTTTAGCAGTGAGTGTCATGGTTATGCCCAAATAACCATGAGAAATGATCTGACTATTCTCCTTATATTTTGCCTGGCCTTGCCCAAGTTCATGGGTAGATAATATTCTCAAATTCTAGTTTTATTTTTTAATCCTAAACCAACAGAAAAAAAATTGTGTTCAATGTTAAAATTTGGAAGGGGAAGAGAAAAAAGGGGGAAGGGGGAGGATTGGGAGGGGACCTTATAGGTATGACTGTGTGTATATATGCCAGCATCCTACACTCCCAAACACCCAAAACAGGTAGAGCTGTAAACTTTAGCAACACTTAGTAGAGAATAAATCACGAACACAATCTCCGAGTTTCAGTTTCCCCATCTGTAAAAGGGAGCTAATATATAACCTACCTCTATAGGCTATTGTAATGGTCAAGCCGTGGGAGAAAAATGGGAGACATCATTCTAACTAGGATCTAACTAACATCATCCTAACTGTGGTTCTTAGATGCCTGACGCTGGCAGTGTATGAGGGCTCTGCCAGGAAATATGGAAAGACTCCCCGAGTTGGCATCATTCCAGACTCCATGTTGGCTGTCCAAGGACCAAATAAGACAAGTTCTGAGAGAATCATCCTCAGGTGGCCAGATACCAAACTCCTGTCAACAAGGTCCTCCCACCAATAAAATCACAAATGCACTAAAGAAAATCTCCTCCATGTAGCCCTTCCACATTCAATCTAGTCTAATTTTGAAACCCAGGGCCACTGGCTATTCTTTTAAGTTTGAGTTCAGGAAATAAAACTGAGTTGGAAAAGTACAAACTGGGCAACACTGGATCTGGTGCTACTTTGTCCAGGAACCAGGCAAACTGAGGTTTCCCTCTATGTAGGACTTCCCTTATTCTGTGCATAAGCAGCTAGAGATAAAATGGCTCAACTGCTTGCAAAGAGACCAGGAGCCAACAGTTGAAGGAGGAGAGCCATGCAGATCCAGGGAGAGCTCTGGCCAGGACCAACCTCCATCTGCTGGAAGTTATAAGAATTACAAGACTGCTGCCAGGGGAAACTGGTCCATTCAGCTGGTCAGGGATCCAGAGAAGTCAATAAAAACATCTCACACTGCTAGAAACAAAAAGGGCCCTAACTGCTCACCTTTCCAATCCAAGCCACCAACTTTAAGTACTTACAATGTTAATTGATTTATCCTGGTCAATAAAAAAGTTTCCCAATCATCCCATGAGAAAGACAAGCTTATACGTAGAAAATGAAATTAAATCAGATAAATACAGCTATTCCTGACATAAAATTTCTAGAAATTATTGAGGATAAGTAAGGGCTACCAAGAATCTACTATGGCAATCCCTAAACTGTGGCCCTTGGAGGCCAAAAAGGCATCTGTGGGAGCAACTATGTTGCTCAGTGGACTGAGAGACAGGCCTAGAGATAGGAAGTCGTCGGTTCAAGTCTGATCTCAGACACTCCCTAGCTATGTGACCCTGGGCAAGTCTCTTGACCCCCACTGCCTAGCCCTTACTACTCTTCTGCCTTGGAACCAATACAAGGTATTGATTCTAAAATCAACGAAGGTTATCTTACCAATGAAGGTAAGAATTTTTTTTTTTAAGGCATCTGTGATCTTAGGATCAGTAAAGGAAAACCAGAAAGTAGGCCTGTTTTCCCTGCTAGCTAGCAAGCTTGCAGTTCTTACAGGTTCCACTAGATGGAGGTAGGACTCTCTCCTACCTCTATCCTCTGAACAAGCTATGGTTAGGGTGAACTACTTTCAGGTTCAAACATTTTACTCCTCTTAGAAATTGGTGCAACCTTACAAAAAAATCAAGCCATTCTCCAATCGACGAATGGTCAATGGATATGAATAGACAGTTCTCAGATGAAGAAATCAAAACTATCTTAATAAGGACATGAAAAAATGTTCTAAATACCTCCTGATTAAAGAACTGCAAATAAAAACAACTCTGAGGTATCACATCACACCTAGCAGATTGGCCAATATGACAGCAAAGGAAAGTGATAAATGCTGGAGGGGATGTGGCAAAATTGATACACTGCTGGTGGAGTTGTGAATTGGTCCAACTATTGTGGAGTGCAATTTGGAACTATGCACAAAGGGCTTTAAAAGATTGTCTGCCCTTTGATTCAGCCATACCACTGCTGGGTTTGTCCCACAAAGATATAATGATAATAGGGAAAAATAAGTGCTCACAAATATTTATAGCCATGTGTGGTAAAAAATTGGAAAATGAGGGGGTACCCTTTGATTGGGGAATGGCTGAACAAGTTGTGGTATCTGATGGGGATGGAATACTATTGTGCTGAAAGGAATGATGAACTGGAGGAATTCCATGTGAACTGGAACGACCTCCAGGAATTGATGCAGAGTGAAAGGAGCAGAACCAGGAGAAACATTGTACACAGAGATGGATACATTATAACACGATCAAATGTAATTGACTTCGCTACTAGCAGCAATGCAATGATCTAGGACAATCCCAAAGGACTTAGGAGAAAAAAAGCTCTCCACATCCAGAGAAAGAACTGTGGGAGCAGAAACGCATAAGAAAAACACACAATCGATCACATGGTTTGATAGGTATATGGTTAGGGTTCTGATGCTAAAAGATTGCTCTACTGCAAATATGAATAACATGGAAATAGGTTTTGAACAATGATACATGTATAATCCAGTGAAATTGCTGGTCAGCTCAGGGAGGGGGAGGGAAAAGGAGGGGGGATCATGAATCATGTAACCATGGAAAAATATTCTAATAAATAAATTATTTTTTTAGAAAAGAAAAAGAAAGAAATTGGTGCAACCACAACCATGGCAATATATCAGAAAGACAATGCCTCAACAAGTTAATGTGGCAATAACATAAGAGGAGATTAACTGAAGAGCAATAGGCGTTCCTCAGTGAACCATGTAAATGTTTAAGCCAAAGTTCCTTGTTTCCCTGACAGAACTGTCACCTCCTCAAGCCAGCCCTAAAATTCTACTTCCTGCCTGCTTTAGCACACAATAGGTGTAACATGAAAATGGCTGTTTAGCCTAGAATATACTTTCCAAAATCTGTCACTGGGAAATGGATCAAAACTTAGCTCTGCTAAATTACAAACTACAGGTTCTTAGTTTCCATCGATTTTATTAATAATAACTTGTAATAGAGAAAGCAGACAGGTAGAGATTAAAGCCTAATATACTCTAAATCTGACCATGTGTTTCTTTTCCTCCACTGCTGCTGTCCAAGGAAATAGAGTGTGAGAACCCCCTCGGATCTCTATTTTATCCTCTCTTTTGACCTGGACCTATAACTTTTAGTTCCGGGTCATGTTCCTAGGACTCTTCACCTGTGACCTCCGTTTGGAGAGTTCACATGATGTACGCAAGCATGCAAATAGGATCGTTTGGACAGGAAGGAAGTTGACGACTCTGGGTGGAAGGGGTTCCCTTTACACAACTCAAATACTGAGTTTAGGAAGCATGCTTTTCTCAATAGCAGTCATGAGTACTACAAACCCTGGATATAACAATAATAGCAGTAGTTGAGATTTATATAGTATTTTATACTGTTTAATCTTACTAAAATTATAGGATCATTAATTTTAAATTGAAAGGGCCTTCAGGAGTCCAATACCCTCATTTTTCAGAAGACAACAAAGTCTAGAGAAGGGAAATGATTTCCACTCGGTCACATGGAAAATAGAAAAAGGACTCAAAATGAAGTCCTCTTACTTCAAATCCAACATTATACCTTTTCTGAGAGTACAAGTACTCCTATTTTACAAATATGGAAACTGAGGCATAGATATTAACTGGCCTGCCACGGTGACAAATCTATTAAGAGAAATCTGAACCCAGGTCTTCTGACTCCAATTTCACAGTCACTGCATGGCAAGTCACTTCTGAGAGGTCTGGAAAAACATACCCTGCCACTAATCTGAGCAAAGGCTCCAACTTACCTGCACATTCAATCCCTTAATTACCTATAAGAAAAACCAGTAGCTGTATAACAGAAGCCAAAGAATCCCAAGAGAGTTGGTCAGACACTTGGGCAAGTGCCTCAAATTTGGATCCTGATAATGTTTTATGTTGGGATAAAAAAGGTCTGGGTCACAGAAAGAGGAACACTCCCAGTGACTTCACTGCAGAAGGTTATACCATGGAATGGGCACAATGAAATGGGCACCAGAGTGAGCTTCAAGACAGCTGTGTCCAACAGCCAGCTCAGCCACTGAGCATCTGGCTGATCTAGGATCAATCACAGAAGCTTCCTTTGGCTCTTAAAGACTGTGAGAAAGCTTCCTTCTCATTTTATACATGAGGCAACAAGCAATTGGTGTGCGGGTTATGGTTAGCTAAACTATTTGTTTTCTCCAAAATAGGTTTTCCCAAGGAAGGCTCACTGGGGAGGAGAGAAGTGAGGGCTAGATACAGAACAAAAGGAAGCAATAAATTCAATATGGGTACTGAGCTAGCAATCTTCAAGTACTCTCTGAAAGTTCTCTCATCATTAACTACAATAGTAAGATACATAACAACTAAGAAGAAATCAGTAGCAAAAGAAGAGGCCCAGAGATGTGGGCTGGTTTGCATCAGGTCCCCAGGCAGGATCAAAATTGCAAGTGGGGAGCTGCTTGCTGGGATTTCAAGTACAAGGCTTTTCCTCCTGGACATGTGATCCTGTATCCAAAATGGGTTTCCACTTCTATAAAACAAGAATAATCATTTTGCTACCTGTATCAAAGAGTTATAGTGAGGATCAAAAAATGATATGGTAAGCAAAGCATCTTAGAAACCAAAAAAGAGCTTGATAAATGCAAACTAAATCCTTTTTCTCAGAGGAAACAGTTCCATGGCAGAGAGAGGCTGTACTTAGACAACCTAAAACCCTTCATGCAATTTTGGTGGATACCAACCTGTTCGTCTTCTGTGAAAGGTACTAGTGCCAATGGTGGCAGGGGCTCCTCCTGGAGAATAGGCAAAAATTCTTTATCCTTAAGGTCTGAAGGTATCTGTAGAACCAAAAACAAAAGACTAGTCAAATACTAGCCCCCCAAAAAGAGGACCACAGACCACAATGGTTCACCAAGATCACTGGAGGCAGAGCTTCTCGTCTAATTAGTCTCTTTGATGCCTAGAGACTTCTGCAAGGAAAATGTTATCACCAGTCAAGGAGTATTTTCTTGACTTTGAGTCTATCTCAGCTTCTGTAGACTACATGGGAAAAAATACAGTATCTACTTGCATAATTTCTCCCTCTGTTGCCCAAGTATCTTCACTCAGAAACAGAAGGTTAAAAAGGTTATTATAAAAGCTTCTGAACTCTAGAACAGAGTTGGAAAAATTGAACATCTATGCCTTCACTTTAGTGGGAAGAGAGCTAAGGGGGTGGAATACTGCATGTATCCCGAGGTCATAGTGATGGGGGTATTTGGCTGAACTGCTCTTTTACTCTTCCTTTTAGAATTTGTTTTACCAGGGAAGGCTCACTGGGTAGAGGAATGGGGAAGGCTCTATTCAGAAAGGAATCTAACTTAAAAACAAAAGGTAAAGAGGACACTTAGGTAACTTGGTAGATAAGAGCCCTGGGCTTAGAATCAGAAAGACTCATATTTGAGTTCAAATCTGGCCTTGGGCACTTCATAGTTGTATGATCCTGGGCATGTCTAGCCCTTATAGGTCTTCTGCCTTGGAACCAATATATACAGTATTGATTCTAAGACAGGAGCCAAAGGGGGTGGTAGCAAAAAGTTAAGATTTTTAATCACAAATTTAAAAATCCCTGTGTCCACAGTTGTGGTGTTATTGTTACCATTGTATCCAATTCTTTGTAACTCCATTTGGGGTTTTCTTGGCACAGATATATTACCATTTGGTTTGCCATTTCTTTCTCCAGCTCATTTGACAAATGAGGAAAATGAGGCAAACAGTCAAGTGACTTGCCTGGGGTCACATAGCTAGCAAGTGTCCAAGGCTAGATTTAAACTCATAAAGATGAATATTCCTGATTTAAGCCCAGTGCTCTATCCACTTCACCACCTACCTGGCCCCATAGTAATGTTCAATTAATCTTTAAAGTCATATCATCATTTACTGCAAAAAAGCGAATAATTATACAGAAATCAGAAGCTCTGTGCAGCTAGTCTCTGTACGTTTTCCTCTCAGTGGATAGAAAACATCAGACTAATTAAAATGGCTCTGCTTGTATTGTAGTCAGATGTCACTAAGTTCTCTCAACCTCAGTCTCCTCATCATGGGATGGGAACAGGAGATAGATTTTTATGAGGCTCCAATGAGGTGACTTATGAACAGCACAGTGAGACCTTAAACCTCTACATACATGCTAGCTGGGGGCAGAGTGTCCAAACTCAGCCTTGAGGCTTCACTTATACCAACCCAAAACAGGGAGGCCCAGGAATAGGAGGGGCCCTGTCTCCATTATCACTGGGCAGATGATGTCCAACTCAAGAGAGCAAAGAGGCAAGGAGGGTCCAGGGAAGATGCAACTTCCCTTCTCCCTCAGGTAGGGAAATGGCAGCACTCACTTTCACAACAAGCCAGGCCCTGTAGTGGACCCAAAATCAGATTTGAAATTTCACTTGGTGCTTGAACCCCCTGCTGCCACAGTACTGTGGGAGCTGATTCAAAGAAAGGAAACATTATATTCAAAAGACCTTGAGAGGAGGGAGAGGGAATAAATCCTGTCCTTCCCCATCCTGAACAAGTCACAAGTTTGCAGAGAGAAATTCTTGATCTTATATTGACCCATTATCCTTATGATTACCTTGTTATCCTTGAGAAAAAGTGCTAACATTTCCTCTCGCCCATAGCGATAGTCTGCTAATTTATACTTCGGCAGTGCTGGAGAAAGGGGAGGAGACGTCACACTCCCACCACTGGACAGAGCTCGAAGCCTGGAGTAAGATCAGAGGGGCAAAGGAAAAAGAAGACAGTCAGTCAAATGCAATATGAGGCAACACATTCCGTGAGTTTTTCTTTCACACAGATGTAAACTGCCACATTTGTGATCTGCTCTTCAATTTGATCTCCAACTCAATGAAACTATTCCTAATGGCCAGGTCCAGTGGCCTTTGCTCAATCCTTTTCCTTCTTGATATAAGTGTTGCATGTCAATCTTTAGCCCTCTGACAGGTACTCTTTTCTCCCTGGGTTTGGGTGACACTCTTCACTCTCTCAGTTCTCCAATTTGCCTGATTATTCTTCCTTCTCAATCTCTTTGTTTTATAATGAACTATCATAGCCTGCCCCTTAACAGTGGGTATTACCCAACACTATACCCTTCCTAGGCCCTCTTTTCATATCTCCTTACATTTGATTTAGGTGACCCACTCAGTTTCCATCTCTATACAGAAGACTCCCCAAACTATATGTAGCCCCAGTCACTCTTCCACTCCCATATCACCAAATGCTTACAAGAAAGTTGTAAACTAGAAAAATGCAAATTAAAACAACTCTGAAGTATCACCTCACACTTAGCAAACTGGCCAATATGCCAGCAAAGGAAAGTGATAAATGTTGGAAGGAATGTGGCAAAATCGAGACACTAATACATTGCTGGTGGAGTTATGAGTTGGTCCAACCACTCTGGAAGGCAATTTGGAATTATGCCTAAAGGACATTAAAAGACTGCTTGCCCTTCGATCCAGTCATACTACTGCTGGGTATGTACCCCAAAGAGATAAGGAAAAAGACTTGTACAAAAATATTCATAGCTGCATTCTTTGTAGTGGCAAAAAATTGGAAAACAAGGGGATGTCCCTCAATTGGGGAATGGCTGAACAAATTGTGGTATCTGCTGGTGATGGAATATTATTGTGCTGAAAGGAATGATGAACTGGAGGAATTCTATGTGAACTGGAACAACCTCCAGGAATTGATGCAGAGCTAAAGGAGCAGAACCAGGAGAACATTGTACACAGAGACTGATATACTGTAGCACAATTGAATGTGACTGACTTTTTTCTCCAGTTAAAATTCTCTCAAAGGAAGAGCTTCTGTGGGTTTTGAACTCACTTATTAAAAATGCAAATTTTTAACAATTTAAAATTAAAATTTAATTTAACAACACCTTCTAGGTAGTTTCTGAAAAAACTGATCTGCATCATAGAAGGTGGAAAGTGATTAGCCAATCTCAACAAAAATCTCTAGGGAACTGGCGGGACTGCAAAACAAGCAAAAAGATTAATAAGTCCAATCAATAATGCCTTTCCTCCTTCCATTCTGACCTACGGCCTTTAAATATTAGGCATCAAAATAAAACTCAACTTTGAATCAAACTTTTGAATCACTACATCACAAAAAAATAACAACCATGATTTTTTAAAACAATGAAGCATAATCAGATCATTTTTCATTTTTAAGTTATTTAAACAAAAATTAAGCTACAACAAAATAAAACTCAACTTTGAATCAAACTTTTGAATCACTATACCACAAAAAATAACCATGATTTTTTAAAAACAATGAAGCATAATCAGATCATTTTCATTTTTAAGTTATTTAAACAAAAATTAAGCTACTTTAAAATGCTGTTTAATTCATCTTTATCTTGTTAAGTTCTATTTTTGTATATTTAAATTTTTTTCTTAAATTTTAAATAATGTACATGATATATTAGCAATAATCCTACACGTGTCAAATTTGTGAACAAATATAATATACTAAGGTACCTGCTTGTTTTAAATTGAGAGGGATGCATGAAAACAATTTGCGATTCACTTATCTCTCTACAGGAAAACACTTTTGATGTGGGGTGGCCTCATAAGGTGTTACATAAGGACACAATGTGAGCTATTAAAGTGTATTATTATTATTAAAGTATAAGCAGTATGACAGATAGATAAATTGTGGGCAGCTTTAAGCACAATAATTCAAATTATCTTAATTAAGGCCCACTACAGTAGGAACATCTCTGACTTTTCAGTAACAATGCAGCCCAGGACCCTTAAGATATTAAACATTAAAATATGCATTTCAGCCTTTACCTCCTCGAAAACCTGTCTCTACCTAACAAGTCAACACCTTTCTACTGCAGATCAACAGAATATAAGTGAGTATATAGAATTCTCTTGATCTTCATTCTAACAATAATAATAAAAATGAAATTAGAGGGGACAGCAGGGTGGCTCAGTGGATTGAAAATCAGGCCTAGAGATTTAAATCTAGGTCCTAGATTTAAATCTGGCCGCAGTTACTTTCTAGGTGTGTGACCCTGGGCAAGTCACTTAACTCCCATTAGGAAACAATACTTAGTATTGATTCTAAGATGGAAGGTAACGGTTTAAAAAAAATTAGAACATGGTTTCCTTTTCATTTATCATTTAAATAGACCTTAAAAGTGTAGAGAAGTTGGTGGCTATCTCCCTCTGTAAAGGGACTTCTCGATTAGGATTCCCCCAGCCCAGTCCTTATGCAGTGATTTAAATAGCAAGGTGCTTCTTTGTACCAGGCATATAAAAGACAATTTATTTCAAACTAATATCAGTACATAACTACAAAACACTTTTTCTACTTATAACACTTATAAAGTCAGATCTAAAGTACTGGAAAAACATTAATTGTTCGTGAGTAAGCTAAACCAATAAAACTTAAATGGTAATTTTATGTAAACTAATTTACTTTCAGTGCCATACCAAACTACCCAAAAATTATTTCATAAAGCAAACTAATAGCAGTCAATCTTCATGTGACAAATCCCAATTATTCATTATACAAAAGTTGCCCAGTTGTTAATTATGTGAAACCATGCATAATAGAAGATTCTGTCTCATCAATCACCAGGTCCCAGCCCACAAAAGAAACTGCTTAAAGATCTTCATTCCTCATTTGGTAGTTGATGATTCCTACTTTGTATTTTAAAGAAAGGCTTAATTAACATGAGGTTATATATGACACAAAAAATGTGTTCAATACAGCTCTGAATTTACTCATCATATTATAGGGATGCCTACAGCTTCCGTCTCACACACCAGCAGAACTAAGTTAGATCAGCTTTAGGAAAACGGTAAGACTTACTGCTGTCTCTTTTCTTTCTGCCCCTCCTCCCAACCCACAAAAATCTCTCACCCAAATATCCAAAATATCAAGCATTATGAGCATCTTAATAATAATAATAATAATAATATATCATCTTTATGTCCTAAAGTTATACACTGATTATCTCAATTTCAAAATCCAAAATTTATCCAAACATGCTAAATCAATCAATCAATCAATCAATAAATCTTTATTTGGTACCTACTATGTGCCAGGGCCTGTGCTAGGCAAAAGGAACTGATATTCTTACATCAATCACGTGATAGTAGCTCTCTGTGTTCTAGCAAAGAACTGAAAACTTAAGGACATGTTTGCCCAGAAACTGAGGAATGGCTGAACAAATTATGGCACCTGAATGTAATAGAATACTATTGTGATGTAAGAAAAGGATGAAGGGGATGGTTTCAGAATAACCTGGGGAGATTTCTATGAACTGATGCAGAGAAGGGAGCAGAACCAGGAACACAATTTATACAGTAACAGTATTGTAAAAGCAAACCACTTTGAAAAGCTTTAGAACTCTGATCAAATAAATGACCATACCTACATTTCCATAGGACTCATGAGGACACATGCTCACTCACCTCCTAAAAAAATGTGACGGCTTCAAGTTGGGACCTATATTTTTTTGACATGGTCAAAGTGAGAATTTGTTTTCCTTGAGTAGACATATTTGGTGAAAGAGTTTTGCTTTTTTTAAAAAAATAAATAGGGAATAAATATAACATATTAAGTAATAATAAACAAAAAGAGAAATCTAAGTTTTCCAGTCTGTAATTTTTTTCTCAAAGATGTAAGTGAAGAACCTTTCATCTTCTTCCAGAAGACCTATCAAGATGGTCTTAAATTGAGAAAATCCTAAGGTAACCTGACTCCAATAGACAATGACAGAAAAGATCACTCAATTATTGAGTTTAATAGCTAAATTCTTTCATCAATATTCAAATTTTTATACTTTCTCAAAATCATAATCTTCCTTGTGTAAAGTGTTTAACACATTTTAAAACAGATAAGAAATGTTAAGCTATTATTCTTCTAGTCGCCTTTGGACATTTCTTCCTCCTTCAACTCCTCCAAATTCAATCAGCTGCCAAGCCCCTTCAACTGCATCTAAGTATGTCTCATCCCTTCTCTCCAGTCTTCTTCAGACCATATATATTCTTTATCTTGATTATTGCTAATAGCCTCCTAACTGATCTCTGTAGTCAACCTCTTCCCACTCTCATTTATTCTCCACACAGATTCCAAGATATTCTCCCCAAAGCATAAATCTGACTGAAACCATCTTTATGAATACAAATTCCTCAAGCTGGCTCTTGAGGCCCCTGAATCAAACCTAATTTCCCAACCTTACTTCACATTATTACTCTCTTTCACACAGTCAATTTTACTTATTCAACAAACATTTAATAATGTTCCAAGAATAAACAACTGAGGTAGGTGCCTGAGACTCAAAAACAGGACCCTGCCTTCCTAGAGTTCTGTTACAGTCCACCTGGCTATTCCTACAAACCCTCTACATTCTGTATCCAAACTGAGGGCACCAAGCCTTTGTCCTCTTTCTGGAATATAAGCCATCTTGGATGTCTTAAAAAGTGTTAAAATGGTCCTCTTTTTCTTGGCATCGCTACTGTTAACCCTTCCTCCAACTAAAGAAAGAAAGGAAGGGAAAAATGTTTAATAACAAACAAGCCTAGTCAAGCAAAAGAAGTCCATTACAGCGGCGTTGCCCTTCTTTTAGGAGGTAGGTAACATTTCTCATCACAGATCTTCTGAAAACATGACTGAACACTGCTTTTTGATCTTTGATCTTCAGCCTTTCAAAACGCTTTCCATTTCAATATTACTTTTGTTTCAATTGTTCTCTTGGTGCAGCCTCAGTTCCTACTACCCAGGATTCTCCATTTATTTCTTTCATCATCTCTTACTAGAGACTAACATTTTCTTACATCTATTAATCAATTTATTTAGCTATTCCCCAAATGTCTAAGAGGCCATCTAAGGCCCTCCCTACTTAGGTTCTTTTCCTTTCTCCTCCTGCTTTTATTGAAATCAGGGAGTCTGTTAGGCTTGTGACTATTCAATCCCTGGTATCCTCCTCCCTCCCTGTTATTTCCCTGTATTTTTTACTGCCCGAGTCTCTTCACTTTCCTTTGTCTCAGAGGTCCATCTGACACTGATTCCTCCCCACCCACCCCTAAGTCTCCTTTCATGTTTATATAATATTTTCAAGCACCCCAATAAGGACTATCAAGTATTCCCTACTTTGTTTTTAGATGATTTTTCCTTTTACTCTTCTTCCTCTTTCTTCTCCTCAAACCTTTAGAATAAAACCAATCTACCCTCAGGTCTCATTTTTCTTATTTAACTCCTTTAATACCCTTTGAAGACATTAACAGTCAGGAGGGATTCTTGTTTCTACTTCCCCTGGTAGTATTAGCACTACATATAGGCCCTTCCAAAAAACAACGACAAGAAATAAAATTACCTTCCTAGGTCTGTTTGCATTCTTGTGTTTGTACTTTAAGCTGCCTACTCAGCTCTGTTCTTTTCATGAGGAATGCTTGAAGTTCTCTATTCCATTAAAAAAACAATTTTCTCCTGCAGAATCACCCATGCGCAGTTCTGCAAATTAAGTTACTTGTTAGCTGATCTCACTTAGCCTTTTGAGATTTTTGTATTCCAGATCTTCTGTGGTTTGCAAAAATAAAGCGTAGCAGGTCTTATGACACTGATTGTCATTGTTGATAGACTTAAATTGCTTCTTTCATTCAGCATATCTTTAAGTTTTTTTTCCTTTGATGTCAAAGTTCTGGATTTGGGCTTAATATTCCTGGAACTTTACCATTTGGATTCCTTTCAATAAATGATGGTGGACTCTTCTATCTTTATTTGTTCTAATAGATCTAGTCAGTATTCATTTATTAGTGCTGAGGCTTTTAATTTTAAATTGTGGTTTTCTGGGAGTCCAATGATTATTAAATCATCCCTCCTTGACCTATTTTCCAGATCAGTTGTTTCTGATAAAAGATGGTTTGTCTTTTCCTATATTTTTTCAATCTTTAAGTTTTGTTTTAATATGTCTTGCTATCAAATGGAGCCCTTGATGATATATCAGTTTGGTCAATTCTAGTTTTCAAGAAGTCAATTTCTTGACTAACGTTTATCACATTCTCTATTCTAAACTATTTGTTCTCATCCCAATTCTTTTCTCCAGATTATTTATTTCATTTTTTATAACTTAATTTCTCTTAAGTATTCATGAAGTCCATGTCCATCTTTCCCTCTGAAATTCAGCTTGCAATTGTTATGAGGTTACAATTACAGTAATTTTTTAATACTGGTGGATGTTTTCTTTCACATACGCAATCATCTCTTTAAGCTTCATTGGGACTGTGAGCAAGAGTGAAACTGCCTATGGCTCTCCATCCTCCCTGGGGAAGGGGGATGATCTGCTTGGTTTTTACTTTGAGTCTCTTGGGTTTTGCTATTAACCTCTACCTCCTCTAGTTTTGTCCTAATCTTTGAGGTTCAAATAAGATGGATCTCCAACAAGTTGGAAAAGTTCTCTGGAGCCTCAGGAATGAACAATGGGGATCACAGAGGCCCTAGGCTTGAGCTGTATTAGTCTAAGCATTGTGGCTCACTGACACTCCTTGAGGTTTCTAAGGTTCTCACCTAGGGCTTTCTCAAGGCAAGTCCTCCATTCTGATTGTATCTGGACACAAGAGGATTTCCCATTATACCTTCATGTCCATCGACATCTCTGCTCACCCAAGGAAAGCTGACCTAACTGGAATTGGATTTGCTGATAGGGAGCCAATAAATTTTGGTTTTCTCTACCTCAGAAGTCACTTATTGTCATTTCTTATTGGATTGTTGCTGTTCAGTCATTTTTAGTCATGTCTAACTTTTCATGACCCCATTTAGAGTTTTATTGGCAAAGATACCGGAATGCTTTGCCATTTCTTTCTCCAGATCATATTACAGATGAGGAAACTGAGACCAATAGAGTTAAGTGACTTGCCCAAGGCCCTTGCCCAGGATCACACAGCTTTAATGTTTAAGGACAGATTTGAACTCAAGTGTTCCTGACCTACGCCCAGCACTCTTCTACACTGTGCCATGTAGCTATCCTTATTGGATTAATTGGTCGTTATCAATCTGTCACAAACTTTGGAGTTTTGGTGGCAGCCAGTTTGGTATGATGTCTCAACAAGCAATTGTTAACTGCTTATTATTTACCAAGTAGCACTACTACATTAATTATTAGAAATTCTAATGAAGGCCAAAACAGTCCCTACCCTCAAGAAATGCTCATCACAATTAGAGAAAGACTGATCAAACAAACCACAGATGAAAAATGACTATAAATGGTGTATTTTACCCACAAGGATATGCAGTTGGAGTGAAGGTCTTGTTGGCTTAAGTCTATCAAGCCAGCCACACATAGGCATGTGTGTGTATCACAAAAGCCACATATACGTATGTGTATGTATGGTTATGTAACTATATAATCTGTTTTACCTATGAGGAAAATGAAGTCCATAGAGGGAAATGACTTTGCTAAAATTATCTGGTTATTGTAAAAAAGGAGGCAGAAATCTAAATCCAATTTTCCTAGCTACAAATTCACTGCCTTTTCCCAACACATACTTGTAAGCTACATGCAGACAAACACAAACTCCAGGACTCAGGGTGGAACTAATGGGAGAAAGAACGGCACAGTGGAAGAAATAACCAACTTAAAGAGTCATGGGACTTGCATTCAAATAGCTGGCATCTGCTCCTTACTCTGTGTGGCCTCAGTGTGTTCTAGGAGCCTCTGTAGGCCTCAGTTCACTAATTCATGAATGGAAGGATCAAACTTAGAGGTCTCCAAGGGCCCTTTGATCTTTCCTTTCTATAAAGGAGAAAGTAAAGGCTTTCAGGAATGAACTTAGTAGGGCGTTATATATTTATTGGAAAGTATCCTAAGTGTCAATACAACTACTAATACATTTTCAAAAATAAAACTAAATTCAATATTACACCCTTAAAAAAGGAAAAAGATGAACAAAAACTGAAAAGGACAAACTAAGATTTGCCAAAGTGAAGAGTACCACTGCTGAGCCAATAAGAGTTCCATCTATCAAAATGGTATTATTTTTCCCTGGTGGGATTTCACAAACAGTCCCACAACCTCTTCTCTGTCCCTCCTCTAAAGACTAAATACAGGTTTTCCTCATTTCCAAGCCCAGGATTAGGGATTGAATGAGCAATGAATAACTATTAATAGAATGATAGGAAGGATAACATGACCAATTTACAGAAGAAAAATAAATTATAAAATATTATGATGGATTCAAATTCCATGATAAAGTTTATATTATGAATACAATCAACAGCAAATTATTTAAGGTATGGCTCATTAGTAGTAATTTTGTTAAAAATATAACAAAATTAATCCAATATATTTATGAATTTCTTGCCCATTCAAGAAATGCAAACTACTTAATAATTTGAGAGTAACATCTATAAAGATAAAATTGCCACAAAAATAAATTATATGAATTCCATGTCAAAAAGAAGCCTTTTTGTTATTAGTGAATCTTTGGGATCTTCCAGACCAGTATTCTCCCCAAATAGCACAGATAATCAAGAGTTAGTTGTGAGATCTTCCTTGGGTATTATAGTAAAAGTAGGTAATTTTTCATCAAAATAAAGTCTAAGAGCCATATGCAAAAATAAAAATATCTTGAATTTCATAGATTTTTCCAAATGTTCACAAACCTTCTACTACATGTTATGTGCAAATATTGTCATATTAGTAGTAGTCATAATAATTCCCTGAAAGTGAAAAAGTTAACTTCCCCAAGATTACTCAATGTTTAAAGAAATTTTTAAAAAAAGAAAAGCTCACCATTCAGGTCCAAAGTTAAGTGTTTGAGTTTCTGCTGCCATTCTTTTCAATATTTTTACAGGAGATTTTTTTAATGTGAAATACCTAGGGGGAAAAAAGATCATCACCATAAAATTAGTCACAAAGTTGAGATCAAGCTCAAGTTCTTTTTTGTAGCTAGAGGACAAGGAACTTACTAATATTTTCAAAAGGGTAGAAACCTTAGAGCAGGACTTCACAACCTTAAATCCATGAATTTGGTTAATATTTTGGTATCTGTATTTCAATGTAATTAATTTTTTAAAAATAAGTCTGTCTGTTGTTTTATATATTTATTCTGAGAAGGGGTCCATGGGCTTCAGACTGCCAAAAGGGTCCCTAACACAAAAAAGGTGAAATGACTCTCCATTGGGGTAAGCAAGAGCTGCTGCCACTTATGTCTACACCCTCTCTCATTATAAAATTAACTGAAATTTTCAATCTGTTTGTGACACAATAGCAACCCTTAAAATACAAGCACCCCTAATAGTTCAAATAAAAATTAGTTGTTTAGAACTCAGAACTCTTTGACCCATAAAATAATAATAGCAACCAAACCATGCATAGTACCCAGATGCTGACAATGTAGCTACCATACAATAGTGGTATCAAGGAGGCCCAGATATTGAGGGAGAATCTTAAGAGATGGCCATGTCAAATTCTTTCATTTACTCTGGTGACTCATTGAGCTCTAAACCCAATATCAACAATGGCTCTTCAATCCCTAGAAAAGCATTGAAGGGCAGGAGAGAACACTGCTAGAATCCATGAAGTCCCGAGTACAAACTCTGCCTCAAGTATTTATTAACTATTTCCTACATACCAGGAAAGTCTGTCATGCTATACAAAACACACCATGGCACTCTGCCATTCCTGAGCAGTTCCCTTGTCAGAAAAGTAGGTGAAAGTTAGTGAGAATCCCACACACTTTTTACCACCCATAACAATTAATTTAGCCCGACATTCTAAAAATGGGAGATCCTTGTAAAATGAACAAGGAACAGACATACTACCAGAGGACATGAACAGTATCAGACAATGTTAATCCTACAAACAGAACCAGAAAACAAAATATTGCAGCTAAATGTAAGTCAATGACTATCACGTTACCCTGACCTGGGAATGGGTATTGTTGGTTTGATCATAATAAAAGGCAATGAGAAACATCATTTCATAGGACAGTAGGTTATCTCATACCACAGTGTTTATAAGTACTGGCAAAAAAGAAACTCCTTGGAAAATAACTGCAACTTCTGTGTCAGCAATGGAAACAAAAGCTAGCTGGTACAGAGAGAATACAAAGAACTCAGTAAGGCCTTATGAATTCAATATGAAAAACTCTAGTACTTGGTATCTTCCAAGCAAAAGTGAACATAAGGGAGGGCAGCATGAAATGTGCAAAGTTACAGCTCAAAAGAAACAAGAAAGGTGAAGAGATCACACATACCCATAAGCTGTCAGAAAAGAGTCTAAAGGCACTGGACAAGGGAAGCAACAAAAAAATAAAACCAATTCTATTTTAAATGAAATGACTCATTCCTGATATGAGGGCCAAATCAATTCATTTTTGAAGTCAGACTATTGACTTATATAACAAAGATCAAAGTTAGTACAAAATGAGGATTAAAAAGTATGGCATCTTGCACAAAAATATTTATAGCAGCGCTCTTTGTGGTGGCAAAAAACTGGAAAGCAAGGGTATGCCCTTCAATTGGGGAATGGCTGAACAAATTGTGGTATATGTTGGTGATGGAATACTATTGTGCTCAAAGGAATAATAAACTGGAGGAATTCCATGTGAACTGGAAAGACCTCCAGGAAGTGATGCAGAGTGAAAGGAGCAGAGCCAGAAGAACATTGTACACAGAGACTGATATATTATGGTAAAATCGAATGTAATGGACATCTGTACTAGCAGCAATGCAATGACCCAAGACAATTCGGAGGGATTTATGGAAAGGAACACTACCCACATTCAGAGGAAGAACTGCAGGAGTAGAAACACAGAAGAAAAACAACTGCGTGGACACTTGGGTTGATGAGAACATGACTGGGGATGCAGACCTGAAAAGACCACACCCATGTAACTATCAATAATGTATAAATAAGCCTTGACTGAAACACACCAGTGGAAATGCGAATTAGCTATGGGGTGGGGGTGGCCTGAAGGGTAAAGTAAAAACATGACTTATGTAACCAGGGAAATTTTTTCTAAAAATAAAAAAATATTAAAAAAAAAAAAAGTATGGCATACAAATAAAAGAAATCCAATCTGAACTACAAAGATGAACAGTTAATGCCCCGTCCCCAAAAGGATGGCGATCATCAATGATGATCATAATCAGGTCTTTTTTCTGCAATAGCTTGGAAGCTGCTTCTTCTTCTTCTTTCTTCTTCTTCTTCTTCTTCTTCTTCTTCTTCTTCTTCTTCTTCTTCTTCTTCTTCTTCTTCCCTTTTTTACCTCTTTAAAGCCCCAGTCTAATCACATTATATTCAGTATCTGTCATATGCCAGGCACTGTACTAACACAGAAGACAGTTTGTTTGCCTGAGATCACCAAGTAAGAAAACCCAGAGAGAGAGAAGGGCACACCCCCAATCAACACTCAACAGATCAAGCAAAGAAGATTGAGAAATGATGGAATAGGAGGAGAACCAAGAAAAGAGCAGTTTTTCAAGACAAGGAGAGTGGATCAGATCTTGCAATTAAGAGATAATAGGAACTCTAGTGTATCCATTGAACAATGAGATCAGAAGCTAGAAAGAAAGTAGAAAAGAATGGGAGAAAATTAAGTAGATGGAATAAACTCTATTAGAAGGGAAGGCAGAAACAAGGCGGGAGGGAGGGTTAGGAGGAAGGAGACATGAGCAAGTTTGTAGCCAGGCTTTGGAAAATTAGATAAGTTGGAAGGACAGTAGCCGGAAGGTATGATATAGGATAAATGGTGGCTATGAAAGGTGGTATGATCCCAAGGGGTATGAGAACTACCAAACAATAGCCCGATCACGGGGCTCTTCTCCAAAACAACCACATTTACACTTATTCACCAACATTTCCCCAATCCAAGTCCCTTCTTTCCCTATGCAAGCTCCAAAACCTACTCCTTTCTCCACTTCTCTCACTTTCCACCACCACTCTTGGCCCAAAGTAAGCACAGTATCTTTCTGATGTTTTAAAAGAGTTTTTGTAGCCACTAACCCCAAAAGACAAAGATTTTTTTAAAATAACAAATGAAGGAACAGTTACAAAGTTTCAACCAATCTTAAACTTTTCACAAAATAATATCTTCCCTAATATCCAATGGAATGTTAACTACAGCTAGCTCCTCCTGGCCCTCTGAAGACAAAATTTTGTTCTTATTGTGCCTTTATTAATACATTTATGACAAAATATTGGTAAGTAACATGATACAATGGCAGGTGTAATTTTGAATTTCAGTCGGAGGAGCTGTGCCACTTCATACCTGTACAATCTTGGGAATTGCACTTAACAACTTTGGGCTTCAGTTTTCTCAACTTAAAAATGAGGTCGGACTAGATCTGGATACCTTCAGAGGTCCCAGCTCTACATTTATGATCCTATGATACAGTCATAGGAGGTTTCCAGCAACATTCCAAGTCGAGGTGATTCACCAAAGGTCATACAGTCATCTCTCAGGGGCAGAGGGTAAACCACAAGAACAACACTGCGCTGAACCCAGTCGTGCTGCCCCTCACTTTATAATTTACCTTTCCACATACACATTCCATAAGTTTATCCTTAAATATATAAATATAAATTAAAATTAAAATATAAACTCTTTGAAGGTAGGAATTTTGGGTTCTGTCTGTTACATTCCCTGCATGTAAGAATGCTGACTAGATGCCAAATGAAGGTTATGCTGTATTTCTTAGGTATGAAATGGGGGTTATCATTTGCCTATTTTGCTCCCAAAATTACCCTACCCTAACGTGAGTAGGAGGAGGTGATGTTTGTAGGTTGGAAGGATGTAATAGACAGAGAATGATTGACAATAAGTCAGGCAAGATGACAAAGGGGGCAATAAAGAGAGTACAGGATAGAATAGGAGGATCCCCTATGCATGTGGAGGGGTTGGCCTTGGCAAGGGGAAAGGCTACTTCATTATGTGACACAAGGGTAAAGGAAGAGATGGTGGCAAAAAGCAACTGAGAGATGTGAGATGAGGAGGACTTGAGAAGATGGAATTCTCAGTAAAGAGGATATTATTCTCAGTAAAATATGAGGCAAAGTTCTCAGCTAATGGGATATGGAGGTGTGGATGGGGTAGCTACAGGAAGCTCAAAGAGGGATGAAAAGGTTTGGAAAAGCCAGTGTGGTGAGGAGAAAAAGGTATAAGAGATTTTTTTGCCTTGCCACAGTGAAGATCCAGTTGAGGTTATGTGACAAACCCAGGCAGGATGGGTTCATGATTTTCACCAGTTCTGTTCAGCGGCCAGGCAATGAATTCACTGAGGAAAGAATGTCCTGAAAGTTAGGAGGCAATGGATACTAGAATTTTGACGGGGTGGTAGATATGGTCCGAATAAACCCCAAAGAAGCAAAGGTTACTGGGTGATGGTATATCAAGAGACTAGAAGTAACAATGGAGAACAAGGAGGAGTCCAATCCCTATCCTGACCAGTGAGTTGAGAGGAATGATTAAAAGTGCAACCAAAGTTCAAAGATTGGCCAGGGAGGCTGTCATTAGGAAGAAATCAAGGCTCAGAAAAGGTCAGAAGGGAGGGAGGGAGGAAGGGCACTATTAAAATGAAATCTAGTTCATTACCTAAGAAGAATGCATTCCAGGAAGCACAACAAAAGGGATGGGATGCTTTAGAACAGGGCACTGGAAGATGTGTTAGATTTAGGGGGTGCCAATAAGGGAATAAGCAGTGAAGAGTAGAAAACAAAACTTGACTGTTCATCACAGAAGGCACAGAATCACTGGGATGAGAAGGGTATGACTGACCAGGCAGGAGTTTGCTAAATCACCAAGCAATGAGTTCGGATGGGTTATCAACACTACTGGACCCAGGGCTTGGCATTTTCCCCTTCCCTAAAGTAGGAAACTGGCTTGAGACAAAATGAATGAAAGAATAAAGCACACATTAAGCACTTACTGTGTGCAAAGCCCTAAAGATATGGTAGAAAGCAAAGCAGTCCCTACTCTGATAAATGAGATGACACACAGAGAATGGCACTTCTCCCCTTCCTCTTTCAACAAAAACTGACAGGAAAATGGGAAAGCTGCCTGGAAGAAATTACAGTGAGACCAACGTCTCACAATATATGCCCAAAAGAGCTCTAAGTGGAAATATGGCCCATAGTGAAAAGGTCATACTATAAAAAAAAAAAAAAAATTAAAGAAACAGGGTAGCTACTCTTTGCAATTGTGGATTACGGAAGACTCCTTAATCAAAGGAGGTATAGAGGGAAAACTATACCAAGAGATAAAATGGGCAATTTTGATTAGATGAAATTTAAATGCTTTTGCACAAAGTTAATGCAGTTAAATGTAAGTTAACTCGGGGGGAAAAAAAATCCTTGCACCAAGTTTCTCTGTTTTTAAAGCCTGATATTCAAGATAGAGAAAGAATTTTAAAAAATGAATAAAATCAAGAACCATCTCACAATAATAGTCAAAGGCTATAAAGAAAGAGGCATAAAGGATGAAATTTAGGCTACCAAAAAAGTCAATAATAATAAAACTGCAAATTAAATCAACTCTAAGGTTCTCCCTCCCACCTATCAGACTAGCAAAGATAACAAAGAAAATGACAATTGTTGGGGATTTGAGATGGTACTAATAAATTGCTGGAGAAGCTAGGGACTGATAGAGTCATTCTAGAAATCAAATGGAATGATATCCCTCCCAACTCATGTATACTATATATAGATCCTATAATACTGACTACTAGGCCTATGCCTTAAGACATAAAAGAAAGAAAAAAGGACCTATACATACAAAAATATCCATAACAACTCTTTTTGTCATAGCAAAGAACTGGAAACTAAGAGGGAGATCACCAATTGGGGAATGGCTGGACAAATTAAAGAATGTGAAAGGAATGGGTGAATGAATATCAATGTGCCATTAAGAAATGATGAAAGAGATTACTGAGAAAAAAGAGAAACAACTTTAAAAACTTAAAAAGGACTAATCAAAGCATCTGACCAGTACTACAAAGGGTCAATGATGAACATGCTATGAAAATCCTGCAAGAGAAGTAAGGGAACAAAAGACATGCATTTTCAGATGTGGCCAGTGCATGCATGATTTGCTGCATTATGTTTATTCATTACAGGAGCTGTTTTTCCCCAAAGGAATGAAGAGTGGGGCAAGAAAGAGTCATTAAAATCCATTTTTTAATGTACATAACAGTTCAGAATGTTATAGAAAAATAGATTGGCTCTGAAAGTTAGAATAAATTTATTATATACTTTTTTTAGGTAAATTGTTTGGAATAGAGATTTGTAATTTTGGATTCACTGCCCTTTTTCTGTTGTTTTCTATATGGAGATGTCCTTTTAAAAATATTTACAAATTCAGAATTTTTAAAATTATAAACAAATGAAAGGATAAATGAACTATTTACAGTATCTATTTTGCAGGGATCTTTAAAAGGCTAATGATTTGACTGTTTAAAAGTCAAAAGTGCCACCATCATCAATTCATTTAACCAACTTCTAAAGTTGATCATTTAAAAACCATGTGTGCAACTAGCACAAATTTGCCAGTATCAGTAAGAAACAGAGGCATATCACAATACTCAAAAGCCATGTTTAACTCACAAAAATTAAATCTTTTTAAAACTGATTACTGAAAACTTTGAATTTGAATGGTTCACTGAGAAGAAACCATAGGGAAGAAATGCTATTTGTCTGTCTTCCACTTTTTTCCTCAAATAGTCCCTTGTAATATTAAAGTAACTCCCACCCTCAGCTAAGGCCTTTAGCTCTATCCTTCACCCATTCCCTGTGCTAGGCTGTACCTTTACTCAGGATCTGTTGAAAGCAGGAACAAGCCCAGATAACAGGGAGCTTGGCACCTGAGAAATAAAATTCAAAAAATTAAAATTAAATACTATACCCCTTCCTTCAAAAAGCGCCAGACTGAAGTACCTAAAGTTCAACTCAAGTCATTGGAAGCACAATCCCTTCCCTACCCTGAAATGGACCATGGAGACTGAGAGGGGATGGAAGTTGCCTGATGTCTTATACCAATGATGGGCAAACGTTTTAGAGAGGGGCCAAAGGAAAGGAAATGCTCATCTGTCAGTCTGTTTCTAAGGCAACTCTTTCGAAGTTTCATTGTATTGTATCCTACTGGTTGTATTCATCAGATTAGGAATAATGTCCCTCAGCCTAGAACATTTCAGAGGGCCGTATCTGGCCCTCGGGCCACAGTTTGCCCATCACTGTCCTACACCAACACTTTAGACATCCTTTCTTCACAACTGATTCAGAGAAAAACAAACAGAAATGGGCAAAATCCTCTCCCTCTAATAATACATCTTATATAATAGCTGACAGTGATATAGTCATTTTACATATATGATTTCATCTGATCCTCAACTGTAAGATGGGAGGTAATTAACATCTCCAGTATATTATCTCACAGCATCTGTACAGTATCTGAGATTCTAAAATACTTTAATATACACTAAGACGTGACAATGGTTCAGAAAAGTCTTAATAGACAAGCAGACAGGTCAAGAAATATCATCTGCACTTTGCAGAAAACTTCTGAGGGTAAATGCCCAAAGTCACACAGATCAATTTAAGTGATAATACCAGGAGTCTTTTTTTTTTTTATGTATGCTATTCCCTTCTGTTTTATCATCAACTTCACTTCCAAATCTCTCTTTGTCCTTCCATATGGAACCATCCTTTGTATCAAAAATTAAAAAGGAGGGTAGGGGAGGTGGGGAAAGAGGAATCCAGCAAAACCAAGACATCACTGCCATTCCAGAGCATTTGTAATTTACATCACTCTTCCCTGACCAAGAAAAAAAAGAAGGGCAGAGACACATTTCTTCTTCAGTCAAGAATGGTCACTAAATTTATACTCAGGTCTTCTAATCCCAAATTCAGTAACATTTTCCCCTATAATCTTGTTGTTGCTCCCTATGCCAAGCAGTAGTCTAGGTGTGTCGTGTTATTTCACTGCTATCTGGGGGGATCAGAGGCATTCCCTTCTTACCATTAAATCATTTTGAAAAAGTCAACTATAACCAAACTCTTCCTTGTTACTAAATTCTCCAAAGCTGACCTTTAGCCAATTGCCCATTTATATTCTCTAATGGAACTGTTCTCTATGCCAGATGGTGTTTCAGCACCAGGGAAAATTAAGGTAGGAGTTAGAGTTGCTTTAAAGAAGAGGTTATATTGAGTTTCAAATGCCTACTAGCCAAACAATTCAAAGTATCTACTTGGTATACTGAGCTGTTGGAGCTCCAGGGAAAGGCAAGGGTCAGCTATGTAGATCAGATCTAGCAATCATTTGCAAGCTGATAATTAAAGCCATAGGAGCTGATGAGGTCACCAAATGAAACTTCAGAGATAAATTTTAAAAAGGGCCTACAGAGGACTATAAACACAGTAATGGGAAGCAATATGGATGATGAGCAAAGGAAACTAAAAAGAAGCAACCAAATGAAAGAGATATAAAAAAATGAAGACTGAAAAATATCAATAGAAATACCACGCTGTCAATTTTCATAACTGCCTTACATTACTAATTTCTTTTCCCAATTTTTCCTATCATTCTTATCAACTCTTTCAGGAATCCATGGTGGGTCTGAGTCCAATTAACATTTTTTTTTTTGAGGCTTTTGGGTAGCAGTTTTCACCTTGTTATCTTCTTCTGAGTTTATCTTAATTCTCCCCAATACTGTAGTGCTTTTTAGGTCAAATTCTTTTTTTGTTCTTTGCTCATTTTTCCAGCCTATTTCTTGACTTGGAACTTTGTGTTTATGTTGGACTCTGCTCACCTAAGGGTGACATAATCTATTTGTGAGCAGAAAGAATAACTTTTGTGTTTATATTCTTAATAATGGCCTCTGTGATGACCATCGAATGCATTTTGTAGCAGTTGGGTATCAAAAAAATGGAAATCTACTGATCATTCTTCTAAAGGGACAAGAAACTGTACCCTTGTTGGATTTAAAACTAGCAAAAATTACCTGATCCAGGGGCCAGCTAGGTAGCTCAGTGGGTTGAGAGCCAAGCCTAGAGACGGGAGGTCCTAGGTTCCAATGTAGCCTCAGACACTTCCTAGCTGTGTGACCCTGGGCAAGTCACTTGACCCCCCACTGCCTAGCCCTTACCACCCTTATGCCTTGGAACCAATACACAGTATTGATTCTAAGATGGAAGGTAAGGGTTTAAAAAAAAAATTACCTGACTCAAACAGAATTTTGAACTGCATTCTGCAAATACAACTATGAAAACATAGCCTTTCTCGTTTACATCTCTTACTCCTTCACATCTGTCAAACTGCTCTTTACTCACATGGGACCTCCAGTCACAGCATCACAGGATTTGGAGCTAGAAAGGCCATAAGCAGTCTTTTAGTTCAACAGATGAGGGTACTAGGGCCTAAACAAGGAAAATAACGTGCCTGCCACCTGATCACATTCTCCCTTGGTGATTTTATCTTCTCCCATGTATTCAAGTATTATGTCTACTAAAAACATTACTCATAAGTAAGACAGTGCTAGATCCTCAGAGATTTGGATTTCCTGGGATCGAGGAGGAAATTTCTGATAAATCACATACCTCAGTTCACTGTGAACCCCATGTAATCTAAGACTGGATTAGATGAGTCAGTTAGGATCCAGATATTTAGTTATGAATGTGCTAACAGAATCCCAAAAAATACCAAATCAGTAAAAGCATTTAATTAGAAAAGGAAAAAAAGGTAACACAAATATTCTCAGTCTCATTCTTGATAGGACTGCCTTCCCAGGCCCTTAGCCCTCTGCATGTTCCAGGAAGGAAGCTTCTTCCCACCTACGCCAAGCCAAAGTTCCTTCGGGGAAACAAGGCAAAGTCTTGGCAGCCTTTGTCACTGTTCCACAATGCCCAGTTGCATACAGCCAGAGTCAGGATCTAGCTATTCCTATGTGCTTTAGGCCATACCTGATGCTCTAACAGTTGTTCAGACCTACATCCAGAATTGTATCTCTCCCCCAGCCTGTAAGTGGTATGAGGAGATCCTGTCAAGTTTCCTCAGGTCAAAAGCTTCACTTTCTCCTCAGAGCTAAGCCAGCAGCCTGCTCATCAAACCCATCTAAAAGTTCAGGCCTCTAGACCTGCCTCCATCTCTACTGCCTGGCTGAGCTTCTACTTCCTTTCTTTCTTACCTTCTCACCAGAAAGACCACCAATAAAGCAAGGCTAGAGAAATTCAAAGTCTCTGTAGACCAGGTATGAGAAGCTTCAGAGGAAAGAAAATTCCAAACTGACTGTGCTTGCTGCACAGGCCACTGGAACATGGGACGTTAACCCCCTGTTAACTGTCCTGGTATATATTCTTTCATCAAAATAGTGTCTGTGTCTCAGGGATACTTTTGACTGTTCTCAAAATTGTATGGATGAACCAGAGAGGCAGAGAACCTACAATTCCTCCCCAAACTATGTGCCTGATTAACAAACTGATATATATATATATATATATATATAGATATATATATATATATATTACCACAGTATAGACTGCTCAATTAGTAAAGAATCAAAATTTAAAATTTCAAGGTTCAGAGGACAAGTCCCTGTGCCCACAGATGCACTTTACATCTCAAGAAAGAATATCTGGCTTCAGAAAATTGAGGGGGGGGAAAGGGGGGAGCTAGGTGGCTCAGTCGATTGAAGTCAGGTCTAGAGATGGGAGGTCCTAGGTTCAAATTTGACCTCAGCTCTGATCTCAGATACTTCCTAGCTGTGTGACCCTGAGCAAGTCACTTCACCCCATTGCCTAGCCCTTACCACTCTTCTAGCCTTAGAACCAACACACAGTATTGAATCTAAGACAGAAGGTAAGTGTTTAAAAGAAGGAAAGAAAGAAAATTGAGGATGCTCTCTAAACATGCAATCCCGCTTTACTGAATCTCTTCAATGTTCAAGATCATTTTCAACACCTGAAATAATGTCAAAAACAACAACAACAAAAAACACTTTTAAGGCTTTAGTTCGTGTTGGTTTCACCCAAGAAAATGGAAGGTCTTTGAAAGTGAAGATGGTTTCTCTTATTTTTATATCCTGAGCTTCTAGCACACTGCATGGCACCAAGTAAGACAATAGTAAATGCTTGGGGAACCAAACTGGCCCAATGGGTTACTCACTTGCTCCTAAGTATGGAACACAGGGCTTCAGTGAAAACTCCTTGAGGGGAGGGGCCTACTTCTGCCTTCCTTTGGATCCCCAAGCACAATGTCTTCACACAGAAAATGCATAACTAAATGATGTTGCCTCAACATTGCTTTTCTTTATCATTCCTGGGTTCCCAATCCCATCTCTTCAAACCCTTCTCCCTTTTCCCTAGCATCAAGCCTTTGCTCCTCTTCACTTTGAGCAGCTGACCTTGCTCTAGTTCCCACTGCCTAGAGTAGCAATGGAGTTACAGCTATGACTACTCAAACAAACTCCCTTATCTTGACCTCCAAACAGCTTGCTGCCATGCCCTAAACTTCAAAAAGTTCTTTCTTTACTATTCCCACCCTCTCCTACTAAGAGGTGTCCTTCCTCCTTTTCCAGGTTAACCCTTTTCAGGTGGGTTGTTTATCACATTCTCAGTTCTCTGGAATCTTCACTCTCAACCAAAGAAGGCTCTTTACACATCCCTAAACAAAACTTTTTACTTCCTATGCCTTTGTAAAGGTTAGAACTTGAACTAGGCCTTCACTATTGCTCAACAATCCAGGTCATTATCTTCACCCCAGTTCTGTAAATCGCTAGACCTAGAGGACAGCCAAGGAAAAGAAGAGGAAAAAGGAAAGGCCAGTGTCACTACATCAAATAGGAAAGGTTTTGAATGCCTTAAATATGATTTAATATTTGATTGAGTAGGAAGCCAATAGAATTTGTTGAGCAGAGGGCAACGTAATCAGACCTGAGTTTTAGGAAGTTCACTTTGACAGTCGAGTGAAGGGTGGGCTAGAGTGGGGAAGAGATTTGGAAAGGATGATAATATCAAGCCAAGTTAGGAAGAAAAGAGGATCTGGGGAAAAAAATAATGATTTGACATTCTCTAACCACTGAACCTCCTCAACACCTAATAGAGTTCTCTTCCCCAAAAAGGGCACCATGTGCCACAGCAGAACCTGGAGGCAGAAGACCCAGGTTCAAATCCTTGCTCTGCTGCTTACTTCTTGTTTTGACTTTAGGCATGTCACTTTTCTCTAAACCTCAGTTTCCTCAACTATAAAATTAGAGACAAGAATTGCATGATCTCTAAGGTGACAGGTCTAAAACTATGACCCTATGATGCTGAAATGTTTGTCAAACTTAATTTCCAGGCTCCAAAACTCTACCCTAGAATTTTCTCAACTTTTAATGTCCTCTGACCCATTTCAACCTATAGAAAAACTCCCAAAAACAGACCTAGAAAATGCTCCAGCCAGACTTAGAGATGAGAAGTCCCAGGTTCAAATCTGGTCTCAGACACTTCCTAACTGTGTGACCCTGAGCAAGTCACTTAATCCCCATTACCTAGCCCTTATCACTCTTCTGCTTTAGAATCAATACACAGAATCAATATATAGTATTCTAAGGCAAAAGGTAAGGATTTCCTATGAATGAATGAATGAATGAATGAATGAATGAGTAAATGAGTGAATGAATGAATGAATAAATGAATGAAGGTTCCAGATGGTGACGGAGAAATATCCAAGAAAAAGTCACAATGAAACTTGGGCCTTCCAGCCCAGATCAGCATAGGAGTCTATGTGGACAAAGGTTTAGTCAGTATGGTGTGGCACTCAGGGCACCTATGGAGAGACTGAACTAGAGCAAGATATGGTCTCAGCTGTAAAAACTAAGTTAAATTAGCACAATGGTTCTTAGTTTCCGTAGAGTTTATTAATATTTACTCGACTAAAAGACAGATATAGAGCTATTTAAGCCTATTCTAATCTAGCCACATGACGCTCCTCCTCATGGTTCTCTCTCCCCCTCACTGTCCTTTCACTGCTGTGTCCAAGGCCATAGAGAGACCACTGCCTGGAACTCCCTTTTATTTCTTCTCCTTTACCCCCAAATCCTAACCTGATCCTTTCCTGGTGTCACTGTGCCTATTTCACTTCTGTGAGGAGTGGCCTCACATGACGTGACATAAAGCTAGCAGTCCAGGGACAGAGGTAGGATGACCCCAGTATGTGATTTCTGGGGAAGGGGGTTCCCTTTACACACAGTTCCAAACTAAGACAGCACACCCTCATGCAGGACACAGAAGAGGTGCCAAATGGAAGCTCTTGCCTACTCTCCAGTTCCAGAATATGCTAAAGAAGGGTAAGGTCACAGGCCCCAGGCAGTATCCAAAGAGACAAGGAAGTTCGGAATCGGAACCAAACAGTATTACTATGGCTCAGATCTGAGGAGTGTCATTTCCAACTTCTAGTACAACCTATATCTTGCAGAGGAATCAACCAAAGCAGCAATCCCAGACTAAAAGGGAGCCTATGTTTTTGACGCTGAACCAGAAGAGCTTCCCAAATGGCTAAGAGAGGATGAGTCCAGCAGTATCTACTGTTACTCAGGCCCAAACCTCAGGTAAGAAACCTGCAATGTTCAGACCAGAGAGGTGACATTCAGACTTTTTTCAATAGCACTGAAAGTTTCATTTTCCCAGCCAAAACCTGCCCCTGACAGTCTGGGATAACACAATATTACATAACATGCTATATCTCAAGAAAACAACAAGAGGATCAGCCCAAACCTTCGTCCTGGTGCACAATCTAGCCTTAACATCAAGTCAGAAGCCAGGAAGCAGGCTAGAAGAGTAAGCAAAACAAAAAAGAATCCCATCATAAAAAAGAGCATTCAAAACACAAGCCGAAAAGACAATGACTCTAAAATATCTACAAGCAAAGCTTCTTACAGAGCTTGGGCACAAACTCAACTAGGAATCCTAAAAGAGATGGAGCAAGTTCTTTTTTGGTTTTTAATAAGGCTATTTATTAAGGTAGTATAATAAGAACAGTTGGTATAAAATAAGCCCCCAAGAGTGAGACAAAGAAAAAGGACATCTTTTGCACACAGAAAGATCCTTGGGAGAGTAATCTAAAGTTTAAAGTACAACAGCTGAGAGACACACTATATACAGTGTAGAGAACATGTGTGGTAAAGGGATGCCTCCCAACTTCTGTCACCAGAAAGCCTTTTCTTCTTTTTTGGAGAAATCATAAAGTTCATTGTGGGGCATGGTGTCAGTAATGAATGAGCTGCTCTGCTGGCTTGGCTGCTCATATAACACAGTATCTCTGGTGGATTGGTCCAATTTGCTACTGGGTTAGGGTGCTCAGCTGATGATTTTCAATCTTTCCACATCTATCTCATCTATCTCAACCTTGGTTCTCAGCCATCTCCTAATTCCCATGGCAACTGCTACCAGTTCCAATTGACTCTACTCTTTTCTCTGGGAGCAAGAATTTTTAAAAAGCACTTCTAATCAATGAAATTAATGACGTAAGTAAAAAACTGGAAGAGAACTGAGAAGAGGAATGGCCCAAGAGATACAAAACCTTGCCTAAGCAACTAACTCCCTGAAAATCAGAATGAACCAAAAAGAACCAAACAAGAAGACTCCTTGGGACAAAAAATATTGAAAACTAATTGGGGGAGTGAGAGGGACACAAGAAAATGTATTGTTATCTCAGAGTAAAAACAAATGACATGAAAAAGTTTTTCTAATAAAAATTAAAATGACATGTAAAAACTGAACTGATGTATAAAAGACTCAAAAATCATGGACTACCTGAATAGGTATGTAACGACCAAAAAACAAGAGCCTTCCCATCGTGTTTCAAGAAATCCTAAAATAAAATTGTCCTGATCACTCAGAAGCAGAGAGCAAAGCAGAACAAGAAAGGATCCACTAATCAGTCATCTCCTAAAGAAACCCAAAATAAAACATGAGTCAAAACCCAGAGCTTCCAAATCAAAGAAAAAAACACTAAAAGCAAAGAGAAATAAAGAATTCATATATGGAGGAGCTACAGTCACAATCAAACATGACCTAATAGTCACAAATATAAAGGACTAGAAAGCTTGGAATTAAATAATACAGAAGGCAAAGGATTTAGGTTTACAGATAAGAATAGTTTACCCAGCAAAACTGAGTATAATCCTACAGGGAGAAAAGAGAGGATTTCCAAACATTCCTGATAAAAAAGACCAAAGCTCTGTAAAAATTTTAAAGTTCAAACACAAGAGTTAAGAAAAGCAAAAAGATAAACATAAATGAACAATCATAAGGGACTAAACAGGGATAAGCTGTTTAAATAATTCAAATATAAAGATGACATATGTATTAATCTATCATTAAGGGGTCATAAAGGGAATCTAATTAGAAAAGGCCTAGGAATATTCTTTATGTTTTAATGCTATTAAGAGAAGAATGGAAAGAGAGGAAAAGGTATGAATTAAAGAGAAGGGATGGGACAGAGATAGAAAAGAAAGGTTAGGAAAAATTAATTCCCATTATCAGGACATACAAGTAGTCATCTATATAAACAAGGAAGACAGGATGGAAGACAAACTGCTGACACAAACTTTACTCTCATCTGAACTGTTCACAGGAGGGAAGAATATACATTCTACTCAACAGGACAGTAAGTGGTAAAGGAAAAAAGGAATTAGAAGATAGATTAATAGAAGGAGTAGTCCTAAGTAAAAGAAATTAAAAATATACCCCAAAAATCTCTAGTTCTTTTTAAGCTGGTGAAGAATGGAAATCTAAGGAGATGTTCGTAAGCTGGGAAATGGCTAAATAAGTTATGATATGTAATTGTGATGAATACTATTGTGCTCTAAGAACTGATAAAGGGATTGATTTCAGAGAAAACTAGGAAGGTATGTATGAACTAATGCAGTTCAGAACAACAAAATGGTAAAGCGAAACAACTTGAAAGAATTATCCATTGTGATCATTATAATAAGCAACAAAATTCCAAAGGACTAATAATGAAGCATGCTATTCATCTCCTATTAAAGATGTAGAGTTCCGAATAAGACATATTTATACCTTTTGGACACAGTAGATGTGGAAATTCCTCTTGACTACACATGCTTGGACGGGGGGAAGGGGGGATGTGAGAAAAGGAAAAAACAAATGAAAGAAAGAAACCCTAACCTACCCATATTTCAAGACACAATTCAAATGTCCTCCCCTCCACTTTAAGGAAATCCAGTCTACCCTAGCAGAATTGATTTTTCCCTTGCTTAAACGTCTATAGTATTTTGAATCACTCACATGTCAGTTCGAACAATTGGTAGACAGTTCACATAATGATGTTAAGTAAACTGCTTATTTTATAGCCCCAGATTATGACATGCCCAAGGTCATCCAGAAAGCACATAGCAGAACCTGAACTAGAACAGGATTGCTTTATTCTGCTAAAAAGAACAACAATATTCTTTCCACAACAGGGCATTGCCTTATCACATACAGCATATCCTGCATAATGTTGCCCAAATCAACCTCATTTGCCAATCAATAATGACATTATAACCACACCCTATGATCCCATCCAAAGCCTCACTACCATGGCCTCCATTTTCCCAGGCAGTCTTCAACCCAAAATCATAACTGCACCAGATCAAGAATTTAACAGAGGTTCTGGTTTTAATACACTGTAAAAATTATTCTTCTGAAAACTGGTTCACCTAGCTTTTTAAGGTTACAGTAAGGTAGTCATTTAAACATATAAATAAATGGAACCTTGCCACTATTTCCTAGAGCTGATTTGGTCCAGAAAGAGGAAATTAAGTCCTGCTGGTCCAGAGTCTCTAAGAAATTAAGTCGATCTTAGCAAATCCAATTTTTTTTTTGCTTCAGAAGGCTACCTTAATTCAAGTCAAATAAGTAAGTACTAACAGAGCCTACATTTTGTATAATACTAAATCCTGCCCTGAGCAAAAGAAAATGTACTTATTCCCTAAGCAACATATACTACATACATGCTGCTTAAAACAATTACTTGGATAAAAGCATAGATGGTATGGTCATCAAAGCTGCAACTGAACCAAGGCTGGGAGAGAGCTCTAATGCCCTGGAAGACAGTCAAGGTCGAAAAGACCTTGAGGGACAATTGCACTGAGGTGGGGTGGAGCTACCTAGAGTAAGAAAAACTGAAACTCTTCTCTAGATCCAATAGATACATTTTCAATGTGAGCATTTACACCTCTAAAATTGGGAAATGCTGCAAATCAAGGATTTCTTTTGTCTTAAAAAGCTATGGAGGAGAAGCTAGGTGCTCAGAAGATAGAGGGAGCCAGGCCTAGAGCCTGGAGATCCTGGGTTCAAGTGTGATGTCAGACACTTCCTAGCTGTGTGACCTGGGCAAGTCACTCAATCCTTGTTGCCTAGCCCTTATTCCTTTTCTGCCTTAGAACCAATACACAGTATTGGAGAAGATAAGGGTTGGTTTTTTTTTTTTAAAGCTATGGGGATGTTTAAATTTGCATATTATGTTAAATTAATATGTCTAAATTGCATATTAAGCAACATTTTCCCCACAAGGCCAGTTAAAAATCACCAGAACATCCCTGGCTATATCTAATAAGAACGATGAATCAATCAGTAAAAGCAGGTGCTAGGCACAAAGACAAAATTGAGGGCAGTTCCTGCCCTCAAGCAGTTTACATTTAAAAGTGGGGGAGGGGCAAGAGCAAAAATATATACAAAATAAAAACATTGGGAGCAACTGGGTAGCTCAGTGGATTGAGAACCAGGCCTAAAGACCTGGGAAGTCCTGGGTTCAAATGTGGCCTCAGACTAACCCTAACCCAGCTGTGTGACCCTGGACAAGTCACTTGACCCCCATAGCCTTTCCCACTCTTCTGCCTTGGAGCCAATATACAGTACTGATTCCAAGACAGAAGGTGAGGGTTTTATTAAAAAACAACAAAGAAAGAACATAATCCAGGCACTAAAGGGACCACTATGCAAAGCCATGGCTATGGGGAGATGGGAGATAAGGGTCAACAAAAAAGGCTGGCCTTAGTGCATGAAAGGTGGCAATGTAGATCAGGTTAGGGGAAAGTAGTCATGGAGAAAAAGGGGATGACTACAACTGAGCCCTTTTCTGCTTAAGAAATCAAAACTTAGGGCAGCTGGGTAGCTCAGTGGAGTGAGAGTCAGGCCTAGAGACAGGAGGTCCTAGGTTCAAACCCGGCCTCAGCCACTTCCCAGCTGTGTGACCCTGGGCAAGTCACTTGACCCCCATTGCCCACCCTTACCACTTTTCCACCTATGAGACAATACACCGAAGTACAAGGGTTAAAAAAAAAAAAAAAAGAAATCAAAACTTAGGGGGCAGCTGGGTAGCTCCATGGATTGAAAGTCAGGCCTAGAGATGGGAGGTCCTAGGTTCAAATCTGACCTTAGACACTTCCCAGCTGGGTGACCCTGGGCAAGTCACTTGACCCCCATTGCCCACCCTTACCACTCTTCCCCCAAGGAGTCAATACACGGAAGTTAAGGGGTTAAAAAAAATCAAAACTTAAAAGAGAAAAGGTAAATCCAGACAACTTCTAGCCAGCCTCAGCTAAATGATGAAAGATTTGAATAATCATGAATTTGGTCAATTATAACAATGGGTAAGGAGGAGCTATGAAGAGCTAGAATTGTAGCATTGTCTATCTTACTAAAAAAAAATTTTTTTTAAAGGCAAGGGCACAAAAGCAGGGTAGTAACAGAGTAGAATGCTCCCAGAGAGAGCGTCACAAAGCATAATGGCCTGGGTACTGTCTCCCACCAAGAATCTCTAAAACATGAAGAAATGAGTAGAATAAGACACCTTAACAAGGGAAGTTAATGGGAAAAGTCACAAACTGGTTTTGAACCCTTCTTTCTTAAGAGTCTCAGGGTTCTGCTATCCCAGAATTAGAACCAGAAGAATTTTTCACCCCCTCATTTTAAAAATGAGGAAACAGATCTAGGAAGTGAACTGCACAGCCCCAGGTCACCCAAGAGGAAGTGGCAGACCCAGGATCTTTGGCAGATCCATCCTTCCTCAGGCTCCTCATTGGTGGCTCTTTCCAGTCTAACATGCCTCCTGTCCAAAATAACAGTTGACTTCAATGGGTTTTAGGTTCCTTTCCCTCTCAGAAACTCTATGTATGCTCCTTTCAAGGAAAGTACCTTGTAGCTTACTCAGAAATAATGATTACTGCCATAGCCAGTAAGGCAATTGCACCCTCTTGTTAACCCTTGGGAGCCCCCAACAAAACCTGAGATAGGAGAATCCTGTGAGATAGAACTGGCAATGTGTAACAACAAATAGCCACCAAGAAATTATTATCTACCCCACACAAGCCACACATTATCAACAATCAACATTAATTTGTGGCAAACCCAGTATGTGAAGCCTTGTGAGCTAGTGGATAGATCACTATCCTGCAGTCAGAAACATCTGGTTTCAGGGACTGTCTCTGACATAGTGGCTGACTGACCCTGTCTGTCACTTCTTCTCTGAGTAGCTGAATCTGTAGAGGCACTGGGCTCTACAGGGAGAAAGCAAACTAGAAAGCAAGCCTGACCCAGCCCTCAAGAAATTCTACTCAGATAAGGAATGCAAGATAGATACAAGCAAGCAAGGAAAGTTCAAGGCTGGGCAGACTGAAGGAGGTAGCCCCTAAGCAGAGCCTGGAAGAGAGCCTAGGGCTTCAGAGAGCAGAGGTCAAGGGGGAAATCATTCCAGGCTAAGGGAGCAGGACAAGGAAGTTCACTGAAAAGAAAAAAGTAAGCTAATGTGGCTGTAGGCAATCAACACACACTTAATAATCTATTATGTGCCAGGCACTATATAAGCACTTGGGAAACAAATATAATCTACAAGGAGCTTACATTCTAACAGGAGAGACAATAAGGAGAGTGGCATGTACTCTAAAGATAGAGAATAAATACAAAGCTGTTATCTATGAGATAGCTGAAAAAAGAGGGCACTAGCAATTGAAGGGAGCAGAAAAGGATTTCAGTAGTCCATGGTATGTACCTACATTGTATCTTCTAAGAGGAGAGATGGGGGCACCGAGGGAACAGATATTACAGGCTTGCCACAAAGGCTATTTTGGCTGGATGGTAAAAGAGAGTATTAAAGGCTTTAAAAAACAAAACATTGTGGGGGAAGCTGGGTAGCTCAGTGGACTGAGAGTCGGGCCTAGAGACAGGAGGTCCTAAATTCAAATCTGGCCTCAGACACTTCCCAGCTGTGTGACCCTGGGCAAGTCCCTTAACCCCCACTGCCTACCCTTAACACTCTTCTGCCTTGGAGCCAATACACAGTATTGACTCCAAAACGGAAAGTAAGGGTTTAAAAAAAAAGGGGGCGGAATTCAAATGGATGTGTGATTCTAGAAGCAAGAGAAAGTGACTGGAGCTCACTGAAGAGGCAAAGATATGGTCCCAGGGAGTGTGTGAGGTGGAGTAATGTGTCATCTTCCTGAAAAGATCAACTGGAAGCAGACTGTAAAGAGCTTTAAATATGAAATGGGAGTATCTGTTTTATTATTCTGGAAACAATGAGGCCTTGAAGTTTCTCAAGCAGTTAAGTGACATGTTAGACCTACACCTTAGGAAAATCAATGGCAGCTTAGTGTAGGATAAACTGCAGTGAGGAGACACATGGGACAGAAAAACTAATGAGGAGGCCACAGTCATAGGTCATGAGGAGTTGGTGGGGCCTACACCAGGGTGGCAGCTAAGTGAGCAGAAAGAAGAGAATAGAGAAGTGATACTGTAAATGTAAAAAAAAAGATCTAGACAGAGAACAGATGGATTCGTTAAGTGAATGACACCAAGAGGGCAAGCAGGAGACTGGGAGGAGAGTGCTGCCCTTGACAAGAATAGGGAGGTTCAGAAGGGAGGGAGAGTGCTCACTTTGGCAGCACATACATTAAAATTGGAATGCTTAGCATGGCTTCTGCACAAGGATGACAAACATATTTGTGAAGTGTTCCATATTTTTGTTCTAAACAATTGGAAAAACATTAATTGCTCATAGGTAAGCCAAAAATATAATAAAAATGACAATTCTACCTAAATTAATTTACTTATTCAGTATCATATCAAACTACCAAAAAATTACATTATAGAACTAGAAAAAATAGAAAATTCATCTAGAAGAACAAAAGAACAAGAATATCAAAAGAATCAATGAAAAAGTGTGAAGGAAGGTAATCTAGCAGTACCAGATCTCAAACTGTACTATATAAAGCAGTAATTATCAAAACATTCTCATAATGACTAAAAAATAGAAGGGTGGATCAATGGAATGGATTAGGGGTAAATGATCTCAGCAATCTAGTGTTTGATAAAACCAAAGATACCAGCTTTTGGGATAAGAGCTCACTATTTGACAAAAACTTCTGGGAAAACAGTATGACAGAAACTAGGTACAGACCAGTATCTCACACCCTATACCAAGATAGGGTCAAAATGGGTATGTGAATTGGATATAAAGAGTGATACCATAAATTAGGGGAATACAGAATAGTTTACCTGGTAGATCTTTGGAAAAGGGAAGAATTTATAACCAAACAAGAGATACAGAACATTACAAGATATAAAATTAATAGTAATATTAAATTAAAAAGCTTTTGTACAAACAAAACCAAGGTAACCAAGATTAGAAGAGAAACTGGGAAGAAAAATTTTATAACAAATTTCTCTGATAAAGGTCTCATTACTCAAATATATAGAGAACCAAGTGAAATTCATAAAAATATAAACCATTCCCCAATTGACAAATAGTGGAAGGATATGAACAGTTTTCAGATGAAGAAATCAAAGCTATCAATAATCCTATGAAAAAAATGTTCTAACTCTCTCTTGATTACAGAAAACTAAATTAAAACAACTCTGAAGTATTGCCCCACATCTATCAGATCGGCCAATATGAACAGTAAAGGAAAGTAATAAATGTTGGAGGGGACATGGAAAAATTGGGATACTAGTACACTGTTGCTGGAATCGTGAAATGATCCAACCATTCTAGAGGACAATTTGGAACTATGCCCAAAGGGTTATAAAACTGTGCCTACCCTTTGACTTGGTAATACCACTACTGGATCTGCATCCCAAAGTGATTTTTTAAAAAGGGCGGGGGTGGGGGGGGAGGGTGTGAACGGACTGACTTACTTGTACAAAAATATTTAGAATAAGAATTGGAAATTGAGATCCATCAACTGAGGAATGGCAAACAAATTGTGGTGTACAATGGTGAGAGAATACTATAGTCCACTAGTAGAAATGATGAACAGGATGATTTCAGAAAAAGTTGTAAAGACCTACATGAATTGATGTAGAACAAAATAAGCAGAACCAGGAAAACATTGTACTCAATGACAGCAAAATTGTGAAATGATCAACCAATGGATTAGCTACTTTCAGCAATACAATGATCCAGGACAATTCTGAAGGACTTATAAAAAATACTATCCACCTCCAGAGGAACTGTTGGGAGTCAGATGCAGATCAAAGCATCTGACTTTTAAAGCATCTTTCCCTTTAGTTTATTTGGATTGGTTTTTATTTTGGTGTTTTGGTTTTATATGAGTATTTTCTCACAAAAATGAACAATATGGAAATGTTTTGCATAATACATGAATAACCCAAATCAAACTGCTTACCATCTCCAGGAAGGAGGGGAGGGAGACAATTTGGATCCTATAACTTTAGAAAATGTATGTGGAAAATTGTTATCATATAATAATGGCTTTACAAAAAAAGGAGGAGAGTTTGGAGGAAATCTGAGTTTTCTATTTTAGTCATGTTGGGATTTGAGATATCTATCTGTAGGACATCCTGTTGAAGATATCCAAGAAGCAGCTGATACTGAGATATCATAGCTCAGGAAAGAAGTTAGGGATAAATACAAAAAACCAGGAATATTCTGCATAACGATGATCATTGAAACTATGAGAGTAGATATCACCAAATATAACAGGATAGAGAAGACGACTGGATAGACTGTTGAAGGCATCCAAAGTTAGTAGGTATAACCCAAGTGAAGATCCAAAGATGACTAGGAAAGAGTTGCCAGTTGGGAAAACTAGAAAGGCAGTGTGGTAAAAAAAAAAAAAAAAAAAAACAACAGAGGAGAAGAGATGATCAACAGTAACAAAGACTATGGAGGGGCCAAGAATTGAAAAGGGTGATTAGATGTAGAACCAAAGAGATCATTGTTAACTCTGGAGACAGTAATTTCAGTGTAATGAAGTCAGAAGTCAGATTGTTGAAAATCTGTGGTGAAAACTGAAGATCTGAAACAGGATTGCATGTAATTGGTGAAAAAAAATTAAAAATTAAAAAAAAAACAGAAATAGAGAAATAGAGCAACCAATTGTAGTCAGTTTTCTCAAGAAATCTGGTCACAAAGAGAAGCTGAGATATAGGAAGGTATTTAAGTGGGATTATACTAAGTTAGGGCTAAGGATGGAAGAAGACATGGGAGTGTTTGTAAGTAGCACAGAATCGGCCAGTAACCTAAAGATTACAGAGATAACAGGGATGATAAATAAGGAGATGTGATGGAGGAGAGGGAATTGAGTAAGATCAGGGTACCAGTATCAAGAGTACAGTCTAAGCAGGAAAAGTCACCTCTTCATGTCAAACAGGTAGAGGAATAGACAGTGGGGAAAGATTTGACAAATATGAGGAGGAAGGGAGCAGAGGGAGCGCTCAATGAATGGCCTCAATTTTCAATGCCATTCGATATGTGTTCATCAGGAAGCTGATGGGAACCTGGTTCATTTAGTGGGAAAGGTATCAAGCCGTGGATATAGAATAGCAGTGACAAAGCAAGCAGATGAAAGCTTGAACTTGATCAGACACCCCCCCCCACACACACACACACACACAATATCTAAGGGAACAGGTGGTGATAAGTCTAGCCTGAGGACCCCTCTCTCTGAGGAGAGCAGAGTCATGGTGTCTGGAGGACCTTCTTGGAGAAATGCAAGTCTCCCTTGGAGAAGAGGGTTAGAGATGTCCCTTCTGCTTCCAACGTGCCAGCCATGCAAGGACAGCTCTCTACAGAGGTCTAGTCTACAAAGAGGAGACTGTAGTCCCAACTTCTGCTTGCTCCCCAGGCAACCTTGAAGGATAGCTGCCCTAGGCTACCCCCTCTTCTCTGACTAGAAGAATAGATTCCAGGATTCTTGAATTTGGACCCTCCTGGAAACCCCCCAATTAGAGTGAGGATGTATTCTAGGATCAGAACACCTGAGAAATCCTTCCTCCTCTAAGAGGAGGCTAAGATTCAGGAGTTACATTAGCCACCAGAATCCCCTGTCTTAGGTCATGGAAGTGAAAATCTATCTACCACATACCAACCTACCTACTTACCACATATCTATCATGGTACCTTACCAGAGTTACCTACCATTAATGGCTGCTGGGGATTTGGTGAGGGGATGGGGAATTCTTACAATCGGTTGCACTTTCAAGAGTTCTCCCTTTCGGCTTTAAAAGCCTATCTGGGGGGCAGCTGGGTAGCTCAGTGGATGAGAGCCAGGCCTAGAGACGGGAGGTCCTAGGTTCAAATCTGGTCTCAGACACTTCCCAGCTGTGTGACCCTGGGCAAGTCACTTGACCCCCATTGCCCACCCTTACCACTCTTCTGCCTTGGAGCCAATACACGGTATTGACTCCAAGATGGAAGGTAAGGGTTTAAAAAAAAAAAAAAAGCCTATCTGCCTTTTGATCCAGCCATAGCATTGCTTGGATTATACCCAAAAGAGATAATAAGGAAAAAGACTTTTACAAAAATATTTATAGCTGCACCCTTTGTGGTAGTAAAAAATTGGAAAATGAGAGAACATCCTTCGATTGGGGAACAATCTTGTGGTATCTGTTGGTGATGGAATACTATTGTGCTCAAAGGAATAATGAACTAGAGGGATTCCATGTGAACTGGAACAACCTCCAGGAATTGATGCAGAATGAAAGGAGCAGAAACAGGAGAACCTTATACCCAGAGACAGATACATTGTGGCACAACTGAATATAACGGACTTCTCTACTAGCAGCAATGCAAGGATCCAGAGCAAGGTTGAAGGACTTATGAGAAAGAAAACTATCCACATTCAGAGGAAGAACTGTTGGAGGGGAAACACAGAAGAAAAACAACTGCTTGAACACATGGGCTCATGGGGATATTATTGGGGATGTAGACACTAAATGATAACTCTAGTCCAACTATCAATAATGTAGAATTAGGTCTTAATCAATGATACATGTAAAACCCAATGGAATTGTGCGTCGGCTAAGGGGGTTGAGGGGTTTGGGGGAGAGGGAAAGAATATGAAATATGTAACTAAGGGAAAGTATTCAAAATAAAAATTAAAAAAAAAAGATAACCCTCTTGATTTAGCCTGCATATTTATCTTGTTTGTCTCTCCAATCAGACTATAAGCTCCCCAAGAGCAAACTTTCTTTCTATCCCCAGCACTTAACAGTGCCTAACACATAGCAAGCACTTGATCAATGCTACATGACTGACTAATCGAAGCAGTCATCAGAAAGCAGGGTCTCTGATCTTCAAGAGGCTAAGTGTATTATCTGACCTAAAACTTAATGATTTAATAAATTCCTCTATTATAAACACAAAATTATTATTACTGAACAAATACAGGCTCAACCTCAAGTACCCATCATACAAAAAAACATGACTGCTAGAAACCCAGAAGTAAACAGCCAGAGACATAAAGTCACATTCATGTCCTTGGTAGCAAAACAACAATGTTTTTAATTATCACTAGTGGCAGTAACAAAAAAAAGTCTGAAAGACTGATGAAAGACCAAGATGAAGTACATCTGAATGCAAAACTAAGAAAGAAGTCATTTTGAAAACTACAAAAAAAATCAAAGGAAAAGAATAAAGAAAATTTTATTAAGGACAAGAGAACAACTTAGAAGAAGGCTGCTTTCAGCCTTAGATTCAATCATTCTGCAGAAAGGTAACTGGAATGTTTAGGAAATAGTGTAATGCTCCATTTTTATGAGGGAAAAAATAAAAAGAAAGCAAGCTAATATAAGAAACTAATTCAGGAAAACATACATATATCCTGTAATCAGAGATTCAACAAAATGCTACAAATCATCTCTGGAGGCAACTAGGTAGGTGGTGGTGAAAGACAATTCAAATTTTCCCAGACGTTTGTCAGCTATGTGGCAAATTTATCAGCAGTAACAACTATAAGAGCTAACATTCATATATAGCTTATTATATGCCAGGGACTGTGCTAAGCACTCTATAATTACTGATTTATTTGATCCTCACAATAACCCTGGGAGGCAAATACTATTATTATCCCCATTTTACAGTTGAGGAAATTGAGGCAGACACAGGTAAGTGACTTTCCCAGGGTCACAAAGCTAATAAGTATCTAAGGATGGATTTGAACTCAAGTCTTCCTGACTTCAGGCTCAGAAATCTACCCACTACACTATCTAGTCACTTAACCTCTGTGTTCCTTATTTTCCTCATCTGCAAAATGAAAATAATGTATTCTACTTCCCAGGGTTGCTGTAGGATAAACTGACATACTGGTAAAGTATTTTGTAAACCTAGAATGCTAAAGAAATGCTAGCTAGTACTATTATTATTGTTATCACAATCATCTAGAACAGCAATTCTCCAAGTCCAGAGATTCAGGGATCCCTGAGACCCTTTCAGGGGGTCCACAAAATCAAATTTTATTAATTATTAATTATTACTTTCACAGTAAAACTAGGAGGTCTGAATTTCTAATAGTAACAATGTCTCATAAACAACTCTTTGCTAAATCATTTTTTTTTAAACCCTTACCTTCCGTCTTGTGTATTGGCAGAAGAGTGGTATGGGTAGGCAATGGGGGTCAAGTGACTTGCCCAGGGTCACACAGCTAGGAAGTGGCTGAGGCCACTGAGCTACCCAGCTGCCCCCTGCTAAATCATTTTTAAGAGTGCAAAAAGAATCTCACACCTAAAAGTTTGAGAAGCACTCAACTATAGAAAAGCTCGTAATGAAAAAGATCATAAAAATCTTGAGTCTCAAGGAAGTATTCTACAACCTCTATTTTCTAAGGAAGGAAACCCAAAAAAGAGGAGAAAAAAAATTCAATTCTCACAGAGTCAACCTTCAGTTATGTAAAAACCAATATATTAACACCTCCTAATTGATAGCTATGCCAGATAATAACTCATTCATATGATGCTTTACAGGTTACAAGATCCTTTTTTTGCCACAATTCTTTGAAGTACAAAATATGTCTCCTCATCTTCATTCTATGGATGGGAAAACCAAGGAAAAGGAACAGAAACTCACTTGCTGATAGGCTCACCACCACTAAATGTCAGATGTGATCTTAACCTAGACCTCCTGCCTCCAGAGTCATATCTCATGGTCCCACTGCTATCCCATGTGGCCTCCTACTGAAATACTGAATCTCTCAATCATTTGACGATGGCAAGACAACAAAGAGGTTAGCATAACCAAAAAAAAAAAGACAAAAGAAAATCAAAGGGTCTGATTTTGACGTGTAAACTATGTAAACTGTCAACTAGATGAAAAACTGCTTAATGTTTAGAGAAGACTTAATTTTTCTAAATAATATTTGTTGAATGAATTCCTTGCAACTGATATATGAACCTAGCCAAATATTAAGAAGCATGCTCAAGTGAAAAGCTCTTGTTGAATTAAAAGATTCAGGTCTAATCTCCACTTTCCATATGACCACATAACTGGAACAATTCATTTACTGTTTCCTAATTGCTTTTCTTAATGTCTCTCCAAATTCATGAAAAGGAGGTTGGAAAAGGCTTAATGTAAAAGCACTTTGAACTCTTTGGGGAAAAGGTCCTCTATTAACCAGATCTCCAAATGAAAGTTTCATTATTCCAGGTCAGGTTTTGTTCAAAGAATATTTTGATGTTCTCTTCAATATACCTTTAAAATTGTTTTGAAGCAATTGGGTCTTCACTGGTAAAGGCTGTTCTAAGAATTCCAATAACTAATTGATCTAACAGTCAGTTGTCCAAAGCAGTGAGAGGCAAAACATCTTTCCCCATTTCACATACACTCAGCAAGTAGGTGTCCTAGGCCTGACCTAAAGCCTGGTTTTCCTGAGCTCAGCTTGGTGGTTACAATTAGTAAAGCTAGATAAAGAAAGAAAACTTTAAAGGGCAACAAAATTCCTATGAAAATACTAAACAATGTTGGTGCCAACTTAAAAGGCTCATAATCCAATTCTTTCTTTTAACAGATGGAAAATGTAGAGTAGAAATCATTCTTTTATAACATGGTACTATTCTCAGCAATTACAGAAATGAAACTTGTCTACTAGGAATATGGTTTTTGTTCAAACAAAATTTGACCTCTCCAAATTTAAAGACATGCACATGTTAGCTGCAATTTAAACTCATGTTATAGCTTAAAAATGAGAGAAAATTCAAAAACGAGGAGGAAAAACTTAATTTGTTCTTTGGGTTCAGCTCATCAATTAGTATTTCACTCTAGTTTAAGATTCATTATTCAGTTCCGTTCAAATCCATTCGGCAGGCCTAAAATCCACCTTACTATCTTCTCTCTGCTATATCTTTTCATCAGAGAAATCTGTGAGAACATTCAATTTGGGCTTACTAACAAGAGATAATGGAGCAACTAGGTGGCACAATGGACAGAGCACTGGGTCTGAGGTCAAGAGAACCCGAATTCAAATCCAGCCTCAGAGCTCTACCAGCTGAGTGACCTTGGCCAAGTCACTTAACCCTCCTGGCCTCAGTCACATCTGTCAAATGAGCTGGAGAAGGAAATGGCATACCACAAAAAATCTTTGCCAAGAAAACCACAAATGGGGTCACAAAAAGTCAAGCGGGGATAACTAACTAAACAATAACAACCAGGAGGTAATAAATGCTTCTTGAAATGGTTTGATTGAGAAACATGAGGAAAAGAAGATGGGATGTAAATAGCATTGTTTAATGTGAGCACAACCAAACAAAACCTATGGTTGCCTAAATAGATCTTAAACATTTCCCCTAGGCTGCCCAAAAGAGTATTTGTATTCTTAGGACCCACAAGGAAAAGAGTTTGCTCTAAGGATGAATGACTTTCAGAGGAATATCTACTTTCCTGAGGCCATTTCTATAGCTCACAGAGTACCCTCAGCAATCTATTTGGTTCTGTCCATATCAAAAGCAGTTATTCATCAGCAACATTAATTTAAAGTCTGAACAACAGATTGTGTGTCTCTAGAACCAAAGTATTCATGAGAAATGCCTGAATACCAATACCCAAGAATGTTAAACCAATCCAGATTGTTGAAGGAGAAAAACCAATCCAGATTGTTGAAAGAGAAAGGGGACACAACTCACTTCCAAGAGACCTGGATTAACACCAACATTACTCCTCTTCTGTAGTTTCAGCCTAACAGTAACGTCCTATCATTAACCACATAGAAACAAAAAGGAAAATATTAAGTATCTAATCACTAAGTCAGATACTTAAAAACAATGATAAACTATGTGAAAATGACACTGATCTTTTCAGCCAAACTCACATAGCTAAATCACCATCAATCAAAAGATCTTCTGATGACAACATAGAAAAATAGTTTATAATTATTTAAGTATAGAAAAATGGCTTATCAGAAAGCATAATGGGGGGATAAGCATATAAAGCAATGACAACAAAGTCAGAGTTACATTTTAAAATTCAATTTATCAAGCAAAAGAAGGACCTTTCTAAATCATTAATCCTCTTTTACTGATATCTTTCATCCTAGGAGCTCATCTACCTGCATGCTACACAAATATTCCCATCTTTTGACATTTCTGAAGCAAGTGAATTATTTTGATTTATGCAATGGAAATGAAATAACAAAGAAAAATAAATGAACTCTGTCAACAAAAATAAAAAATGTGTGTGGCGCGCTCACACACACACACACATATCCTAAATCAAGGATACTAAATCTACTGTATAGTGAAGAATAGAATACTGTATTTAACATCAACCAATATCAGAAAGATGCAGCAGACAAGTTGGCAATCAAGATGTTATTTTTAAGGAAAAAAACCTCAATATTAAAATAATTACCCAGTGAACTTGAGGAGTAACTCCATCAAACTCTAGGGGGTAAAACAAACTCAATACAAAGGAAGATTTCTCTAACAATGAAATCCTACAGAGGCAACCACTTCAGATGAAAGAGAACCTAAAACCCTTAAAAGGAGACTTCACCAAAAAAAAAAAAAAAAAAAAAACATGGCAAAAATTAATTCTTTACCAACATCAGGAAAGTCTATAAGAGCTAAAACACAACCAACTACAATGAACAAGTACACTTTCTGGCTATTTTCACAAAGTACCTAATTTTGCAAGATAAAAGATTCCCCACCTCCAGTGCCTCACATCCAATTTAGCCTATATTTCAAACTGCAGAATTACTACTGAATCTTCTCCTTCAATACACTAATCAGAAGACTCCTTCAGTAGGTGGCTATTCTTGAAAAACACCACTGACAGGATAGCACTGGCCTCATTAAAAGACTTTTTTATTAGAGACTAGGAAGCTTCAAGTAGTCTGACAAACTAGTGCACACCAAGTTCCTTGATGTGCTACCTGAATTTAATAAGCAATTTGAGTTTGTTTCCAATGAAAAATTTTGACAGTCAAACAAATCTATGTATGTAGAATTTGACTGCCCTGTAAAGAGCATTGGAGCAGGAGATGATGAGTAGAGAGAAAAATCCCCAAAACAAAAGAAGCCAAGTTATATGGGGAGGGCCTTAAGTTCATTTTGAAAAGGGAGTGGACCAAACAAATTCCTGAAGTCCCTTCATCTTCCCTTTATCCCACAATAACTTACACAATAATCAATATACATCTGGCACCTGCTATACTACACAATACAGGAACAACTTTTCGTTTTGGTACAAGTATATCTGTTTGCTCTCCCAAGGCCAAAATTATTTCTAAATCAAAAAAGAATTGTCAAGAGCCCAAGTGACATAGAACACTTATTTCTAGTAACATGGTACCATTTGCTAACACAATTCTCAGAATCAAATGTCAGTGGAATCATTTCAATTTTCCAGGTCCATCCCACTTTGAAATTGTTTCCTGTTGTCAGGTCTGATGAGAAACTCTTGAAGCAACAGCCAAGCATATATACCAGTTTGTCCACTCTGTCTGCAAGCTGCTACTGTAACTGCTAAAAACACATAAAAATGTCAATGAATGAGAGAAATTACTTGTTGTCTAACAAGAATGGGAAAATAGTGCAGAAACACTGAGGATGCCCAGAAAGAATTAGAAAAACAAATGAAGACAAAAAAAGGTTTTTTTGAAAAAATAGCAAATGAGCTATTTTGAAAGGACTGCTCTCCAATAGAGAATAAGATTAATAAATATAAAAATTTGCTCTCCTCAAGGACAAAATGGGACATCTGCACTACCTATCATCAGGTGTCCAGCCTGGACCATTTACCTTGGGGGGCCAGGAATGGCTCCTCACCACCAAGAGAAAAGGCAACATGCTTCAAGTGTTCTGACTTTCAGCTAAGCCATGTGGAGCTCTATCACTGCAGAAACCAGGCTCCTTGAAGGAAGGAGTCATTTTTCCAGGTGTCCCTTTGCACCCTTATCTGTGTCCCTATCCTCAGGCTGGGTCGGAGCCTCTACCTGTCAGATCAGTCTGAGCCCTGGGGAGGGCAGGTGGGTGAACAGGCAGCCAGCACTCTCTAATGTGAGGGCTTCACCTGGCTTGGGTCGGGACCCCCTACAGACCCCTTCTCAGAAACTTTTTGAGATGCACCAAACAAAAGGCACAGGCTGACAGGGGACACCAGTTGCTACACAAATATTCAGTTACCAGATTATTAAGAAACCCCAGCTCAACACCTCTGTTGAGGAAGTGGGGAGGGGGAGAGGGGGCAGCCTAGCCTGGGCCCCAGAGAAGCAAGGGTACAACCAGGAAGAGCCAAGGACCTGGGTTCAAGTCCCAGCTCCAACACTTTGCAAGGGGGCTTGGCCCCTGGGGCTTCCTCACTTGGGGGCAGAAGGGGTCTGCTGATGGTCCTGAGTGAAGCTGGGCAGGGGCCCGGGGTCCATCAGCCCGGAGGTGAGTTGGAGGGCCTGGATGCAAATCCCGCGCTGCTGTGTTACCTGTGAGGGCCTAAAGGTGAGTTCCCGCTTAGTGGCCTTGGGCAAGTCATCCAACCTCCCTAGGACTCGGGGTCCTCCTAGGCTCCTCCTCTACCTGCTGGGTGACCTTGGACTAGAGGCGGCCGGTGGTCCAGTGGGCAGAGTCGGGGAGCCCCGAGTTCAAGTCCGGCTCAGACACTCACGAGCTGGTGACCCTGGGCGAGCCGCTTGATGCCTCTGTCTGCCTCAGTTTCCCCATCTGTAAAATGGGGGTCGTCACGTCGGGAGGCTGTGAGGACCGAGCGAGATACGAGGAGGACAGCAGGCGGGGGCACCCCTGGCCCCGGCCTCAGTTTCCCCGCCTGAAGGGCGGGCCCAGGAGGCCGCGCGCGTACCCCCGCCCCCGACGGCGTGACCTTGGGCCGGGTCGCGCCCCCTCCCCCCCACCGCCGGCCTCAGTTTCCCCACCCCCCCCAGGGCCGCGGCGCCAGCGCCGGGCGGAGCCAGCTCCTCCCCTCCCCCAGGCCCAGCCCCGCTACAGCCCCCGCCCCACTAGCCCAGTCGGACCGGCGGGCAGG
>NC_058133.1:511801186-511850672 GCF_016433145.1 Gracilinanus agilis | reverse complement strand
GTCCTTCCAAATGGAGAAAATGAGGCCCAGGGCAACCCCGCCCTCTCCTGGCGGACTCGGCTGCCCGGCGCCCCTTCCACTGAAGAGCCCCTCGGTGCCACTCAGAGGTCGTCAATCGGTCCGTCTAGCTAACGTGGATGAAGTGGCTCTCCGTGGCCAAGCACCCCGCTGGGGGCTCAGGGCTGGAGCCCGGCACCCCTCTGCGAGCTGGGAGCACCGACGCTAAGAAGGCAGCCGCCCGCCCTCTAGCAGCTCAGCCCGCCTAACCAGCCAGTGTGGTTGGGGTTAGGGGTGCTCGCCGAGTTCTGGCGCCCCGCCCCCCCAAAGGGTCTGACGTCATCACTTCTCTTCGGTGCCCTACCCTCATCAGTGACCTTTCAGGCATGGGAGCGCACAGGATTCCTGATTCTGCTTGTGTCACTCACTATGTACAGGTTTCCTGGGATTTCCCCAGTTCTTACTATTTAGAGTTTCTCCTTTATTACAGTGCAGCAATTTTTTTTTTAAACTTTTAGTATGGGGGATAGCTAAGTGGCTCAGTAGATAAAGAGCCAGCCCTAGAGAGGGGAGGTCCTGGGTTCAAATGTGACCTCAAACACTTCCTAGCTGGGTGACCCTGGGCAAGTCACTTGACCCCCATTGCCCACCCTTACCACTCTTCTGCCTTGGAGCCAATACACAGCATTGATTCTAAGACTGAAGGGAAGGATTTTTTTTTTAAACCCTTTAGTATCAACTCAAAAGGAAGAACCCAGGCAATAGGGTTTAAGTGACTTGCCCAGGGTCACACAGCTCAGTGGATCCATTATTAAGAATAATGAGAAGCATGGTGCCTTCAAATCAAGATATTCCCACCACAAGCATCCCTTACTTCTTAGTCCTCTGCTTCTAAGAGCCAAAGCTCTCCAGCTTCAGCACTGGAGGTTCCCTAAGCCAATGATGTCATAAAAAAAAATTTTTTTTTTAAACACCAGCAACTACAATAGCCCCCATTTCTCTGGAAGAGAATGGAATAGGCAAGAGGCAAGCAGAAACTTCCTCTGGCCAGCAACCTTTGTTAGCTGTTGTGGTAGGACATTGTTCCCATTCCTGGTATCCCCTCCTAAGAAAAACCAAAACCTTCTCTGGCTCCCTAGTGCCTGTCAAATGAAATACAAACCATTTCCAGAATTGTAGGATTCAGGACTTCAAAGCACCTTACAGTTCTTTTATACCGGCCCCCATATCTTCCAGGCAAGCAGAATGGGGCCCAGAAAGTGGAGTGACTGGTGCAAGACCAGCCAAGCCAGCAATGGAAGAACTGATTCTGAGTCTCGCCCCAACTTTACCAAACGCCTTCAGCCTTCATGTTACAGATAATGTAACTTAAAGCCCAGTAAAGAGCCACAATCCAATCATTATTAAAAATACAAAGGAAGATTTTGTCGTCTCAAAACCCAAGTGCTTGTTTTGCTTTGGACAAGACTAAACCCGACTAATGGACAAAACAACAAACAAAACTGGAGCCTGAACTCCATCCCGTCCTCAGTGCTGGTGGTTTGTCCTTCCTTCAGGACTTCAACTGTTTGGTCTTTCTTTGCACTCCCAGCTATTAGCACAGTTCTTGACGCACAAGAAAAGTTTAATAAATGCTAGTGGGGACAGATAGTGGCTAGTGAGGTGGCTCAGTGGATTGAGAGACAAGAGATCTTGGTCTTAAATCTGGCTTCACATACTTCCTTGCTGTGTGGCCCTGAGCACATCACTTAACCCCCATTGCCTAGCCCTTACCACTCTTCTGCTTAGAACCAATATTATTGGTTCTAAGACAGAAGTTAAGGGTTTTTAAAACAATAACAATCTGGAACTATGTTTAATTTTATTTATTTTTAAATCTTCACTTTATATTTTGGTATCAATTCTAGGACAGAGGAGCAAGGACTAGGCTAATGGAGTTAAGTGACCTGCCCAGGGTTACACAGCTAGGAAGTACCTGAGGCCAGATAAGAACTCAGATACCTCCTATCTCCAGGCCTGGTTTATCCACTGAGTCATCTAGCTGCCCCCAGAACTACATTTTAAAAGTTTGTAAATCCTCTCTTTGTTCCAGAGAATCCACTACTAGGGTTATATTCTAATCAATAAACCATTCAACAGATCTTTACAATTCACTGTGAACTCTGGATAGTACCAACACATAGGTACTAGGAAAACAAACACAAAGGATGAAACAATCCCTACTCTTTACTTTCTGTCTTAGAATCAATACTAAGTATTCCTTCTAAGTCAGAAGAGCAGTAAGGGCTAGGCAATGGGGGTTAAGTGACCTCCCCAGGGTCACACAGCTAGGAAGTATCTGAGTCCAGATTTGAACCTAGGACCTCCTGTCTCTAGACCTGGCTCTCATTCCCCTGAGCCACCTGGCTGCTCCAACACTAATACATTGTTAGTGGAACTGTGACCCAATACGACCATTCTGGAGAGCAATAAGGAGCCATGCTCAAAGGTCAATAAAATTATGTATACCCTTAGATCCAGTAATACTACTACTAGTCCATATCCCAAAGATATATACACAACAAAAAAATTATTTCAGCCCTTTTTTGTAGAGGCAAAGACTACTGAGGAGATGCCCAACAATTGGGCTCAACAAATTGTGATATATGGTTATAATGGAATATTATTGGACCATAAGAAATGACAAATAAGATGAATTCAGAGAAATCTGGAAAAACTTGTATGAACCGATATAAAGGGAAATGAGCAGAACCAGGAAAATAGCATATGGAGTAACAGCAATATTGTGTGATGATCAACCATGAAGGACTAAACTATTATCAGTAAAGGAAGGTTCCAAGACAACCCCAAGGGGCTCCTGATGAAAAATATTGTCCAAAGACGGAACTGTTGGGTTCTGATTGTAGATCAAAGCATGCCATTTTTTACTTTATTTTTTTCCTGAAATTTTTTATTATATGTGTGATATGTATTTTCTTTCATGGCATGAGAAATATAGAAATAAGTATCATATGACAGCACTGATCTAACCAATATTGGCCATTTTGGGGGAAAAGGGAAAAAAGAGATGGAGAGAATGAATCTGGATTGCAAAATGTCAGATAACAATTGTTAAAAATTGTTTCTACACGAAAGAAAGAAAGAAAGAAAGAAAGAAAGAAAGAAAGAAAGAAAGAAAGAAAGAAAGAAAGAAAGAAAGGAAGGAAGGAAGGAAGGAAGGAAGGAAGAAAGAAAAGAAAGTGTATAAAGATGTCAAGGTGGAAATAGCAAAATTTAGCAACTACTTGGATATGTGGGCAGAGAGAATGAGGAGTCCAGGATAGGTTACAAATCAAGGTTACAAATCCCAGAGACTGGAAGGGTGGTGGTGCCTTTGATAAAGATAGGAAAGTCTAGAAGAATGTGATAATGGGCAACAATGTCAAGGAGGTTTGTTTTTTAAAACTCTTACTTTCTGTCTTAATAACAACTCTAAGATAGAAAGACAAAGGCTGGGCAAACTGGGTTAGGTGACTTGCCCAAGGTCACATAGGAGGTCAAATTTGAACCCAGGACCTCCCAATTCCAAGTGATACTCCCTCTATTGTGACACCTAGCCACCCTTGCTAAGGAAGTTTGAAATGAAGCAAATGAGAAAAGAAGGAGCTCCCACAGAATGGCTGCCATTTTCTCAGTACTGTAACAAATGAGATCACCAACTGTGAGAAGAGTGGGGTAGAGACAGGTATGAGAAGCTTGAGAAGGGAAGAAAAAGTTTAGAATATCTTCTGTGGGGAGCAAGATAGGGAATCAATGAGGGAAGAATGAATGGTCTACCTTGCTGCAGTGAGGACCTAATGGAAGTTCAATAGCATAAATTTATAATATTCTCATTCCACATAGTTTTTTTATAGTCCCATTTGGAGCCTATAGGTAGGAGTAGAGAAGGTATCTACTGGGCATATGCCAGGCCTGAAGTTTGCCAAGAGATGAACCCCAAAAAGATTAAAGGGAAAGGAATTTGAGAGCAGAAAATAGCAGAGAATTGAAATGGCCAATGATATGATTGAGATGGGAAAGAGAGAAAAGGAAGTCCAAGAAAGACTAAAGGCCTGAGAAAGTACTGAGAGGTTGAGAGACTGGAAGTCTCAGAGAATCCAGGATTCAGTAACAGTTCGGAGATGCCCTGAGCATGAGAGAAAGGAGTCTAGAATGATGGGAAGTTTGTTCACTTGGGAATGAGAATTCCAAAAGGCATAGTGAAAGAGATGGGTGGGGCTGGGGTGGAACATCCATGGGCTGGGGACAGTTAGGGAGGATGAGGTTGAGAGAACTGGAAGGGCAGGTAGGGAATCCTTTTCTACTAATTGTCCAGGGTGAGTAATTGATTCCTTATGCAACCCTATTTAAGCTTCATTCCCTGGATGTGTAGATGGCATAGAATCAAAGCATCTTAAAGTTGAAAAAGACTAGACAGGTCACCTGGTAAATTAAATGAAAAGCAGGAAACTGGACAAAAATACTAAAAATATAAAGAGAACTGAGTCAAATTTTCAAGAATAAGAGCCATTCTCCAATGGATCAAAGGATCATAAGAAATTTCCAGAGGTAGAAATCCAGGCCATCAAGAGCCATATGGAAAAAAAAATGCTCTAAGTTCCTAATAATTAGAGAAATGCACATTAAAATAACTTTCAGGTACCACCTCACAGCCATCAGATTAGTAAACCTGACAAAAGAGGAAAATGGCAAATGCTGGAGGGGATGTGGGAAAACAGACACATATGCCCTGTTGATAGAGCTGGGGAAAGCTATTTGTAACTGTGCCTCAAAAAATAATAAACTGTTCTTATCCTGTGATCCAGTGAAACTGCTACTAGGGCTAAATACTGAGGAGATCAAAGGAAAAGGAAAAGAATTGATATGTACACAAATATCTTAGAGAAGCAAATTTTCTGGTGGCAGAGAACTGTAAACTGAGGGGACGCCCATCAATTGGGAAATGGCTGAACAAGCTGTGGCATATGAAGGTGAGAGAATACTAGTGAACTGTAAGAATGATAAAGGGGATGGTTTCAGAGAAAGCAGAGAAGACTAATGTGAACTGATTCAAAGTGATGTGAGCTGAACCAGGAGAACATTGTAGACAGTAATAGCAAACTTGTACAGAGGATTAACTTTGAAAAGCTTAGCAATTGGTCAACACAATGACCCACCAGAGTCCTGTCAGGACCATGGTACTTGCCTCGAGATAGAACTGATGGGCTCAGGGCACAAATGGAAACATGTTTTCTTTTCTTTCTTTTTTTTATGAACAAGGCTGTTGTGGAAATTTGTTTTGCATGGCTATGTATATTTGTAATTGGCTTTTTTTTTTTTTCTTGCCTTCCCAGCTGATGGGAGAGGAGGAGAAGGGAACGAGATAATTTTGAACTGAAAATCAAATAAAAATGAACTTTTACAAAAGCTATCTGGTAGAACCTCATGCCCAGTGCAAGAGTCCTTTCTAAAACTTTCCTGATCCCCAACGGATACAATACCACGAGATGGTCATCAAGCCCCTACTCTACTACTTCCAGTGATGAGAAGCTTACTCATTTAGAACTCCTTGATCCTAGTGTCTTGCATTTACTTTTTTCCCCAGTGAGTCTAAGCTTTGATTCTCTTTTATACCTTGATTCCCAGAGCTTATTCATTCTCCACTTGCCTGCTCCCTGCCCTCAAAGCTCTGCCTAGATGTCCAGCCTCTGCATTTCCTATACAGTAGCAAGGGTATGCTAATAAATGTTTAACAACCAAGCCTTCTGAAAGGAAATGCACACAAGACACACTTTTAAACTAACTTAATGTGTGTTATAAACATTTTCTCCTTCACTTTCTTAAGTCTATACAATCAGCTAAACAATAAATCAAATCCTAGTTTAGAGAACTTGCAGATTTCCAAGGTATAATACTCACAATGAAAACCAAACAATAATTTCTTGAGAATCAATTTGAGCAAGTTCCAGAGCACCTCTGTGTGGCACCCAGGATCCTCTCCACCCAAAGACCTGTAGAATGCTCTCCTGGTTTAAGGGTGGGTGAGTTCCAGCTCCAAACGATAACCATAGGCCATTAAAGATGTGTTTATTTTTAACTAATTCAGGGCAAAAGTCATTTAAATGTAGCAAATTAAATAACCCTCCCCAAACCCCTCCTCCCATGCCAATTGTGCCATATACTATCCTACAGGTTACCATAGCACATTGTCATCACTCTTGTCCTCTGGTGATGTCACTATGCCATTCTCTGGTGGACATTCCGTCATCTCTGCTGGGCATCTCCTCTGTGCTCTAGTGGGAGTGATCACTGAGCTGTCTTCTGCTACCATCTGCTGGTATTTAGCTATTCAGCCTCTGTGGGCCATCTGCTGCTCTCTGCTATCATCTCCTGGAGTAAAGCTGCTGGTAAGTTTTTTCCTTACAAGGGAGGCTAAGATACTCTCAGTTCATCTAGCCTAAGGGCACAACAGCAACCCAAGAAGATGCCCACCAGATGCCCAGAGTCTGGAATTATCTCTTCTGACCTACCCTTCTCCTGCTCCTGATACCAGCCAACTATATGATTTGGGGTTAGAAAATTCCTTTTAATCCCATCAGATCTCTAATTGTTAGACTGAGCCCCCCAAAATCACCTCATCCCCCAAGATGTGCAGGCTCATATGCAAATTAATATATCTAGACAACAACAAAGGAACCTGGTGAAGCCAAAGGGTTCAATGGACCCATTGCCAGAGCTCTGGGTTTAAATTACTTACTATATTATGCTTGGCTGTCAACTATAGAATCTCTGGTCTTTATTTGTTTGTTTTTAAACTCTTAATTTCTGCTGTAGATTCAATATTGGGTTTTACTGCTGGGTTTATATCCCAAAGAGATCATAAGGAAAAAGACTTGTACAAAAATATTTATAGTCGCGTTCTTTGTGGTAGCAAAAAACTGGAAAATGAAGGGATGCCCTTCAATTGGGGAATGGCTGAATACATTGTGGTATCTGTTGGTGATGGAATACTATTGTGCTCAAAGGAATAATGAACTGGAGGAATTCCATGTGAACTGGAAAGACCTCCAGGAATTGATGCAGAGTGAAAGGAGCAGAACCAGGAAAACATTATACACAGAGACGGATACACTGTGGTGCAATCGAATGTGATAGACTTCTCTACTAGCAGCAATGCAATGATCCAGGAAAATTCTGAGGGACTTATGAGAAAGAATGTATCCTCATCCAGAGGAAGAACTGTGGGAGTAGAAACACAGAAGAAAAACAACTGCTTGAACACGTGGGTTGATGGGGATATGATTGGGGATATTGACTCTAAACGATCACCCTAGTGCAAATGTCAGTGATATGGAGATAGGTCTTGATCAATGACACGTGCAAAACCCAGAGGAATTGCTCGTTGGCTATGGGAGGGAGTAGGGAAAGGGAGGGAAAGAACATGAATCTTGTAACCATGTAAAAATATTCTAAATTAATAAATTAAATAAAAATTTCCAAGTTCAAAAAAAACAAATAAAAATCAATACTGCGTTTTGATTCCAAAGCAGAAGAGTGATAACAGCTAGGTAATGGGAATTAAGTGACTTGCCCAGGGTCATGCACCTAGGAAGGGTCTGAGGCCAAATTTGAGTCCAAGACCTCCCTTCTCTAGACCTGAGTCTTCTGATCTTTGTTTAACATCATTACTAAGGGCAAATCTTGTTGGGCTCTCTTCTCAGAACCTCACCAGGATTCTCCCCTGGTCCATCTTTGCTCTCAAATAATCGGCAGAGAATCTTGGCTGATCTCCCCAATATATACCAGCAGCTTTCCCTGTGTGTGTTCTCTTTTAATATGGAGGCTAACTGCAGCCTCAGCAGGGATGCTGAAGCAATCAGGCTTCTCTCTGCCCCAAATGACCTCTATAATCTTAAAAGGCAGAGGCATCTCCCAGGAATCTCAAGTAAATCCCTCTGCGCTTTGCTCTCTTCTCCCTCCAAGCCACACTGTCCTCCCTTCTCACACCCATTCTGCATCCCTGATTTCTGACCCGCTGCCTTAGGCCGATCTCTAGTAGTTGCACAATCCCTGATTCCTCATTGCTAACCTGACTTGGGGCCGGGATGTCTCTCTTGCTATGCTTCCTAGGTATTTCCCAAGGCTGACCCATTCTGGGCTCACACCAGTCTTTTCTCTAATATTCTCAGCCTGATCTTAGCTAAGGGAAACAACCTGATCTCTCAGAGTTCTGGCTCCCTTCCTTGCCTCTCTGATCAGTCTAAAACTGCCCAGGACTTTGTATGACAGCCGTGTCACCATCCTCAGTGTTCCTCTGCTCCTCCGTTCCCTCTGGGACATCGCCCCCCTGTGATCCACCACCACCTGTCAAATTGAACTCAGAGAGACAGGCAGGGACAGTAAAGAGGACTGGCTGGGAATCAGAGGAGCTGGGCTCAGTAAGGTGAGAGGGTTGGATTAGAGAGACTCTATGATCCCTTTTACAAGAAGACTTTCTTGATCCGCTTAATTCCCTCTGCTGACTCACTCTAATTTAGTCTGTCTATATCTTGTCTGTAGTACTTGTTGGCATGTTGACTTCCCTACTGAACTAGGAGCTCCTTGAGGGGCTGCTTTTATTTTTCTTTGCACCTCAATATTTAGCACAGTATCTGGTACATAGCAGGGCAGTGAAGTGGCACCCTGGATAGAACAGTTGGAAAGACTCATCAAAATCCTGACCCCAGACACTTCTAGCTTTGTGACCCTGGGTAAGTCACTTCACCCTGTTTGCCTCATTTTCCTCATTGGATAAATGAGCTGGAGAAGGAATTGGCTAATCACTCCAGTATCTCTGCCAAGAAAACCCCCAATGGGTCATGAAGAGTCAGACGTGACTGGAGCAACTGAACAACAGTATAGATTATTAATCTGATTTCTTTTGAATTGTCAGCGATTTAATGGAGGAAACCTATAGCCTCTTGGGATTTAATGCAGTCAAATGGTGTCACAAAGAGTCAGACACACCTGAAATGACTTAACAACAACCAACACATAGTAGGTGCTTAATAAATGCTAGTTGACTTGACAAATGAGTAGAAATGGTCCCACTCTGTCCTTGAATGTCTCAGACTCCTCTGTCTGATCTCTCCTATGGACTTAATAATACTGCTCTAACTTTGGGGACAGTTTTTGTGTCCATTCTCGCTCCATGTGAAGATAGGGGTCAGTTTTTTACCTTTGTTTTTCCCATCCTTGAGCTCCCTGTCTGGAACATAGTAGGGGCTTAACTGTAAATGTCTGTTGAATTAAATACAATAGCAAATGTGCAATAAATGCTTATTGGCTGACTTGCTGGATGTTCTGCATTGGTAAACATAGTACTTGGGAATGTTCCAGTTCAGCTGTCTTAGGAGGATCAGAGAAGAAATCAAGCGTGCCCCTTTGTTTTATAGGAATCTGAGACCCAGAAAGGTTGATGGCCTTATCCAAAGTCACTCAGAGGATAAGCGACAAGACAAGGATCCGAATTTAGAGTCAAGGCTTCTAACTCTTAAATTCTGAGCTCCTTCTACTGTATAATCATGGTTCTTACTTGTTATGAATTACTGTTCTGTGTCATGCAATGAGCTCTCTGCCTTTTCCCTCCCCACAAGGTAAAGAAACTCCAGGCTCAGCTAACAAGTTGGGAGATGATTTGGGAGAGGGCTTGAAATGCATCTTGGGTCCATCCTAAGTTGTCCTGATTTAGTCCTTTAGCCTGGAGGAGAATGGGCTGGAAGGCTCAGTCCTAGGTCTCTCTCCTATAGCATAGAGTTGTTATTAGAAGAGAAGAGTTAAAAAATGCCTGCATATGCCTCAAATGGTAAAACTGGAAGGGACTTCAGGCATCTTACAGATGAAGAAACTGAGGCACAGAAAGGAAAGCTTGCTCAGGGTTATATGAGTAATAAGTAGAAGAGCAGAGATTTCCGTTCAAGCCCTCTAACATCATTTCAGGATTCCTTCCATTCCTTGCACCAGGCTGGGTTCTGGAATCAGTTAATGTAGGCCTCAGTGTCCCTTCTGTAGACTGACTCTGTGGATCCCTTCCCCTAGAATGCCAGCTGCTGTGATCATTGACCCTCATTCAGCTGATTCCATGAATCCGTCTCAGTAGCTGAGGCTGAGCCTTGAGATAAATAAGATGGACAGACAGGAAAGCTTGTAATCCGGTACAACAGGTGCCTTGAGTGACCTCCATGCTGCCGTCATGGCTGAGAAAGTGCACGGATAAATATAATACCAATTAGCTCCAACCCCAGCTTCTCCCACACACAGGCGGTTCGAGTCCTTCTCTGCTGCCTCATGAGGTGCCCATGGAATGTCTCCAGAAGGATGCCACCACTTTCTGCTGTTTTCCCTGCTGGTAGCCCTTTGGGGATGCTTCTAATGGACAAGGACTGTTCCCAGATGGACATCAGCCCTTCCTCTGGGTCTGGGCATCTCCTCCCCATAGCTGGGGCTGGATGCCTTCTTTTGGAGCCAAACTCAAGAAATCTGGGGTTCCTCCCACTTGACAGCTCTTCCAGTTCTTGAAGTCCCATCACCCCTTGTGACTTGGACAAACCTCTTTACCTCTCAATGCTCCAGAAGGCTTTGTGTGACTCTATATTGTTGAGAGGGAAAGACTTTCATTGGCAGGTCAGCAATCACAAGTCCCATCTCTGTCCCATAAGTATTTATCAACTACCTATTATGTGCCAGGAACCATTCCAATTCGACATGCATGTAATAAATATCTACTATGTGCCAGGCACTCCACTGGGATGAGCAATACAAAGACAGAAAGGAAATAGCCTGGCACATCAGTTGGTTTTTTTCCTCTAGTAGTTTATATTCTGAGGGAGACTGGCCACAAATACAAAGAGAGATTATAATACAAAGCAGTACACAGACCACCACACTCAACAAATGAGGATGCTTCATTAAGAATATGATAATTAGGGGGCAGCTGGGTGGCTCAGTGAATAGAGAGCCAGGTCTAGAGATGGGAGGTCCTGGGTTCAAATCTGAACTTCAGACACTTCCTAGCTGTGTGACCCTGGTCAAGTCACTTAACCCCCATTGCCTAGCCCTTACCACTCTTCTACCTTAGAACCAATACACAGTATTGACTCCGAGATGGAAGGTAAAGGTTTAATTAAAAAAAAAAAAAAGGAAAAGGAAAAAAAAACCAGATAATGACTTTAAATCAGGGCCCAATGGAAACCAGACATTCCCTTGCTCCCCTGAATTGCTGATGCTTTTGTGAGTGGCAGACAAGTATCCAAGAGTACCATGGAGACAGTGCTAAAAGGTGGCAGAAGGACATAGTGTAGTACAGTGGGCAGAGAGCTAACCTTGGAGTCAAGAAGACCTGGGTTTCAGTCTTGCCTTTGACACTGCTATGTGACCCTGGGTAAGTCACTTACCTTTTCCATTCTCTAAGGCACCAAAGGCTACAAGTTGCTGGCGAATTGTTGATCCATATTAACAGAGGGAGTTTTCTCACTTGGAGTTCTCTATACCTGTAAAATCACAGGGCTGGACAAAAAGGAAAAATGGCTCCTATCTCACAGGGTTAGTATTTGAGATAACGTATATAAAGGGCTTTGTCAAGCTTCAAAGCTCTCTTATGTGTGTAAGCTATGAAGCTTGCTAGCCAGGTGACCCTGAGCAAGTCATTTCCTCCTATGTGCCTCAGTTTCCTAAAATGTAAATGAGATGGTTGGACTTCATGACCTCCTAAGATCCTTTCTAGCTCAAACTCTATGCTCTTCCAAACCTCATTTGGAAAATAGGGATAATAATAGCACTTCCCTCACAGGGCTGTTGCGAGGATTAAATGAGAAGACACACAGAAAGTCCTTAAAAGCTCTGACAACAGTGGGATAGTCACAGCATAGTTCACATTTACAGCACATGGAAGGAGCCCAATAAGTCATATTGGAAGTGTGGGAAATCAGTGAATCAGTCATATATCCATCCCACTTTACCCTTCTAGCTTTATCAGATGAGAACATGTCAACTGAATCCATTAATCAGAAGTGTGAACAAGACCTGGATATCTTCAATCAATCAGGCAAAGGCACTGCAACTTGTTTGGAGAGAAAGTCTGTTTAAATTGGTTGAGAGACCTGGCCCTGCCCTAGGAGGCTTGTATAAAACCAGCAAGCTTGTTTGGAATTGAAGAATTGAGTGTGATGGAACCCTCTTGTCAATCCCCTGAGAATGAATTATGTGTGCCAGAGTTAAGACTTGAACTCAGATCTGCCTCACTCTGAGGCTGATTCTTTATCCATTATGCCAGCTTGCCTTTTCTGCCTCCTTGTGGTACTAGCACCAAGGCACTCATGGATGTCTGCCTGCCCGACTCTCCCAGGAGCATCAGCCATTCAGAGAAGAAATGAAAAAGCCACATTCTCATTAAATCCTGCTCTAATGTAATTATCCAGTTCTTAGTGAAACTTTCTCTCTCTTGGAGCGTGTATATGAATATTTCCTTGTGGTGTTTGTTAACTCTTTTTAGTCTATGTGACCAAATCTCCTAGGAGTATAGATTACTAGAAAATAAAAGCCTTCTTCCAACATCTCTTTATCCCTCTGTCTCTGTATAACCCATCCCTAGTAGAGAAGAATTCTTATTGATACTAATTGAATTTAAAGGAGTGATTTGAGTTGAATGAATGCTCTATTACCTTAATAATGACCCCTTTCTAAAATCTAGTTAAGTATAGATGACTAATTGATATCAATAGGTAAATATTGGAGGAAGCACACTAGTGGGGGCTCATGACTTCTAACACTGGAAAACTACCTCCAGGCCCCACAGAGCTGCTTGTACAATCCTGAGGGTAAATAGTGGGGATTCACCCTTGGCTACTGAGTGTGCTGCCAAAGGGAGATCATATATTTAAAGCTACAAGGGAATCCAGAGGCCACTTAATGCAATGACCTCATTTTATAAATGTGTGGGGGATTATCATTTGGTCAAGATCAAATAAGTAATAAGTAGCAGAGGCAGGACTGGAACCCAGATCTGCTGCTCTTTCAAATACTAGCCCTATGGGTGATTTTCTCTAACTTTTAGCTTTTTTTTGCTGTGAAACAAAATAATGGAAGAGGAGGAGGGGTGGAATGGATACAGGGAGAAAGGGTGAGAATTTGGAACTCAATTTTTTAAAAAATGAGTGTTAAAAAAGTGTTTTTATGCTATCCACATCCAGAGAAAGAACTGTGGGAGGAGAAACACAGAAGAAAAACAACTGCTTGATCACATGGGTCGATGGGGACATGACTGGAGATGTAGACTCTAAACGATCATCCTAGTGCAAATATTAATAATATAGACATAGGTTTTTTTTATTTTTATTTATTTATTTTTCTTTTAAACCCTTGTACTTCGGTGTATTGTCTCATAGGTGGAAGATTGGTAAGGGTGGGCAATGGGGGTCAAGTGACTTGCCCAGGGTCACACAGCTGGGAAGTGGCTGAGGCCGGGTTTGAACCCAGGACCTCCTGTCTCTAGGCCTGACTCTCACTCCACTGAGCTACCCAGCTGCCCCTATAGACATAGGTTTTGATCAATGATACATGTAAAACCCAGTGGAATTGCTCATTGGCTATAGGAGGGGAGGGAGAAGGGGAGGGAAAGAACATGATTCATGCAACCATGGAAAAATACCCTAAATTAATTAATTAAACCAGGGGTCGGCAACGTATGGCTCTCGAGCCATATCTGGCTCTTTTTGCAGGAGCCATAAAGTCCATTTTTTGCACGCGCTGTTACAGGAGCCGCACTGTGAGCACTGTACGGCTCTCACGAAATTACATTTTAAAAAATGTGGCGTTTATGGCTCTCACGGCCAAAAAGGTTGCCAACCCTTGAATTAAACAAATAAACTTAAATAAATAAATAACTTTAAAAAGTGTTTTTACATGTTAATTAGAAGAAAATATTGTTGAAAAATTAGGCACGAGATGAAATATTATGAGGGCATATTGGGTCTTTACTCTGTGAAGGGCTTAATGACAGGAACTGCTTTAGACAGAATGGATTGTCTTTGTCAGGGCAAAGGAAGAGTTAAATGGAAAGATTCCTTGGCTGCTTGCCATTAATGGGTCCTGGGAAGGGACTGCCTGTCACCAGGTCTTTATCAGGACTCCTGTGTCCTTATCTAGTTCTTGCCTCTTACCCAGGGTCTAGGAAAGGATTCCTAGTTAACCTTATTTGGGTCTGGAGGGCCAGTCTGGCAAAGCTGATGGACCCCACCTCAGAATCATGTTGAAGATAAATAAAACAGGCCAGGACAAAGAAACCAGAACTCCATTGAAATGCATCTAGAAGCCAACCAACCCAACACGTTCAGGTAGCCCAGGCTGAGAACCTATAGTGTAGAGGCACAAAGCTCCGAGCCCCCAGAGCATTTCACACCCTGTGGCACAGTCTGCAGGAGACAGATTGCCATCAAGGGCACCATTACTGCTGCTCACTCTTTCCACAGGACCAAAGAAGCTTTTTAATGAGCCGCTGGTATTAAGAGAAGAGGACGGAGCCTCTAAATTGAAACCTCGCTTATTCTAAAGTGGAAAGGGCTAGACTTGGGATCAGAGGACTCAAGCCAGTCACTATTGGGACCTTGGCCGAGCAATCATCTCTCAAAAAACATTTATTCAGTGCTTCCTGTGCCCCAGACGTCATCAGGAGGTGGACAAAACTAAATAGAGACAGAAATGAAGCAGCCCCTGCCCACAAGGAGTTTATATAGCATTGAGCAAATCTCGGGTCCTCTTTTATTTCATTCATAAATTCAAGGAGTCACCCTAGAAGAGACCCTCCAGAGTCCCATCGTAAAGGCCTCAACACCTGGAATTAAACTTGTGTCATGTGTCTCTGTACAAAAGAATTCATTGATTGTTAGCACCTTCCCAAAATGGAAAAGGCCATTTTGTGAGTGAGTTCTTGGTCATTGGTGGCACCGGCATTGTACGCCCAGAACTAGAGAAGTGTTTCAGGCAAACTATACACAGGGAAATTCCTTTGCCCCCTTACATTCTTTTTTTTTTTTTTAACCCTTACCTTCCATCTTGGAGTCAATACTGTGTATTGGCTCCAAGGCAGAAGAGTGGTAAGGGTAGGCAATGGAAGGTCAAGTGACTTGCCCAGGGTCACACAGCTGGGAAATGTCTGAGGCCAGATTAGAACCCAGGACCTCAGGTCTCTGGGCCTGGCTCTCAATCTACTGAGCTACCCATACCCAGCTGCCCCTGCTCCCTTACATTCTTGGGACTCCTAACCTAAAACATCTGATAACTCCTAGAAGACCCAGAGAGGATTATCCTCCTAGGATTGTCCTAGATGGACAGAGAGATACACCTCCTTGATATCATCAAGTTGTATCTCAGACATCCATCCGTCCCCTAAACTGTGAGGGTCACTTCTAGGTCTTCAGGCAGACCCGGTCAGATGACCAACCCCTCCCCCACCCCCAGTGCCTGAGTGTTTACCACACTAGAGTCACGTGCTCACTTGTAAAGAGTATAAAAACCCCTGAACTGAAGCATTCAGGGAGCAACCCCTAGGGTTGTTCCATTCACACCGTAACTGGGGGAGACAGATTTTCCATCCATGCTGTCCCCACCCAAGGAACAGCTCCCCATCTAGCTGTTCCATCATGCCATCCCACCTTGCTATTCTCCTGGCCATCCTCAACATTACTTTCCAAATTAATAAATTTCTCCCTTTTTTTTTTTTAAGCTAAGTTTGGAGTCTTGCATTCTTGCAAAAAGTACCCTTCTCGAACCCCAGGGGTTCACCATTGTAACCCACTACGTGAGGGTTCTGCACCCCATAACAATTGGAAGTTTTCAAGCAGGTACCAGAGAGTCATCTGTTAGAAATATTTGTCGAGTTGGTCTAGAGTGGTGGTTCCCAAACTTTTTTGGCCTCCCGCCCCCTTTCCAGAAAAAAACATTCCTTAGCCCCCTGGGAATGAATTTTTAAAAATTTTAATAGTAATTAATAGGAAAGATAAATGCACCTGTGGCCATCAACACTCCGCTGGATCACTGCAGCACCCACCAGGGGGCAGTGGCGCCCACTTCGGGAATCACTGGTCTAAATATTCCAAATATTTTGATAACTGCATTTCAGTATCATTGTACAATTCAGTAGGGATCAGCAGAATTCCTTTGGGGCCCTCCTTCGGCATTTTATTTTTTGCACTTAAAACCATTATTCTATGAACAAGGCTTTACCGGCCTCCTAAAGGGCCCAAGGCACCAAAGAGCTTCATAACTTTAAGAGGCCACTAGGGGGTGCCACAAGGCACACAGCACTAAATCTAGAGACCTGAGTTCAAATTCAGACTCAGGCACTTACTGGTTATGTGACCCTTAGCTTCTGCCATCATTTCCTCATCTGTAAAATGGGACTAATGTCTAACCCTCCCTCCCACAGGGTTGTTGTGAAGATCAAATGGGATAATATTTGGGGGCAGCTGGGTAGCTCGGTGGATGGAGAGCCAGGCCTAGAGACAGGAGGTCCTGGGTTCAAATTTGATTTCAGACATATCCTAGCTGTGTGTCCCAGGGCAAGTCACTTGACCTCCATTGCCTAGCCCGCTCTTCTGCCTTAGAATACACAGCATTTATTCTAAGACAGAAGATAAGGGTTAAAAATAAAAATAAAAAAGCCCGGTTCAAACCCGGCCTCAGCCACTTCCCAGCTGTGTGACCCTGGGCAAGTCACTTGACCTCTATTGCCCACCCTAACCAATCTTCCACCTATGAGGCAATACACCAAAGTACAAGGGTTTAAAAAAAAAAAAAAAAAAAAAAAAAAGCCCACCCTAATGCACTCTAGAAATGAGGGCTATTATTGATCCTGGTGGAAACCCTGCCTGGTGTTAATGGCTTCCGACTTCCTCATTGATCTCTTAAGTGTACAAGCTCAGAGATCTGAAGCTGGGATGGCATCGCAAGGCCATCACACCCCCATCCCTCATTTTAGAAATGAGGAGAGAGGCCCAGAGAGATTGTGGGCTTGGCCCTGGGTCTCCCAAGGAGCAAAGAGCAGAGCTGGAACAGAAACCCACAGAGATTCTCTCCCTTCAGATGCTAAAGATCTTCCCATTGGGCCACACAGCCTCCCAATCGATATGAAATTCCTTTTCTTAACCCTCGCCCAGATTTTCATTGACATTAACAAAACATGAGCCATCTTTGGATGAAAAAGCTCTTTTCAGAGGACTTTGCAAGCTAAAAATAGGGGCTTATTTTTATCTGTTAAAAGGCTTATTTTTGTCTCCCAGAATCCTAGGGTGGGGAGGGACCGGGAGAAGTCCAGCAGCTATTTCCAGCCAATAATTCACCACCGGAGTTTGGAAACATCTTGGCATGTGACTTCCTGCCAATTTGCAGTCCAAAGTAGCCTTTCGGAATAGTTTTTAAAAGCTACCTGGGCCCACAGAGAAGCCTTGGCTGTATAAAAATGGCAAAAGGGCTATTTTTAAGCCATGATTTAAAATGGCAAAATATTGAGTGTTCCCAATGGTGGCAGGGGGCGCTGGGTGAGGAAATGGGGCCCTGGAAGCTCCCCTTTCCTCCTCCCCTGAGAGGGGAGGCCACTGGGACTCCTGAGACTAATGGAAAGTTAGTGACCTTCTCTTAGGTCATCCCTTTGGCCTCTCTTCTCCCAGGAATATTCCTTCTGCTCACTCATTCTGCTCCAGGTAGAGCTTCTAGAGGGAGTGATTTTCCACTGGGGCTGACACCCACCTTGGTGCCTATTTCTCAGGAGTAGAGATCTGGGGCTAGAAGGGACCTTTGGGGTCATCTGGTTCAACCTCTGAGGCCCAGAGAGAAGGCCAAGGCCAGGATTTGAACTCAAGTTCCTTTTCCACTGCATGAAGTTAAACACTTATGCCAATCCCTGTGTCTGTGGGCACATAGAAATGCGCCCAACAGTCCCTACGCTCAAGGAGGGAGGCCCTGTCCTCTGTTATCCAGACACACCATGCATGTACCCATGTGAGGCAACACAAAATCTATACAAAATGATAACAAGTCATTTCAAAATGAAGACTGGGCTGATGACTGGGGCCATCAGGAAGGGTCTTGGGCAGAAAGCCGCAGCCATGCTGGGCTGTGAAGGAAGGGGAGAGGAGCTGGGAGCCCCTTCAGGCATGGAGGTGGAGTCAAAAGAGGTGGAATTTTGAGCCCTTGGAAGAGCAGACAGACCGGTTTGGCTATAGAACTATGTGAAAATTCTAGAAAGAAGGTGGGAGCCAGCCATTCAAAAGCCAGGGCTTTGAATGACATGAAGAAAAAGGAGTTTGTATATGATGGAGAGGTGCATAGGACACTGGCCTGGAGTCTGGGGTTTAAATCTGGCCTCAGAAACCTGCTAGCTGTGTGACCCTGGGCAAGTCACTTCACTGTCTGCCTCAGTTTCCTCATCTGTCAAGAGATGAACTACTGGAGTATCTTTACCAAGAAAACCCCAAATGTGGGGTCATGAAGAGTCAGACAGGGCTGAAATGACTGAACATCCTCTCCTAGAGGGAGCTGGTGGGATCCTTCCCCAAGTCCTGGGTGAGTTTCCTGGCCAGAAGAGCAGCGTCCTTGGTCATTCCTAGCCCCCCCGTCCTGCGCACAAAGGCTGGCCCGGCACCTGTGGGAGGCTTCCCCCCAGCACCCTTTGGGGAGATTATTCCGTTATTATGGTTTTTACAGAGCGGCCAATCCAAGCCACCATCTTATAGATGAGAAGTCACAGCAAAGAAGACGAACAAGGCTCCTGATGTACTTTTTTCAAATTTGCTTTATTGGTGCCTTGGGTTTTCCCATAACAAACTTTCCCAAATACACCTCCAACTCTCCATTCAGTGAATCTTTCCTTGCAAAAAGATCAAGGGATTCGGGAACCATCTTTTGACAGTGTACATAATATTCTGTTCACGCAGGCTCCCACCTCTTCAAGTCAAGAAAAAGGAATTTATTAAACATTTACTTTGTGCCAGGCCCAGTGCTAAGAGCTGAGGGTACAATCGCTCTGCCCCTGCCCGCAGAGACCCTACAGTCTAAGGAGGTGGGGGAATAGCTAGCCAACAGCTACCTACAAACAAGGAAAAAACAGGATCAGTTGGAGATCTTCTCTGATGGAAGGCATCTCACAAACGCAGACTTCCTGGGGGGCAGGACCAATCTTGTTTTTTCATGGCATTCCTAGGGCCTGGTATAGGTTCCTGGTAAATACTCAATGAATATTACATTAGGACTTTCTTTGGGAGATCCCTACATCGATTTTGGGTGGTACAATGGTTATGCCGCTGATATTGGAACCAGAATGATCTGAGTTCATAATTCAAATCCAGGCTCAGATATACTAACAAGTCATTTAGCCTCTGCTTCAGTTTCGTCAACTGTAAAATGAGGATACTAACTACATCTACCTCCCATCATTGGTTATCGTGAGGATAAATGAGATATTTGTAAAACATTTTCAAACCTTAAAGTGCTACATAAATGCTAGCTGTTATTACTACTATGATCACCCCAGCTCAGGCTACTTACTATCTGCATAACCTCAGACAAGTCCTTTCACCTCTTGAGGCCTTAGTTTCCTCATCTTTAAAAGTGGGTGAGTTGTATTTGGTGGCCTCTTATATCAGCCCAAGTTGATTAGCCTATTCCTACGTCCCATCCATGTTTCCAAGGATCAGTGGTACCCAACCAGCCCTGGCCTCGAGTCTGAGCATACATGGGAAGTTGGTATTCCAAGTGACTAAACCCAACCAACCCTCTTAATTCATTCTTCTGCTCTCCCATCCATTCAACGGAGTGGAAGCAAGCCAGTGAGAGAATACATTTCATTTGCATAGTTCATTTGGCAAGGATAACTAACTAGAGGCTGGAAAACACTGATTTCTTGGGAAAAGAATAGCTACAAAATAGATATACAAAACCTCCGTGAATCTTAATAGAGTTGGTAAGAGTGGCCTTTTAAAGCAGTATATGTATATGTATTGATAAGAGCTTAAAGTACTCTAGTCGTTCTTTAATCTAGTCAATATTAGTTTGTCATTATTCTTCCATGCTCACTATAGTTATCGCATGATGCCACCCCTACCCCCATTTAAAGAGACCAAAACTACCAAGGGTGCAAGAATTGCTCCTCCATGGACAATTACAAAGGAGAATAAAAGGCAGAAACATCTCTAAAGTCTTATATACTCAGTGAGTGAGTATGTGAACTTTGGAGCAAAGAGTTTTTTTAAATGGCGACCACGGAAGTTGGGTCCATACCCACCTGTCTCTGCATTAAAAGTTCCAGAACCATGACCAGGTGTTCTGGCTAGATTCAGGTGTCCTGCATGAATCCACCCATCTAAACTGGCATCTGACAAAATATTACCATGTAGAGGTAAAAGGGGAGTCCCTTGGCATGGAGCTACTTTTCATCCATTTCAAACCACCTCTATGAGTAGAGCGGCTAAAAACCAGAGGGGCTTTTAGAACTGCCTCCCTCCCAACACTGTGGGCTTTCTGAGGTCCACTCCATACCTCTTGGAGCTCTCCCCCTTGCCTTAAACACTTGGTGAGGGAGAAGTATGGTTGAACAGCTTAGCCTTGCCTTTGGGAGTTGATGGAAGAAGGGGAGAATCTAAATCAAAGCCAAGAGTATAGACCTCCAATGAGTGCACTTGAAAAAAGCAATCAGTCTGAACAAGGGAGTGCAGGAGAATGGCAGAGCTATACCTTTGGCTGAATGACCAGGCGTGATTTCCTCCCTGAAAGGTTTGGCTAAAGGGAGGAAACAGAGGAAAAATACAAGTCACCAAGAAAATGGCAAAATCCGGGAAACCTTCAATGGCTAGTAGAACAGTGGTTAGGTAAGAAAGGGAATTGTTCCCTTTGTCGACAGAATTAATCTCTTCCCATCCCTGACTTTGACCTTCCTTACTGTTTCCTCAGGTCTTAGGGTTACCAGTTGCCCTTTCAGGCAACTTAAGAACAGGAAGCTTAAGAAGAAAGATCAGAGCTGGGGACAACAAAGACACTGGACATTCAATGAGAGGTGGGTCCTCCTTGGGAGAGGAGGTGCTGGCCATTCTCCCAGGCCAACTTGTAAGGCACAGCTGGTAGAAGTCAAGGCAAGTCTCTGAGCACACTCGGCCTAGTGGGAGCTACTGGGAGAAGGCGGCTTGGCGTTCTCTGAAGAGAGCCCTCCGGTGTTTTCTGTCCTCTTCCTCCTGTTTTCGGGCATTCTGCTCTGCTTTGATCTCAGCTTCAAAACGGCTGGTCACGGACAGGGCATGGACCTGAAAAGACAAAAGCAACAGAATGCCGGGAGAAGATGAGGAGGGAAAGAATGATTCAGCTCAACTCAGCTCACCTCAGCTCACCATGCCCGACATCATGCCCGAGGATCCCTAACGGGGGAGCCACGGACCATTTGGGGGCAATGAGCCTGTCTGGGATTCTCTACAAGGAAGTCTTTGCTGTCTGGGCCCACATGAGACAGAGGACTGGGATGATTAAACACACACACACATTTCAGCCCCACATGGGCAGGTTTAGGACTCAAGAAGATGCCCACAATCATGGCCCCAAGAATACAAAGACAAAGATAGCCTCAAGGAGCTTGTATTCGTTGGGGAATCTATATACATGATTGGTTCATGGAATTATGGGACTTGGAATGGCTCATAGGTCATTAAATACAATCTCTCATTTTTATAGATGATAAAACTGAGGCACAGACACGTTACATGACTTGATCAAGGTTAGAGGCAGGATTTGGACTGAAGTCTTCCTGAATCCAAGTGACTTGCCCAAGGTCACACAGGTAGTAAACAGAGCCAAAATTTGAATCCAGGTCCTAACTCTAAATCTGTACACCAATGATACTACCGAAAAGAGCCTGTCCTTGATTTGTTATTGCTTGATTTTTTCAGTTGTGTCTGACCCTTCATGACCCTGTCTGGGATTTTCTTGGCAGAGATACTGGAGTAGTTTGCTATTTCCTTCTCCAGCTCATTTTACAGATGAAGAAACTGAGATATGCCCAGGGTCCCATAGGTCATAAGTGTCTGGGGCCATTTTTGAACTCAGGAAGATGTCTTTCTGTCTCTAGGTCAGACAATCTGCCCACTGGGCCACGTAGTTGTCCCTGCGTTGATGGCTGGGCCCCATTTCATTTTCTGGAGCCCCCTGTGCCCTGGCTCAAGCATTTGCCATGATTTAGACCCGTCTCTCCCTTTCTAAATTCTCTCTGCCTGGGATTTCCCATTCCCTTCACTGAAATTCAGCCCAAATGCTCCAAATGTGTTCCCTTTCCTCTTCGCTCCTCCCCAGCATTCTATGGCAATGCACTGAGTCCGAACCGAGAAAAGAGGCTGGAGCTAGGGGCAACGCTATCCAGAGGGCAAAGCTTCCTCTGGGCTGCTGGCCCAGTATCTCAGGATCCTCTATAGATGCTGCTCTATAGATGCCCTCCCTTGCCCTTTTGGCTCTATCTTGTCTCTTGCTCTCTGGCCAGGAGGGGATTCTTCAAAAGGCAGAAAAATCCTTCCCAGCTCTAAATCTACAGTTCCACGAATAATATTGAGCATTCGTAGAGCATCTTAAGGCTTCCAAAGCACTTTACAACCCTGGGAGGTAAGTGACTTGGCTGCGTCACAAAGTGAGTATCTCAGGTAGGAATTGAACTCGGGTCTTTCATTTCAGACTCCAAATCCAACATTCTATCTGTTGTACCACCACTTAGTGGCAAGAAGGCAGATCTGACCTGGATATCTGGAAAGGATTAGCAGCCTGGGCTTCAGTGGGAGGAAGTGGGCTCCTTCTCCTGGCACAGGTTGAATGACCCTTCGCTGGAGAGAGGGCCGCTTGGACTTTGAGTCTGTGCCCATGTGAATCCGCTCCCCTAATGCCTCTGCTTCTTTTACCTTTTTAGAGCTGAAGTAACTGGGGTTTCATGGGGGAGGTGGTTCACCCCAAGTCAGACAGAGCTTGGAAGTGTCCCGAGGGCTTCTGGGTCAAATTTCCTGAATCATTCTGGTCCCCAAGTGCCACGTCCACTGTGAATGGGGAGCGCCCCTGCCCACTAGGCTTCAGCCTTCAAAGTCTTCAAAGAGAGCCAGGGATCGGGGCGGCCAGTCAGGGGAAAATTCCTGGAGCAGCTGTCATTCGCGTGGCAATCTAGACTTTGCCACGGGCTTTCCTCCAGTCAAAATGACACAGGCAAGTGGCAATAATGTTATGATTGACTGATTCACCACACTTTACAGATGAGTAAACTGAGGCTCATCATCAAACTCGAGCCCAGGTCATAGGATCATAGATGGTGAGTTGGAAGAGACCTCAGGGAGGGACGGGACACATCCAGTGCCCTCACATATGGAACTGAGCTCCCCTGGCCACATCTGGTGGCATAAACCTCAGAGCTGAAGGGCTGACAAAGCTGGTCCTCACTGGTCCCCAGGAGTTCTGTGGGCCTCGTCTCAGCCAGATCATTTAGGGGACTGGATTATAGATGAGCTGGAAAGAACCATCTCACTCATTTTATAGGTGAGGGAGCTGAGTCTGAGAGAGGCTTATAGACTAGCTAATAGGCACCCAAGGCAGAATCTGAACTAGTGTCCTAACTCCAAGCCCTGGGCACCATCCAGCTACGTAGATGAAGTAGCAAACCTCAGAAGAATCACAGATGACAGAGATGGGGGAGGTGCCCCAGAATGGACAGACGCCTCCTTTCCCTCTTTATCTTAGATCAGGGTGTCTGTATATCTGGGAGCCAGGCCCATGGCTCATAATTGAAGGTGCCACTCACTGAACCTTGCCTCTGGGGTTGAAGCAGAAGTCATTTAAGAGCCATCTGCTCCGGCCCTTTTTTAAAAGATTTTAAAAGATTCCCATTTTAAAGATGGGAAAGGCAAGGGCCAGAGAAGGGAGCACCTCCTATGTGCCAGGCGCTGTGCAAAGCATTTTTTACAAATATCGGATCTGCGACAAGCCTATAGGGTCAGCAGGATCATTATCCCAATTTTACAGTTGAGAAAATGAAGGCAAACTGAGGTTAAATGACAAAACAAAAGGTTTTGATGAAGTATTTGTGAATCCCATCTACAGCCTTCCCCAGAGCTCTCAAGCTAGTAATCCTCTTGGAAAGGGCAATAAAAGTCACTCTTGTGATCCCAGTTTCCTGGACAAAAGTATGGAGGTGGGAAATCTTACACCAGGGGGACATGGAGCAGCCCATTTTTATCAGAGCAGAGACTTAATTTGCTAGATCTGAAAAGATAAATGTCAAGGGCTTTGGCAACATCTTTGTTAATTGTATCTACTGTATCTTATCTAGAAAGATAATTATTTTTATCTATTCCTTGTAGTGAAGGCTTTTCCAATTGCAGATGATAAAATAATACATTTAAGATTGGGACAAAAACAGATATTTGAACATTTTTAGATAGGATGCCCGTTTTGCTAAACGAAGCAGAGAGCATGAATGGTTTCCTTAGTTATTATCTACGGCACACTTAGTGGGATGCTTGGCACATAGTGGGCACAGAAGAAATGTCTATTGGCCTGACCGACTTTATATTTATTCCACATCTTTATGGACATACATACTGTTTCTAAGAATAGAATGTGAACTCCCTAAAGCAGGAACCCTTTTGTTTTTGTCTTTGGATCCCTGATGCAAAGTAGAATTTAATAAATGGGAGTAGCAAAGCGGATAGAGTGCCAGACTTAGAATCAGGAGGAACTGGGTTCAAGTCTAGCTGTTTAGCCCTGGCAAGTCAGTTAACCCCAATTGCCTAGGCCTTCCCACTTTTCTGTCTTAGAAGTGCTACTAAGAAGGTAAAAAAGCATAATTTAGAGGGCAGCTGGGTGGCTCAGTGGATGGAGAGCCAGGCCTAGAGAAGGGAGGTGTTGATTGGTGTTCCCTCCCCCTCTTTTTTTTTTTTTAAACCCTTGTACTTCGGTGTATTGTCTCATAGGTGGAAGATTGGTAAGGGTGGGCAATGGGGGTCAAGTGACTTGCCCAGGGTCACACAGCTGGGAAGTATAAGTGATCAGACAAGTGATTCTTAACCTTTTCTGGGATGTGGACCTCTTTAATCATGTGATAAAATGTATGGATACCTTCTCAGAATCCTGGTTTTAAATGCAGAAAATAAATAAAGATATAGTATATTACAGAGGCCGGGTTTGAACCTAGGACCTCCCGTCTCTAGGCCTGGCTCTCATCCACTGAGCTACCCAGCTGCCCCTCCCCCTCTGTTTTTTAATCCCATAATGGAGGGGATGATTAAGGCATATTTTGGGGAATAAGTGAGGGACAAATAAAAAATACCAATAAATATAAGATGGATTACAAGGCGACTAGCTGGAATGCTCCCAATTTCCGGTTGTTGTGGTGCCAACATCAGCTGGTTTGTCCGGGGCAGGAGGGGAAGAGCTGGTAAGGCAGGTAAACAGGCTTCCCCCCACTTACCTTGGCTTCGAAGAAATTCCTGGCTCCTTTCACCCCTTCTAGGGCCACGTCGATCTCAGAGAGCTTGGCCAGGGACATCAAGCCACTGTCTTCCTCCAGTTCCCCTGAGGCTGCTTTGCGGAAAATCAGCAAAAACTGCCAACAAGAGACAACAAGAACATAGGCCTGAAACTCACCCTTCTGTTCCGAAGCTCGGAACTTCTAAGAATTCTAGTTAGATCATGGATGCCTAAGGGAAGCCCGGCCTCATTTATCCAGAGGGCAAAGTGCAGGTGACTGGCACTGTCCCTGGCTCCAACATGAGTGTCCCTGGAACCCAGGGTCCTCACCTTCAAAATGAGGGGCTGGGCTGAGTTAGGAGGCAGAGAAGAAGGCAGAGGGAGGAGGAGAAAGGCCGGGATGAGACCCGGGCAAGAGAGAGAGCAGGAAGGTGCCAGGAAGGGAGAGGGGGAAGAGGGGAAAAGAGAAGGAGATGAAAAAATAATTTTAAAAAGTAGAATAAAGGAGGCAGCTGGGTAGCTCAGTGGATTGAGAGCCAGGCCTAGAGACAGGAGGTCCTAGGTTCAAATCGGGCCTCAGCCACTTCCCACCTGTGTGACCCTGGGCAAGTCACTTGACCCCCATTGCCTACCTTTACCACTCTTCCACCTATGAGACAATACACAGAAGTTAAGGGTTTAAAAAAGTAGAATAAAGGGGGCAGCTGGGAGCCAGGTCTAGAGATGGGAGGTCCTGGGTTCGAATCTGGTCTCAGATTTCCTAGCTGTGTGACCCTAGGCAAGTCACTTAACCTCCATTGCCTAGCCCGCTCTTCTGCCTTAGAATACACAGCATTGATTCTAAGACAGAATGGTTCAAAGTTAAGTACAGTAGTGGGGAACATCATCGTGCCATCTAGAACTCAGTTTCCCCATCTGTAAAATAAAGGGTTCTCCAGGAAAGGCCTAAATTCTGTGAGAAAGCTAAAGCAGTAGAATGGAAGGTGAGATGGAGGAGGGACTTTGGAGTCTGGAAGCTTTAGAAGCAAGGTCTGCCTCTGTCCCATACAGGCTAAGTGACCCAGGACAAGTCCTTCTCAGATTCTGCAATCCTGTCATTTCCAAGGCATTTCCTAGCTCCTTCATCTCCCAATAGGCAGATCCAGCATTCAGAAAAAATGACTACTGTTTCTTGCCAGCTGTGCCAGGCAGTTTAGATGGGGTGACAGGCGGAGGACGTGGGCCCTGCCCTGCCCATTCTCATCCCAGAATCTCCCTGGGCTAGGCTGGCCTTCTCCCACTTTTTGAGGTCATCTCCCAGCTCTGGCCCAGACTTCTAAATGTCAGAACGCCCATGCCAAGGGCCTTCCTTCCCTTCCAACCCCACCGGCTCCTTTCTACATTTGTCTCCTCCAATAAGATGTAAGTTCCTTAAGGGCAGCACTTGTCTTGCTTTTGTTTTCATTTGTATCCCCACAGAGCCTGGCACATACTAGGTGCTCATTAAATTCTTGTTTTGTCTCTTCCAGTCAATTCCTTTCTCTGGGCCTCAGTTTCTTTGTCTGCAAAAGGGTAAAATTCAGACTAGATGGTTCATGAAGAGCTCTAAATCCAACTACACTCCAACATTCTAAAGCCCCTTCTGAACGAATGAAAAGCTAAGAAAAACTCAGTCTAGCAGAGGAACTCACAGGCGGAGGGGATGGTTCCGGTGCCTCTGTTCAGGAAGAACACTGATAAGCAGGACAGAATACAAAGGAGGATGAACAGTGGAGTGAAGGGCATCAAATCCATATCAGATGAAGATGGCCCTGAAAGACCTTGAGATAGGCAGCCTGGGTGAGGGAAAGCCATCATGTGCCAGAGATTTTGTTCTGCTCTGCTTGGCCCCAGAGGGCAGAATGAGGAGCAATGATAGGCTGCAAGAATTCCCTCCTATGCTGTGTGACCCTGGGCAAGTCACTTGCCTAGCCCTGTAACAAAATTAATATAGAAGGATATATATACATAAAGATATTAGCGGTTTTTTTTTTAAAGAATTCCCTCCTGTGACATGCTGGACACAAGGTTGTCCAGTCTTTATTAAGATTTCCCCCTCTCTTCTCTTGTATCCTCTCCCTGGCCAGTCACCCAAGCCCCCATTCCAGCTCTCTAATGGTTAGGAATTTTTTTCTGACAAAGCCTATTTCTGCCTCTGGGCAACATCCATCTACTGCTGGGGCAAGCAGAGTAAGTCTAATCCTTCTTCCATGAAGGCAGGTACCAAGTCCTGGTTAAACATTATCTCAATCAAGTCCCATCTAACCATGTTCTGGCTGCCCACCTCTGGAGAACCAATCAAAATAATAGGTGCCTACTATATGCCAGGGCCCTGCCCCTGAGGAGCTTACAATCTAATGAGAGAGATAACATTCAAATAAATATATACTAGGATGGCACTATATAGGCTAGCTAAGGGAAGGTATAGGATAGGTAAGGGAAGGGGTTGGGAAAGGCACTCTCCTCCCCCACCAAGCTCAGAATCTCCACTCACAGAAAGCATGGACCTGAGGATCTCCACCATCCTGGTCACTCCATAGGCTCACTGGCTTATCTAAATCCTTCATAAATTCCTGTACTCAGAATTAAACACAGTAGTGGACTGACCAGGGGAAGAGAAGGGCAGATCCTCTTCCTGGAAGCCATGTTTAAAATCCCATTGGATTTCTTATCGCCCAATCACACAATGGACTTAGCAGGTCCTGGGACAGTTTGGAAGTAAAGCTAGGAGGTTAGGTAGGTAGCATTGTAGAAGGCCTTGAATGTCAGGCAAAGGAGTATGGGCTTGATTGAGGATTAATGCAGTGAGAAAATGGCTTCTGGTGTCAACCAGTTAGTGGACAAGCATGTGCCACTATGTGCCAGGACCTGTGGACACTGAGGCGTTTACTACCCCTTTCCCTCAAAGTACTATGAGGGAGAGTTATGATAAACGAAGAGAAAGAATAGCAGCTGAAACACTGAGACATTCATAGACATACAAATGTATATTTTTGAGTTAATTCAGGAACCAAGAGTGGAACACAAATGGAGAGAATTGGAGGGAAAGTCCATGGAGTGGAAAACCAAAGAAATTTTATCATTGAAATATATACTATAGACCACCTGGGCTGAAGGAGGAAATAGATGAGTAGTTTCAGAAAGCTAACACAAGCTTCACTCAGAGACATTGTATAGTAGTGATGGGGACACCAGAAGAAGGAGGGATGGAAGATGATCAGAAATGAAATTCTGAAGACACAAAAGGAATCTTCCAGGAGGAGGAAAAGTGAGATATGTCTGAAGAGAGTAATATGGATGCACAGGGAAGAGAAGTCCTAGGTTCAAATATGGCCTCAGATACTTCCTAGCTGTGTGACTCTGGACAAGTCATTTAACTCCCACTGCCTTGAACTGATACTTCATATTGATTCTATGACAGATATGCCTTTTTACTTTTTAGTTTATTTGGGTTGTTTTATATGGTTATTCATTTGCAAAAATGATATGGAGATGTTTTGCATAATAATGCACATAATCAAAATTGCTTGCCAGCTCTGGGAAGGAGAGAAGGAATGGAGGGGGGTGATTTGGATCATGTAACTTGGGGAAAAGTATGCGGAGATTTGTTACTATGTGTAATTGGTCAAATACAATATATGAAAAAATAATTGATTCTATAACAGGTTATGGGTTTAAAAATAAAAAATGATGGGAGGTAGAAGTAAAGCCAAGTCATGAAATAGGGGATGACCAGAAACAAATTTCATGGCCCTCAAAATTATGTCATGAGTACTAAAGCTAAAAACACCAGAAAGGTGTTTTGTTTTTATGAGAGAAAAAGGAGGAACCGGGAAGGGATAGGATTTTTGCTTGGGGTGGATGAGACATTGATAACTGACAGAAAGAGAAAGAAAAAACTAATTGTTTCTGTTTTCTCTGACCAAGATGACTAAAAGTTGAAGTCTCTTGAGCTAGATAAACTATATCTACAAGGTCTAAGAGAACTGGGATATGAGCTGGCCAGGCTATGGCCGGTGATCATTAAAAGACCATGAAGAAAAGGAGAATTTCAGAGCTGGTGAAGGGCAAATGATAGTCTGATTTCACCCCCCAGAGAAAAGAAAACAATTTAGCCAACTACAGATCAATGAGCTTGATTCTGATGCCTGGCCAAGTTCTAGAATGTATCAACAGCTGGAAAAGGAAACAGTCATCACAAGTCATCACAGGAAACAAATCATCACAATCTGATTATCTAGAAAAATGTCTCCTATCTAGTAAGATAGGGTAGATACAAATTGCAAAGATGTTGCCAAAGCCCTTGGTGACATTCTTCTCAGAAATTTCCCCTTGTATGCAGTCTCTGAGCTGCTTGATGCCCTTCCTACATAAGATTCCACCTCCCACCTCCTTCTGTTGGGGAAGCAGTGATCATGAATCAGCATGATTTTGTCAGGACCATATCCAACTGTGTTCATTTCCTTTCTCCCCCCCCCCCAAAAATTGATAATTTATTTTCCCCCAATTACACATAACAAATTTTAACATACACTTCCTGAAATAATGAGATCCAATTTGCTTCCCTCCCTTCTCCCTGAGACGATAATGTGTTATTGGAAATTTTGGGGTCCTTGAACTACATTTCCCATGAGCCCACTGGCTTCCCGTCCTTACACAATGTGGTAGATAGAATGATAAAAACTGAGGGGCTGGTTTTTTACTTCCTTTTTGCTTCCCATCCACCATGGTGAGAGCTGGGAACAGAGTGCTGCTTAAACAGCCTAAGCTTTATTTTCTATTGGCTACTGATAAATCTTAAAAACTCATAATGTGACCCTGGGCAAGTCACTTAACCCCCATTGCCTAGCCTTTACCACTCTTCTGCCTTGGAACCAAAACACAAAACACACTGTGGAGAAGGCAAGGGCCAAAACAAATAAATAGATGAATGAATGTACGCTAAAATCCCATATTTTTAAGTTATCCTTTTTATATTCATTTTATCTTTACAATAAATTTTATCTTTACAACTAAAAAATAAAACCCTCACTTTCCATCTTAGAATGAGGCTGGATTTGAACCCAGGACCTCCCTTCTCTAGGCCTGGCTGTCTATCCACTGAGCTACCCAGCTGCCCCTCCCCAACCCATGGTAAACAATTTGATTAAGATTTCTTTTTTCTGAGAGATCAGGGGACAGCTGGGGATAGAATTCCCACAAAGAATTTCCTTGAAAGCACTCTGCATTGAAGCAGGAGAGCACTGCACACAAATACTGTGAAATGATCAATCATGAAAGTCTTGGCTACTCTTGGCAATACCTGATGACAAAGAATGCATCCGCCCTCCAGAAAGAACTGTGGGAGTCCCAGGCAGATCAAAGCAGGAAGAGTTTTCATTTCAGTTCTTTTGGGTTTGGGGTTTTATGTGATTATTCTCTTATAAAAATGAACAGTATGGAAACATGATTTTGGCATGATAATACATGGATAGCCCAGACTGGATTCCTTGCCAGCTTCAGGACGAAGGAGGGGCGGGAGGGGGGAGACAATTTGGATTTCAGAAAACGCAGACTGAAAATTGTCATTACATGTAATTGGAAAAATAGCTTTGAATAAAAAGAAATCACTGCATTATTAGCACATAAACATAAAAGCAGCACATAAACTATTATTATAGAAATATAAATTAGTATATAAATAGTATGTGCTGCATGATTAGCATGTGTAGCAGAAATATAGAAATTATGAGTATAGCATATAAATTAGCATATCATAGTATGAATCTATGTCTATATTTTCTTACTTATAAACATGTTGTATTTCTCTTGATCCTCGATGGCAGACTTAATTCATTTTTGCCTTTGCACCTCCAGAGCCTGGTGTACAGTGCCTGGTATACAGTGGGTGCTTAAAAAATGCATCATGTAGAATCAAACCGAATGTCATTCTGAAGGACAAGATGGGGAGGTATTAGCCACATGAAGCAGACATGGAACTGGTCCCAATGGCCAGTCTGCAAGTGTAGTCAGTCTCTAGTGAAGTGTTCCAGGGATCTGTGTTCTAATCCTGAATTTAATCTTTTATTCCCCCAGTGACTTGGATAAAAGATAGGTGACAAAAATTTCTGATAACCTAAAGCTAGAAGAGAAACCGAGTTCGTGTGGAGGTTCCTACTAGATCCTGAATCATAAGCTTTGAGGATCAGAGGGGAACCAAGAGGGCATCTAGTCTAACTAAGCAGGAAACAACATGGTTGTTTAAATCTTGGAGGCTGTTAGAGGATCTGTTTTTTCTTGGTTTGAGCTGCAGAGTTCGCTTCCCATAAAACCTGACTGGCCTCAGTTTCCTAGTCTGGGGGCATAAAGTTTCCCAATAAATGTAGTTGGTACCTCTCAACTTGGTGGTTTCCTGATGACATCTTACTAGACTTGTTTCCGTGGAGACAAGAAGGGCCCCATCCAGAGGAGCCAAGCATCACGGTATCCTGGCTTTGCATTCTTGCTGGGTTTGAACAAAGTAAGCTTCTCTTGTTCAATATCTCCAGTTGGGTGGCTCAGTGGATAAAGACTAGAGGTCCTGGGTCTTAGAAGACCCAGAATGAACCATGGAGTACACTGATTGAACGGGGGTGGGGGGAGTTGTAACATCTTAGCTGTGTGATCCTGGGCAAGTCACTTAACATTGTCTTCTGTCTTGGAGCCATTATTTAGTATCAATTGTAAGATAGAAGGTAAGGATTTCAAAAAGCAACCTCATTTCATCCCAACATCCAATCTGAACTAAGAGGGAGCTGAGATTGGAGCTGTGCCTACCACAGAGGCCTCCTGCAGGGACACTTTGAGACATGTGGGGTCTGAAAGAACTGAGTTCAGGTCCAGCCTCCCAACAAAAGGCTGTGATTCTGGACCTTCCAGTTCTCTCTAAGACCATAAATCGCTGGTGGCTAATCTGATTTGGGGGAGGGAATTTCCATCCCAGAATTTCCCTACACCCGTGAAAGCCTGAGTTGGGACCAATGCCAAAACGGAGCCTGACTCTCTGCAGCTTCTGTTCTAGAGAAATTCTGGTTCTGGTTCTAGAGTTCTTCACCTGGGAGCTGTCCAATAGTTTAAAGCAGACACTTCCAATGGGTTCCCCAAGTCTTCTCTTCAAACTAAGCGCCCTCCCTCGGCTCTTCCGATGATCCTTAGATAGCCCTGTTTCCAGGTCCCTGACCCATCAGATCTCTAGATCTAGACAGTCCAGAGTGTCCACATTCTTCCTAACAAGGAAGTCCAGTTCCTAGAACCAGACCCCCCCCCAACCAACACCCCCACTCCTGCCCATTTGTCTGAAACAAAGATTAAGCTAAAATTATCTCCACGTGGTTTACAAGCCCAGAGAAATGCACGGCCCATAAAAACGATGCTTCAGCTATGAGGAATGGGGCAAATAAGTTGAGTGGCGTGGCTTGGGCTGCACAAGTAATGCGTGTCTGAGGTAGAATTTGAACTTGTAACTTCCCAGCACTCCATCCACTCTGCTGCTCCACTGCCCAGCTAGTCAGGGCCCTTTCCAATTTGAAGACTCCCGTGTGCCATCCCAAGTAGAATTCATCCTGTTTCGCTAGAAGAAATCCAAATTTCACCTTGGAGAATTTTTAAAAGGTAGGCATTAAAGAAGGTTGGCTTTTCCAGCCACCAAGATTATAGCATCCTGGATGTACAGCTGCAAGAGACCTCAGAAGCCACAGGGTCCAACCACTCTCATTTTATACATGAGCACACTGAGGTACAGAGACTTGCCCAAGGTCACAAAGCTAAGGACAAAATTTGAACTCAGGCCTTCCAACTCCAATGCCTGTTCCCTATCCACTACCCTGCATTGCCTCTTTTTTTTTTTTTAATTAAAATTTATTTTTTTTAAACCCTTAACTTCTATGCATTGGCTCCTTGGTGGAAGAGTGGTAAGGGTGGGCAATGGAGGTCAAGTGACTTGCCCAGGGTCACACAGCTGGGGAAGTGTCTGAAGGCAGATTTGAACCTACGACCTCCTGGCTCTCCATCCACTGAGCTACCCAGCTGCCCCATTGCCTCTCAAACAATGAGCATTTATTAAATATCCACATTGTGCTTGGAACGATGCCAGGAGCTAAAGATGGGTGGAGGTCTGTCTCTGGCTCTTTTTCCTTCCTGTTGAGGCTTTGGCAGACCGGGTATTTTGAGCAGGTAGAAAAACTTGGTTCACATGGTTCTATTTTGTCAGATAATAAACTTATAAAAAATAACTTAAAATATTTTAAATTAATTTAAACCCTACAGCTTAACAGCTTTAAAGGAGGTTAAGAGGGAGCTCCTAGATTTATTTCAGTAGTCTAGAAGTCAATATCGCCTAATTCTCCACTTCAGAGAAGATTGGTTAAGATTGATTAAGCCCTCATTATTGGATATGGGCTCTGACCTCAAGAAGCGTTAGCCCTGGAAGCAAGAAGACCAGTTCAAAAAATGAACCCAAGACACTTAACAAGATAGAAATCCTGGGGACTCGGTTTCCTCCTCAGGAAAGAGGGAGTTGATGACCTCAACCATCCCTTTTTCCAGCTCTAAATCTCTTATCTGTGTACACAAATAGAGAAGTTCAATAATGCTGAGGGTGAAGATGTTTACAAATCACTTCATTTCATTTGTGCTATTATTATCCCCATTTGTATAAATGGTCTGCCTGACTTCAGGTCCAATGGGTCACCTGGTCACCAATGAAATTCAGGATGCAGACAGAGTAGATCCAAGGTAATCTATAAAGAATGAGGTAGAAGAGAAATGCATAGTGGAAGAAGTACAATGAATTTAGGCTTCCTTCCTGCAAGGAAGAAAAGAGAATGATCCTGATTATTCCCATTTTCATCCATCAAGGGGAAGGACTAGACTGGAAGAAGGTTCCCATCCACCCCTTAAATTAAAATTAAATTAGAAACACCAGAAGAAACAATTCCTTTTTTTGGAAGGAAAGCCAGGTCTTCTTTCTTGGTAACTAAAGCCAATTAGAGAGGCTCCTTGGGCTCCCTTAGCCCAGGGAGCTCCTGTGCTAAAGCATCCCAACAGTCCTTTCCTTCTAATCAAACCAGCCTCCTGAATCCCCTTAAAGGGTTAGCTCAAAGCCCTTCAGGGCTGTCCCAGCTGCAGTCAGGGGTCAGAGGTTGGGGTGGCTGTGATGGGAGTCTTGGCCATCTATGGAACCAGGCAGAATTCTGCTCTGGTTAAGGGCTGGCCCCACCCTCCAGGCCAATTAAAGGAGCAGGCTCAGTTTTGAAAGTGTTTGTGTTTCCATAAAATATCTTCAAAGCTGCTATTTAATATGCGTGGGGGTGAGAATTGTGTGTGTTGGGGGGGAGGGGTCCTCCCTCTTTAATATTCATCAGAACACCCATTTCCAGGCTTGCCAGCCATCTCTTCTAGTTTGGCTTCCTATTTATAGCCATCAAAGGCTGGTATGCAGGGGGAAGAATTGGCCAAGATCCCAGCCAGGACTGTCCAGAAGTGGAGGGAGGGAAAGGGGGCAGAAGCTGGGTAAAAGAGAGCAAACTTCCCAAGTTTCTTTAGACAAGCTAGAAAATGTTTTTGTGAGCTCCTTTAATGGAAATGCTCCCTGCCCCACCCCCCTCCTCTTCTGCTCATTAAGTCAGCCTTGGGAATAATGGGACAAAACCATCATTGTGCAGTCCTGGCTGGTCACCCACATCCCAGCCCCCACATCTCTTCCCACCCAGTTTGGGAGTCGGCTCTTGCATCCAGGAGACAGGAGGAGAGTCCCCTGGACATCTGGTCTCCCGGCCTCAGTTTCTCTCCAATGCCATCCAACTTCAGCTGCTAGCCCCAAACTGCCCTGCTCAGTGACTCCCAGTGGCAACCAATTACCTCCAGATTCAAAGAGCTTCAGCCACTCCGGCACCTGTCCCCTCCCTCCCTCCCTCCCTTTCCAAGTCTTCCCTGCTGTCCACACAGAGCAGAATCCAGCTGTCCTGCCTTACTTGTTCTCTCTCTCACCACCATGTCTTTGCCCTGCCCTGGCAGGCACCCCCATTTCTAGAATGCTTCCCTCTCCCCTCATTTCCCTCATTTCCCCCAGCAGCTTCCTCCCTGGTGGTTTCTTTTTCAAATACATTCTTGAAACAAAAACAAGAAAACATTGTTATCCTCATCTCCTAAGAAGTCTTCACCAGGACCAAGGAGGAAGGCATCCTGGCATCCTGGAGAGAGAGCTCACCTCCCATCCTTACTGGGGATTGGTTCCAAGGCAGAAGAGACCGTCCATCTATCTAGCTCACCTCCCTCTTTTTTTTTTTTAAACCCCTTACCTTCTGTCTTAGAATTAATACTAAATATTGGTTCTAAGGCTGAAAAGCAATAAGGGCTAGGCAATGCTAGATCAAGTGACCTGCCCAGGGTCACACTGCTAGGAAGTATCTGTGGTCAAATTTGAACCAGGACCTCCTGTCTCTAGGCCTGGCTCTCAATCCAGCTACCCAGCTGCCCTTCCTAAAGAGCTGAGCACTATAGGGTGGAGAGAGGAAAATAGCCAGGAGAGATGACAGAATGGAGGGCCTTTAAAATGTCAGATGTTAGTGCTGCAATGATCCTGAGAACAGAGACCATCAGAGTTGGGAAGCAACCCCAGAACATAGAACACAAGGTACTCCACACTCAAACACGCTCATAGGTCCTTGAGGAAACAGGCCCAGGGAATTGCCCAAGGCCATTTCCCAGGTAGTGTGCATCAGAGGTGGCTCCATCCAAAGCCATGTGAGGTCAGATTGGAACCCAGGACTTCCCAGTTCTCCATCCCAGAATCCACCTCGCTGCTCCCTCCTTGTCTCTAGTCTAAGGAAGACTTCCAAGTTCTCAACAACCATGTGAAAAAAAATGATCCAAGTCAGTCCAGAAATGAAGGCTTCACTTCACACCCAGCAGACTCTGACAAAGATTACAGAAGTCAAAAACAAAGGTGGAAGGGCCTTTGGGAGAACGGTCACGTTTCATTCAGGGATGGGGGAGCTGGAACACCATTTGGAATTCTGCCCAGAAGTCATGAGATTGGGCACTATCTCTGACCCATAGACTCGCTGCTGGGGGTCCACACACACCACCCCTCCACCCAAGAGGGAAAGGACCCACAAGTACAAACATCTTTTTTGGGGTGACAATTGTGACTTGCCCAGGGTCACACAGCTGGGAAGGGTCTGGATTTGATTTAGTATTAATTCCAAGACAGAAGGTAAGGAGGTGAGATAAATGAGGGAGGTGAGATAGATGGACAGCCTCAGAGGAAGACTTCTAGGACCAGATGCAGAGTGAAGTGACCAGAGTCAGGAGGACAATTATAGAAATATCGTGAAGTCAAACAGCTTGGGAAAATGAGGACTGATTTAATAGCCCAGCCATGCTTTGGGAGGGTGGCAGATGAATTCCTGCCAGAGAGGTGGGTGTCTCAGACAGCAGAATGGGACGCCCATCTTTGGACAAGGCCAATGTGGGAACTTGTTTGACCTTTCATATTTGTTATGAGGGTTTTATTTGTATTAGCTAAAAATATATATATTCATTTGGGGGAGGGAGGGAGGGAGAGAAGGAATACTTGTAAAAAATGAAATAAAAGGTTAAGAAAATAAAAAGAGTCTTGGCTCTGGATAAAGAGCCACCTCTGATGCGGGCTACTTGGGAAATGGTCTTGGGCAATTCCCTGGGCCTCAGTTTCCTCATCTGTAAAATGAGCAGGTTACACCAGATGGATGGCATTCCAGATCTTTGATCTATGGACCTTTTGAGACTGTTGAGCGTGGAGTACCTTGTGTTCTATGTTCTGGGGTGCTTCCCAACTCTGATGTTCTCTGTTGTAAGGATCATTGCAGCACTAACATTTGACATTTTAAAGACCCTCCTCTGTTCTCTGACATCTCTGCTCTCTTTCTTGGTGTGCTCAATGGCTAGCACATGGTCAGGGCTGAGGATTCCTTGATCTGGAGATCTCTAGAGGCCCAGCTCTCCCCTGAGCCTTCAACTGAACAGCATCTCCAACTTGGCCAAAGCCATTAATTATCCTTCCTTGAAGGCCCAGCACTCTTCCGAATGTTCCTATAAGGTGGAGGGCATCACTGCTCACTCACCTTTGCCAATCCTACGTCCATGTTTATAGCTTCTGTCTTTGTCACTCATATATAAGAAATCTATGGAGAGGAGAGAGACAGAGGGACAGAAAGACAGACAGAAATGACAGGCAGAGGGACAGAAATGACAGGCAGAGGGGGCAGAGTGAGATGGAGAAATAACCTTCTCAGTGGCCTCCCAGCCTCAGTCTCTCCCCAACCCCATCCAACCTCAGCTGCCGGGGTAATATTCCTAAAGCCCAAAGCTGACCATGTGATACACTGCTCAGTGAATCCTAGTGGTGCCCAGTTACCTCCAGAATCAAAGAGCTTCCGCCCCTTCAGCACATGTCCCCTCCCTCCCTTTCTTAGTTCACTTTTTTTTCTTAGTTCACTGCCCTCAACACAGTGCAGAATCCAGCTGTCCTGCCTTACTTGCTGTTCAGTGTTCTCTCACCATGTCCCTGTTTCTAGAAGGTTCTCCTTCCTCACCTCTACCTCAGTTTCCCTGACTTCCTTTAAGAAGGCTCCAATCCCACTTTCTGCAGCAAGGTTTTTCTCAATTTGCCTCAGTTTCTACCTCTCTAGTATCTTGCCCGGCAAACCCCACATGGGGTCAAGAGTTGGAACAATCCTCACATATCTTGTCTGTGCCTACTGACATACACGATGTCTGCCATCTTTGAACCTTTTGCCTTTCTCTCTATCCTCCCAGCATATGCTGGGCCCCAGACTATATAATATATAATATAAAATAAATGCTCACTGACTGACTGGCTCTAAGATCCTTAAGCTTTGATGAGGGTCCCTCTAAGGTTCCTCCAAGCCCTGGCAGTCTGTGATCCATGGTCTCATCCACTTAGATGTCCACTGGATTCAATCCAATAGGGTTCAATTGCCCAAGGAAGCAAAAATCAGCTTTAAAACAAATCCTGAAAATATTTATAGCTTCACTTTTTGTGGTGGCAAAAAACTGGAAAATGAGGGTCTGCCCTTCAATTGGGGAATGGCTGAACAAATTGTGGTACATGATGGTGATGGAATACTATTGTGCTCAAAGGAATAATAAACTGGAGGAATTCCATGTGAACTGGAAAGACCTCCAGGAATTGAAACAGAATGAAAGGAGCAGAGCCAGAAGAGATTGATACACTGTGGTAAAATAGAATGTAATGGGCTTCTGTACTAGCAGCAATGCAATGACCCAGGACTACTCTGAGGGATTTATGGTAAAGAACGCTACCCACATTCAGAGGAGGGACTGCAGGAGAGGAAACACAGAAGAAAAGCAGCTGCTTGAACACATGGTTGAACACACCAATGCAATGATCAACAATCTGGAAATAGGTCTTGATCAATGACACATGCTAAAACCAGTGGAAATGCGCATTGGTCAGGGGTTGGGGGAGTGAAGGGGGTGAAGGGGAAAGTAGGAGCAACCATGTTAACTTTTCTAAAATGAATATTAATAAATGTTTTTTAAAAATCTTGGGGAGGATAAGTTTTCTTCAAGAAATCCAGGAAAAGGGAGCAGTTGGGTAGCTCAATGGATGGAGATCCAGGCCTAGAGATGGGAGGTCCTGGGCTCGAAACTGGACACTTCCCAGTTGTGTGACACTGGGCAAGTCACTTGACCCCCACTGCCCACCCTTACTGCTCTTCTGCCTTGGAACCAATACATGGTAGTGATTCTAAGATGGAAGGTGAGGGGTTAAAAAAAAGAAATCCAGGAAAAGTTCACCCTGGGAGGTCAGAGTTGATCCCAACAACTGTTGCTCATTTCAGTTGGCACCAGATGCCAGCCAGGCATTCAGTTGCTCAAAGGCACCTGCTCTCTCTTATAAGGCAGCTGTCCCCTGTGGGGTTTTGGCTCCTGTTTCTCAGTGTTCATCCCTGATGTGAACGTGGCCAAAGTTCTTAAAAATCCAGACCCAGATCAGGTGCTGAGATCCAAGAATGCTACGTGGAACATGGCTTGGCACAGCTCAGGACGTGCCCACTGAGTATGGAGTGGAAAACATTCACTCGGCTCGTCATTCATCAGCACGTTGCTGGCACTTAACTCTGTGCCAGGTATCTTGACCAAAGAGAAATAGCCCTGGACCTCCAGAAGCTTACATTCTCTGGAGCCATTCAATAAACATTTAGTAAGTGATGATTATGTGGCAAGTAAATGGATTTTGTAGTTTTGAAAAGACAGATTGGGGGGTGGGATGGGGCGTGGTGGTGGTGGGGTTCCTTGGATAGGCTGCCTCTGCCCTGTCCACACAGTGCCCAGTACAGCCCTCTCTCCTGCATCTCGGGGTTTTATTGGCTCCCCTTTCCCCTCTAAAAACACTCTGGCCCCATTATCTAATGTCTTCTCTGCCTAGAAACTTCCACCTTCCTAGCTACTAACAGCATCACCCTACTTGTGGGGTCAAGTGGACCAAATAACAACTGCTTTCTGCTCATCTAATTCTTTTGCAAAGTCTTCTTCCATATCAGAAATAGACAAAGAAAGATCAGAAGGGGGCAGCTGGGTAGCTCAGTGGATTGAGAGCCAGGCCTAGAGACGGGAGGTCCTGGGTTCAAATCCAGCCTCAGACACTTTCCCAGCTGTGTGACCCTGGGCAATTCACTTGACCCCCATTGCCTACCCTTACCACTTTTCCACCTAGAAGCCAATACACAGAAGTTATGGGTTAAAAAACAAAAACAAAATGAAGAAAAGAAATAGACCATAATCATGGAGCACTGAAGAGCCCTGGCTGTGTGCTGAGAACCTGGATTTGAATCCCTCCTCCTCAATGGCCTTCAGTACAATGGATGGCAGAGGTAGACTAGGGTATAGAGATCCTGCTCTATAACCAGAGACTTATCTGAGTGGCCTAGGGTGGTCCTCGGATGTAAAGAAACAGATTGGAAGCATGGCTTGTTAGCTCAAAGTGCTCCGAGGAGTCACCAGTTCCCTCCAGCTTGAAATCTCAGATACGATCTTCTATTTCTAAAACTATTGGGATAAAGGAGGGACATTTTCATTCGTGAAGTTTCCACTGGATATAAGATTACTTTGTAAGTTTGTTTTATCTCCTCTCTTGAGACTCTTGGACTCTCTTGAGTCCCATGAAGGCAGGAACTCTTTTGCCTTTTCTATATTGCTAGAACCAAAGCAGAAGAGCAGTAAGAGCTAGGCAATGGGGGTTAAGTGATTTGTCCAGGGTCACATAGTAGGAAGTGTCTGAAGCCACATTTGAACTCAAGACCTTCTGTCTCTAAGTCTGGCTCTCTATCCGCTAAGACTACTAGCAGCACCCCTAAAATTATAATCTTAAAGAGTTTCTAGGGAACCCTTTAAGGTTTATAGGTTATAAATCTCAAGCTGAAAGGAATCTCAGAGGCCATCTCATCCGATTAGTTGAGGAAACTGAGGTTCAGGGGAGGACAACTTGCCCCAAGATGAGAGTCAGTCAAAAGCAGAACTTGAATTTGGATCTTCCTCACACTGAGGCTGGCCCTTACCTCCCTTTCACTTGGCCAAGTTACTTTTTCTCCTCCACATACAAAATTTACAAACACACACATTTAACTCCAAGAAATAAGCAATAAGTAGAGAAATAATTACGTAGACACAGACGTAGACATCATGATGTTAAAGTCCTTCGTTTTCCAGATGAGGAAACTGAGGACAAAATGACCTACTCAGAGTCTCCTTTCTGGCAGAGAGCTGGGACTGATGAGCCTGGGAGATTCTGTATCTGGAACCATCCTTATCATTTGAGAAGTAAGTTTAAAATGGAGCTTAATTTAAAAGGGCAGTCAAGAGTGTTATTAAATTAACATTTCAGAGCTAGGGACTGCACTAAACACAAGGGTATTTGCAGAGTAGGTGGAAGGCCTGTCCATTTCTCTTCTAGAACATCTCCGATCAATTTCACCTCTGCCAAAATCTTTAGTCCATTTCACTTCTTCAGATTTTACCTCTTCCACCTCTTGAGTCAATTTCACTTCTCTACCATTTGATTTTACCTCTGCCATCATCTCTAGTCGATTTCACCTCTTCCCATGATTTCTAGTCAATTTCCCCTCTCTACTATCTCTATCTACTATCTCTAGTCAACATCATCTGTCCAATACACTCCCCTTTCTCCTCAGACATGGCCTTGAAGATTCTGCCTGAGGGTAAATCTGCCTTCCCAATCCTGATCCAAGTTTCTCTCTCCCCACGCCAATCCAGATATTATGAACCTAAGTGACTGGCCTGATAGTGCCCTAAACTGTAATCAGAAAGCTCAGATGTGGAGTGGGGGAGATGGTACAAAGTTAGCTTTGAGCTTGAGTATTCCATGGGGCACCAACTGGAGAAGACCAATAGGTAGGTATGGTACTGTGTAAGTAGGTACCACAAGGTAGAGACTGCAGATGATACACACACACACACACACACACACACACACACACACACACACACACACACACACACACACAGATGACAACAGAACCCAACAGAGTCATTGAAGCCAACAAGTAAGACAATCCAGGGGGACAAGGGAAGAGCCCTGGAGGATACCCACAGTTGGTGGATATGATAGGATGAAACATTAACTATGGTAGGGAAGGGAGGCGAGTGAAGCCAAGACAGGGATGATGGTCCTGGGAAAGTACTGAGGGCTGGAGTAGGATTTTGTTTTAGAAGATTATTCATTTACAAAAATGAATATAGAAATAAGTTGTGTGATAATATGTAATAATCGAACTCAGATTGAATTGCTTGTCAACTCTGGGAGGAAGGAAAGGGAGAGAGACAATCATGAATCATAGATCTCATATGGAAATTTGTTAATAATTTGCTATATTCTATATTTGTTAATATTTGTTATATTCATTAATAATTTGATAAACATAAAATTTGTTAATAAAGATAAATAAAGTAGGGTTTGGGACTGTAAGGCAGAGAGAAAGGTGGAATGATATGAAATTATAGCATCACTCTTCATTATCAGGAAGCTTTTTGGTAAGTCATATCTTGGGTGTAATTAAAGCAAAGAATAAGGATGCTAACAAGAACTCACTTTCAGAGCTTATTCCCTCTGTGACATCTCTAGAGACAGCAGCGTATAGAGCACTTGATCTAGAGTTGGAAGACCTGAGTGCAAATCCACCTTGACTATTTTACTAGTTATATGATCCTGAGCAAGTCACTTAACCTGTGCAGTTTCCTCATCTGTCAAATGAGTGGCCTCCAAGTTCCTTTCAGCTCTAAATCCCATAGCCTTGATCAAGTCACCTTTCTGCTTGAAGTCTTTTTCCTAATCTGAAAAATGGACACTCACACTCATAAGAAAAATGGATCTTCTAGTGTTTCTTATTTATTTAAGATAAGAAAAAGTTTTTTATAAATTCTCCTATCTTAAATAAATAAGAAAGATAAGAAAGTTTTTTTATAAATTCTCCTCTTTCTTCCTCTGCCACCCACCAAGATTTGTACTAGACCATGGATTCAGAAAGGAGATAAAGCTGTTCACCCTCCCACTGTGGGTGCCTGAATATAGCAACTGAGCAAGACTGAGGGAATTCTGGGCAGGTGGTGGGAGAACGCTGGCCTGGAGTGACTGGCTTCAACCAGGCAGAGGTCGGTTTAGTCACACCACACCCTCTCTATTTCTGCTCCCTGAAGTCACGGCTCTACCCCTCTGTCCCCACAAAGGATCCTTTGACAACTCTCCCTTCTCAGATTGGACAGATTGATAGGGTCAGAGACTTGGAACCACCAGGGACCTCAGAGGCCCCTCTTCACTTTACAGAGGAGGAAACTGAGGCTTAGAAAAGTTATGTGTCTTGTTCAAGGTCACCCAGTGCTAAGAATCAGAATTGGATCTGATCATAGATCCAGATGGACACAACTCCTTCAGAGAAACTGAGGATGCTTCCTCTTAATTTCTTTCTAATTTGAGAGGTTAAGTGTCATCCAGACAATAAGTAGAAGAGCCAATATTTGAACTCAGGACTTGTGAACTAGACTGGGGGCCTCCGTGGGCATCTAGTCCAACCCCTTGGTTTTTTTAGGGAAGGAAATGGAGGCCCTCAGGGAGGTGACTTGCCCAAGGTCACACAGGGAGTTCCAACATTTCTAATTTCTGTAATCCAGGAATCCCAGTCTTAAGGAACATAATGAAGGGAAGCATCTTGGGAGAGAAGGCAAGACATGGTTCTTCTGAGGTCTTCAGGGGACAGGAATGGGAAAGAGGAGGTCCTGGAGGGAGGGCAAACAATGGGGCAGGTGTAGCCAATCCAAGAGCAGCAATTTTCAGGGGAAAAGAAAGGCTTCTATAGACCTCTGGTGTCTCAGGGGAGGCCTGACATTAACATGAGAAAGCGCCTCGCCCCACCAGACTCCTAACACAGGAAAGATCTCCCCCATCTCCCCTCCTGGTCTTTTCTGGGCTCCAGCCAGCCTGGCTCCCTAGCTTTTTGCCCCACATGCCATTTCCCACCTCCACCTAAGTCTGACATGCACTCAGACCTCTACCTTGGAGAAGTTTCATGGCTCAGCTCTGCGGCCACCTCCTGGGGGCAGCCTTCCAAGATTCCCTCAACAAAGAGGATTCTCTCCCTCCTCAGGACAGGCTGTCTTTGCCCCTGGGGTCTCTGCGGCACTTAGCACAGTGTCTGGCACATAGAAGACACTTAGTAAATGTGGATTGATTGGGGGCAGCTGGGTGGTTCAGGGAACTGAGAGGCAGGTCTAGAGATGGGAGGTCCTCGGTTCAAATGTGACCTCAGACGCTTCGTAGCTGTGTGACCCTGGGCAAGTCACTTGACCCTTTGCCACTCTGCCTTGGAACCAGTACCTAGTGTGGATGGACATATTGATTCCAGTGCACAGGATTAATTCCAAGAGGGCAGGAAGGGAAGGGTTTAAAACCCCGTGGATGGATGGAGTGTCACTTTACAGCCTCGGACCCTGGGAGGCCGGGAGAGGGCTGCAGTGAATAAATACCTCCCGAAAGCTGAGCTTGCTGTCGAGGTCCTCATCCACCTCCCTGATCATTTCCTTTAGCCCCAGGTGGGTCTGGGGGGCCCCCAGCTTCTCCATCATCAGCTTCAGTTCCATCAGGTCGATGTAGCCATCCTTCCCAGAGTCATACCTGTAGGGTTCAAAGGAAGGGGCTGGGGTTAGCAGATGGGGAATGGCAGCTCCATTCCAGGAACATTAAAGTTGGGGGTAGGGGAAGTGTACATTCAGAGGGCTTGGGTTCAAATCCCATCTCCACTACACTACTATTCCCAGGGGCAACTGGATTGAGAGTCAGGCCTAGAGATGGGGAGGTCCTGGGTTCAAATCCAGCTGTGTGACCCTGGGCAAGTCACTTGACCACCATTGCCCACCCTTACTACTCTTCCACCAAGGAGCCAATACACAGAAATAAACAAATGAAAAAAAGAATGAATGAATGAGCTGTGTATGTGTGCATGTACGTGTGCATGTGCGTGCGTGTGCGTGCACTACTATTCCCCTGGCCAAGATGACTGACCTCTCTTGGGCTCAGTTTCCTTATCTGTAAAAAGAGGAGGAAGGCTGCCAGGAGGAGGTGGCCCCTGAACCATGAAGGCTTTTCAGATAACCTTTCAGGTCCCTTCCAGGCCTACGCCTATGACAACATGGCCTTCCATGAGGGCAGGGGCTGCGTCTCCTTGTTTGCCTAGGGTATAGATTAGATGGGGAAACAGAGGCCCACAGAGGTAAGGGGGTCCCCCAGGCGGTCAGACTCAGCTACTCAGGCACCTGCACCCTCTCCACTGAACCACACTGCCTAAAATAGAGCGTTGTTCACAGCAAAGTACTTTCTCCACATTTTCTCATCGGCTCACCCAGTGAGGTGGGTGCCATCATGATCTCCATTTCACAGATTCCCAGGGTCCAGAGGGACTGGCCTACTTGCTTGAGGTCACATAGCTCATTAAGATTTGAACTCAGGTCTTTGGGTTCCAGCTGATCTGGATGAGGGAGCATTTACTAGCATGTGAGGCAAGAGCTGTTGCTTCTGTCCCAGGACTCATTCCCGCAGTTAAGACAGAATGGCCAGCATTGCAGCATTTGGGGAGAACTAAGACACTTCCGGTAGCCAGAACCAGAGAAAACCAAATGAAACAACCAACCAAAAAACAAAAACACTAGAACAAAGTCAACAAGGCAGCCTGCAGGGCTAAGCTCTGGGGCCTCTCTGACACTCCTGATGTGGGGAAGTCCCACCAGGAGGACACATCTCGCAGGGGTTATGTGACTTGGCCAGGGTCACACAGACCATGTGGCTGTCAGGGGCAGGACACAGGACAGCCAGAATGATGCCCAGCTCTCTGCCCAATGGCAGATCCAATCTCACAGGTCAAAGACTTGCCACCTCAGGGGGTGTCCAAGGAGGATTCCAGCTCACTCCTGCCTCAAGACGGGGCGACCTCATGGAAAGGGCCTAAGCTGTACAAGACGATGCTTATCGTTTTCTACTTGAACCCTTGCTCTGCTTCAAACTGACCAAGAGGGCCCCTTTTCCCATGAAAGGCCCTCAGTGCAGTGGCTCCCGGTCCTCAGTGATCTCTGCAGTCTAAGCCCTGAATACCTCCTTCCCTTTGAACTGACCTCATCTCTCATGAACTCTCCTCTGTGCCTCAGTCTCCTCTCAAGTCCCTAATGTCCAGGGTCTCTCCTCTTCTCTTCTCTTCCTGGACCCTCTTGTTCTCTCATGACTTCTTCTGTTTCCTCTACACAGAGGGAGCATCTCTCTAGAGCTAAGATGTCAGAGACTAACTAGTCCAACCTTCTCCTTTCACAGATGAGGAAACTGAGGCCATGAAACATGAGGTCATCGGGAACATGCCTTGAAACTGGCTTCTCTGCTTCCAAGGCCATTTTCCATTTTACTATATTTCTCCCATCTGCCCCTTGTTTCCAAGCCCAGTCTTAATTACTTACAGGGCAGCACTGCCTGAATGCCCACTGGCATTTCAAACTCAACAGGTCTACAATGGAAGACCTAAGTTCAAATCTTGGCTCTTCTTATTACTGTGTGACGTTGAACCAGTCAATGAACTATTCTGGGTCTCAGTTTCCCATTCCGTAAAAGAAAGGGGTGGAATTGGATGGGACCTGAAGGCCCTTCTAACTCTTGACATTCTGGGGTTCTGTAAACACTTCTTAGAATTCTTAGAATTCGAGAAACTCAAAGATGGATGTGATTTTAGGGCAACCTGGGCCAATCTTGACCTGAAACCTCATTTTACTCATCTGTAAAAGTGAAAGAGTTGGATCCCAAGGCCTCTGCTGTCCTTTAAACTCCTAAGGGATGATCTATAGCCAGGTTGTGCGGTGGATAGAGCCTTGGGCTTAGAATCTCGAAGACTCATCTTCATGAGTTCAAATCTGATCTAAGATACTTACTAGCTGTAGGACCCTAAGCAAGTCACTTAACCCCATTTGCCTCAGTTCCTCTTCTGTAAGGAAATAGCAAACTACTCCAGTATCTTTGGGACCCCGTGTGGGGTTTTCTTGGCCAAGAGTCAGCCATGCCTGAAAAATGACTGAATGGCTCGGGGATGGCTTCCATCCCAGGAGCACTTTGTCAGTTGGACTTCTACCCATTCTTCAATTCAAATGCCATCTTCTGCTCTCCTAGCCTTAGGCAAGAGGGATTCTTCTTAGTTCTTAGAACTTCTTAGAACTCCCAGAGTTCTTGGCTTTGAACCTGGATAAACAAACCATCCCGGCCACAAGAAGCCTCCACTCTATCACCACCTCCCTAAAGGTTGGTTGACTAGAACTGAGAGAAAGCCCAGAAGACAGTCAGCAAGGGAGGCTAGGAGCCTAGGGGTGGAACAGATGTCATCTTCCAGATCCTCTGGAGGAAGGAAGCGGGATGGACACTCCTAGAGCACCTCCAATACAAAGGATGGAGGAGGTGCTGGCACAATATTCTCTAATATGATCCTTACAACATTCAGTTGGACAGGATCAGAACTATTGACATGACTAGACAAAGAGAAGTTAAGTGACTTGCCCAGGATCTCCCTGCTGGAGTTCCTGACTCAAGATCACTTCTATATATAAATGGATGCAATGGGCAGCTGGGTAGCTCAGTGGATTGAGAGCCAGGCCTGGAGACGGGAGGTCCTGGCTTCAAATCCGGCCTCTGACACTTCCCAGCTGTGTGACCCTGGACAAGTCACTTGACCCCCATTGCCTACCCTTACCACTCTTCCAACTATAAGTCAATACACAGAAGTTAAGGGTCCAAAAAACAAACAAACAAACAAACAAATAAATAAATGGTTGCAAGGTGCATCCCCAATCAGATGTAAACAATCTGAGGTCAGGGATTTAATTTGGTTTTTGTCTGACTCCCATGACAAGTTGAAGGCCTTTCAAGGCCAGGAATTTAATAGTCATTGAATGGAATTGTTCTCACTGCTCTGCATTAATTAGGATTGGGATTTGGAGTTGGGGAGGTTTTTTAAGATGATTTCATCCCAACCCCATCATTTTTAGAGGTGGAGAAACTGAGGCTGAGGGGTGGGACTAGCAAGCCTTGGAACTCAGATCAGAATTTGGTTCCTTTGACTCCCAAATGGGGCTCTTTTCATGATATCCCACAATTCCTCAAGCTTTCCCATGTTTCTTTGCCTTCTTTGTATTTCTTATCTTGCTCAGCACAATGGCATTCCACTATGTTCAGTGGAAATATGGGCTGTCTCCAGTTTTGAGGCACCTCCAGATAAAGAAACTATGAAGAGATTGAGGGATTTTGTAGCAGTATCTCAGGGTCAAAGGGTGCGAGGCGCTAGATAATCCCATAGTGTACTGCCATATTCCTTTGGAGGAAGACGGTACCAATTCACAAGAGCTAGTGAGTGGGTGATGGGCCTGTTGTGAATTTGATCTTTTAAAACTCTTTAACTGTTTTGATCAGTGGATTGAGAGCTAGGCCTAGACACAAAACATCCTGGGTTTAAATCTGATCTCAGATACTTCTTAGTTGTGTGACCCTGGGCAAGTCATTTCACCCCCATTGCCTTGCCTTTACAGTTCTTCTGCCTTGAAGCCAACACTTAGTATTGATTCTAAAATGGAAAATGAGGGTTTAAATTTCTAAAAATACTTTTCATGTATGTTTTTCTGATTATTTGCAAGTGGGAACAATTTCTGGTGGCTTTTCACAATGTGTGTTTCTTCTCATGTCTACTAAAGCCTTTGACCTGTATGTTGAATAGCCAAGTATTTCCCATCTTGGTAATAAATGTTTTGTGCCCCACTTTCTTCTGTTTTTAGTGTTTTTACTAACGATCCACTTGGACCTTCCCGTGGTGTCTGGTTTAGAGCTGGCTGTGCAAATTGAGACCCAGAGGTCCAGTGACTGGCTCAGATCACAGGGGGAATAAGTAGAACTTAATAGTAGGAGATTCAAACCCCCAAGTATTCTGGCTCCAAATCCAGTGCCCCTTTCCACTGCATTGCTTCCAATTTTTACCATAATGTTGTTCAGTTTCCTCAAAAGGTTTCACTGGACAATGATTCCCCTTTACTGATGTATGTTGGGAACAAAACAGATTGAGATTGAGACAAGTCTAACCTTACCTAGCTGTGGATGCTGAGAAATGGAAAATAGATAAAAGCATAGATATAGACACAAACCAACATCATTTCCTAAGAGGTCGGACAAGAGTAAATAAATACACCACCAAAATAGGGAGGCTTAAAAGGCCTTAAAAGTTGGTGTAAGCAAATCCTTGATCTTCTTGCTAAGTGGGAAGAAATGGCATACAAGAGCAATACTAGTTATAGCTTATATACATATAATATATATCTATATTTATATATA
>NC_058133.1:511700071-511776212 GCF_016433145.1 Gracilinanus agilis | reverse complement strand
GGTCAAGTGACTTGCCCAGGGTCACACAGCTGGGAAGTGTCTGAGGCCGGATTTGAACCTAGGACCTCCCGTCTCTAGGCCTGGCTCTCCATCCACTGAGCTACCCAGCTGCCCCCTCTGCTTCCTTTATCTTGACTAAATAGATGTTAATGGATGGATTGGTTAATTGGAGGGCACCCTTGGAGAGATCCTCTGTTTGGTTTGGCCTATTCTTATTTCAAGGAACCTCTATAGTTGGTTTGGAAAGTTTGTGGAAGTCACAGAATTTGTCTGGTCTAAACTATGCCTGATTAAGAATCTATTCTTTGGGGGCAGCTAGATGGTTCAGTGGCTAGAGAGCCAGGTCTAGAGATGGGAGGTCCTGGGTTTAAATCTAGCCTCAGATAATTCCTAGCTGTGTGACTGTGGGCAAGTCATTTAACCCCCATTGCTTAGCCCTTACTGCTCTTCTTTCTGCCTGGGAACCAGTACATAGTATTGATTCTAAGGTAAAGGTTTCCATTTTAAAAAAAGAGAGAATCTGTTCTTCAGGATCTCCATTAAGTGCAAGTGATCTTTGAGGAGAGGCTCTCCCTCAGGTCCCACAGCGACTGCCCATCCTACCTTTGGGCCACACTAAGGAGGAACAACTTGAATGAAGTCTTTGGGTTGTGACTAAGCACGGTTCCCAGAGTAGTTCTCCCCTCTGGCCCAAGCAGAATCCATCTCATCCCTCTTCCAAGTAACATCTGCCTCAAGTCCCCTCTTCTGCAGGCTGAGCACACCCGGGTCCTGTGGCTGCTCTTTGTATGGCACAGACTTGAGTCTTTAGACATTCGAACTCCCTTCTGTTGGCTTCCAATCTGTCCTTCCTAAATCATGGCACACAGCCTCCAGGTATGGTCTGATGGCCCAGAGGGCATGAATGAGCCTTCTTCTTCCTGGACTTTCTTCATAGAGCCCAGGACCAAATTCACTTTCCCAACCAACACCAGGGACTTGTTCTTTTCCCTTTCTTTCTAAAAACCCTTTACCTTTGATCAGTTCCAAGGAAAAAGAGCCCTAAGGCTTGGAGTGAGCAACATGTACATATCAAATCAATAGACATTTGGCTAGGGGGCAGCTGGGTAGCTCAGTGGATTGAGAGCCAGACCTAGAGAAGGTCCTAGGTTCAAATCTGGCCTCAGACACTTCCCAGCTGGGTGACCCTGGGCAAGTCACTTGACCCCCATTGCCCACCCTAACCACTCTTACACCAAGGAGCCAATACACTGAAGTTAAGGGCTTAAAAACAAAACAAAACAAAACAAACAAAACAAAACAAAAGACACTTGGCAAATTCCCACCTAGTGATAGAATCCTCAGAACTGCCCTAGAGCTGGAGAAACAAAGACAAAAAGGAACCAGACCCTAGGGGGCAGCTGGGTAGCTCAGTGGATTGAGAGTCAGGCCTAGAGAGGGGAGGTCCTAGGTTCAAATCTGACCTCAGACACCTCCCAGCTGTGTGACCCTGGGCAAGTCACTTGACCCCCCTTGCCTACCCTTACCAATCTTCCACCTATAAGTCAATACACAGAAGTTAAGGGTTTAAAATTAAAAAAAAAAATAGTTTAAAAAAAAAAAAGATTATATTCTGTCTGAGGGACAGCAATCAATCAACAAGCGCTTTTCTCTTTAGGTTCAATTCTGGGGCAAAGAGACACCCTCAGGGAGCTTCCATTCTGGCGGCCTTCTACAGAATCCTTTTTCTGCAATGGCCATGGTAAGAACTCTGAAGTCCATCTAGCAGAGGACCTGGGAGCCAGAGAGAGATTAAGGATGACTAGGGTTAAAGGAGAGAGAATGCCCAGGTCCCTTTCATCTTTAAATTCTGTGACTAAGGGCAATGGAACTCAAAAGTGAGACTGAAGGAAGGCTTCCTATACAATCCTGGGATTGCTAATTGTCCAGCTGCTGCCTGTCTCTGGCTGTGGCCTTTTGATGCCTTTTCTTATTAGAGGGAGAAGCAGATGATGACTGGTCTTGAAATCAAGGCTCCAGTAGGAGGGAGAATGTCTCACCCTGCAGTGATGCCAGTTCGAGATGGTCGTGCCTGTCCCACAGACATCTCAAACTCACTTGTCCAGAGTGGATATTTTTGTCCTCTTCTTTCTCATACTCACCCCTTTTCAGACCTTTCCAACTTCTCTTGACGTCCTTCTAGCCAATTGGGTGCCAAGTCTTGTAAAATTTTACCCCCTTGGGACCTCTTATGTTCACCCACTTTCCCCTCCATCACACGGTACTCTCTCTGGTTCAGGATGCCAGTGCCTTTTGCCTGGACTATTTCATTCACCTTCTAATTGGCCTTTCTGCCTCCAATTTCCCCATTTCTTTTTTTTTTTTTTAACCCTTATCTTCTGTCTTGGAGCAAGGCAGAAGAGTGGTAAGGGTAGGCAATGGGGGTCAAGTGACTTGCCCAGGGTCACACAGCTGGGAAGTGTCTGAGGCCGGATTTGAACCCAGGACCTCCTGTCTCTAAGCCTGGTTATCAATCCAAAGACTTCCCCAGCTGCCCCTCCCCATTTCAGTCCATCTCCTTAACTGATCATTTTACTACACAAAGCTGACCAAACAATCAATCGACAATTATTAGGCACCAAATTTGTGCCAAGGATTATCCTGAGTACTGTGGGGGTAACAAGAAAAACCCCAAACAATTCCTACTCTCAAAGAATTTATCTGCCTTGCTCTAGAAATCTCAGTGGCTCCCTATTACCTCTAGGACAAAATACAAAATACTCTTTTAGTATCCCATTTAAAGCCCTTTACATGATGAATCCAATCTGTCTTTCTAGTCTGATTGCCTGTGACTACTCTTCACAAACTTTAAGTTACAGCCAAACTACTTTCCCCCCAGAAGTGTCAAAGTCCCAACCTGCAAACCTCTAGAGCAGCCAGGAGGAGATTAAAATGTAATTGGGACCTACTTGTACACAAACATTTTGAGCAGCTCTTTTTGTAGTGGTAAAGATTTGGAAACCGAAGAGCTATCCATCAGTCGGAGAATGGCTGAGCAAATTGGGATATATGGTTGTAATGGAATAGTATTGTACCATAAGAAATGATGAACAGGATGAGTTCAGAAAAACCTGGAAAGACTAATATGAACTGATGCAAAGTCAAGTGAGAAGAATCAGGAGAAAAATATATTGTAATGACACTGTCGACATGGAATCTAGAGTTCTCAAACTTGTAGCTTAGTGAGGTATGATGAACCCCAAGTTTAGAAACAGTTTGTAGGTTGGAGACCCCCAAAGCGTGTGCTTGTTCCCCAATTCCCCTGAGAATCCACCCTGAAGGGAATCTCAGGCTAGCAGTTGCAGACTGAATAATGGACCCCAGGGTAAATGCTAAATACCCTTTTGTCCTAGGTAGTCTTGCCCATTGTATCAGAGACCCTTTCCCAGGAAGACACACCTGGGCAGGGACCATCCTTTAGTATCCATTGTGTTAGCAGTCCCTTTCCCCTACACCCTAGCCTCTAGCTATGATCCCTTTCTCTAGCTTGATTGTATCCTGTCAGTATAATGTCCATCATCTCTCCCAGCCCCTGGATCTTCCCAAATGGTATATAAGCTCCCCAATTTCCTTTGTTCCTGGGAGTCGGCATCTAGCGGTGTCACTCCCAGGGGGATCCGGGAGCAGAGCGAAGCAGAGTTCATTTAGACTCTGCACCAGGCGCAGCTCTGCATAAGAGGCCAAGTAGCCCTCCTCCCCCTTTCCCTAGATTAAAGAGTGGTTTTGTGACTATTTAATAGTCCCGCGTTTTTTCTAAGTTAACAACACATAACATATATGTGTTGGTATTTTATAACAACATAAGATATGCAAATATAACATTTACACAGATGCCAGTGATTGTTGCGAATATCATCAATCAATAATACTATTCTGAACACTTTACAAATATTTCATTTGATCTTCAAAACAATCTGGGGAGGTAAGTGTTATTATGATCCCCATTTGCAGTTGAGGGAACGGGAGGCAAACAGAAGTTAAATAACTTGCCCAGCGCCATATAATTATTGTCTGGGGCAGGATTAGAATTTATCTCTTCCTGAGTCCATGGTGAACACCCCATCCATTCTTCCTACCATTGTCAAGGTGGATCTAGTCCAGAGGAAGGAGTCTCAGTAAGGGGACCTCATGAGGATAGGTGGAAGGAATTGGGGGTATTTAGCTTGGAAAAAAGAAGGGATGGTATAGTTGAAGCTTTAAGACTTGGGTTCTAGTCCTGACTCACTAGTTCTGTCTGATTCTGAATGAGTCACTTAGGCAGCATCAGTTTCCTCATTTGTAAAATGAGGGGTCTGGACAGATAACTTCTAAGGTCCCTTTAGTTTGGTGCTATGATTTAATGATTCTACTTGGAATGGGGGGAGAGGGAGGCAGAGTATTGAAATCTTTAAATATTTGAAGGACTGGACAGAATTAGACAGATTCTCTGACTCTTGAAGGCAGTCAAGAATAGACAATGTGTAGTAAAGTGATGTAATTATCATTGCTGTTTAGTTCAAATATATTTGGCCCCTGTAAAAAAAAAAAAAACGATCCTGTAAAGAATATTTTAAAAATTGATTACTTGGTAGAGGCTTTCTTCTTGGTGTACAACTAAATTTCATCCTAGAATCCATTCGAATGTCTTTTCTGAATTACTAGGCAGCTTGGTGCTGCAGTGGGTGAAGTCTTAGGTGGGGAATCAGGAAGACTCAAGTTCTAATTCCTTCTTCAAGTCTCTTTCTCTTCTAATCAATTTCTCTTGTCACCTCTGAGCCTTCTCTTTTCTAGGGTCATCATTCCAAGTTCCTTCCACAGAGCTTCATGTGACCTGAACCTGAGACCCATCATTATCCTGGCTCAGGATACTCTCCAGCTTATCAATGTCCCTTCTCAAATATAAATATCTGGCACTGGACACAATATTCTAAAGGTGGTCCAGCCAGAACAGAAAGGAGTGGCACTCTCACCTCCCTGGTTGAGTTCTAGTTCTGAACTTTGTTCCTCTCTTAAGGAAACCAAAGAACTTTTTTAGGGGGTGGTTATCACATCTTGTTGATTCCCCAAAACTTTCAGTCTACTAAAAGCCCCACAGATTAATTTTATATGAACTGTTATCTAAATAAGCCTTTCCTATCAGTACCTCTCCCTAAGCTAAGAGTTCTTTCTGCTTTTGCTCTATTTTGTACCCCCAGGGCTTAGAATAAGGACTGGCCCTTAGAAGGTACTTAGTAAAGTCCAGTTGACTAATCAATTTAGAATTGATTGATTCCTTGGATCCAAGGACCTAGAGCCTAAAAGACATTTCTTATCTTTGAGTCCAACCCCATCCTCCCTGGTGCAGCCATTTTCTTTATCTCTAGCACTTTCCAGATATTTTTATAATCTACAGGGCGGGACAGCCTTTCCTTCCCCCCACCCAAGTTTAACTTTAATCAGTCAGTTTTAATTTAGTCAGTGCTCTAAGCTACTCTAAACTAAGTTTGCTGACTAGGCAGACCAGGCACACACATTTGTAAATACTTTCTGTGAGAATAAGCCTGAAAAAAATTCATTTTCTTCTAGCTAGACTGTGTGTGTGTGTGTGTGTGTGTGTGTGCACGTGTATGTATTCCCTGCTAGGAAGAAAGGTGATAGAGTGGGAGTTCCCAAAAGCATCTGCCAGGCTTATTAATCTCTCAAAAACAGCTGTGGATGTGCCCAAAAGAAATTTAGAGGTTGGGCCTCTTGTGTCCATCCCTAGTTAATGCTTTCTTAGCCCCCAAATTACTTTGTATATATGTTATATTCTCTTCTCTGTGTATATGCTGTTTCCCCTCAGAAGACTGTAAGTTTCTTGAAGACAAGGATTATCTCATTTTTGTCTTTGGGTCCCTCTGTTAGCATGGTGTCAGGAATATAGAAATATAATACAGATTTGTTGACTTAAAGTAATGCAGATAAAAGTAACAGATCTAAAGGACTGGTGAAAAAGACAGCTGAAATTAGGAAGATAGGAGTTCAAATCTGGCACTGGACACTTGGTAGCTTTGTGACTCTGGGCAAGTCATGGTCACTTCTTTTGTCTTAGTTTCCTCATCTGTAAAATGGGGGGAAAAATAGCATCCCCCAGGGTCATTGAGAGAATAAAATGAGATAATATTTGTAAAGTTCTTAACTAAGTACTTGACATATGGTAAGTTATTATATTAACTATTATTATTTTCCCCAAAGATGTTAAAGAAAGAATCAGATCCTTGTATTTCAAGAAAATGTAAGAGAATTTCCTAAAAGTATTTAAAGCAAGTCGTGTATTGACAATTGATAAATTAAGTCTATAGAGCCCTAACTAGGAGAAACTCAAAATTAAACTCACCTAGTAATAGCATTGTCAGAATTCAAAAGTACAACCACAAAGTGGGGAAAATATTTTTAAGCACCCAGATTGAAAGGAGAGGCAATTTAAAAAATCAATTTCTTATAAAATATTTTAAAAGTCCCCATACACCAGACACAATAGAAATAGTTGAAGATACCATGTACAAAATTAAAAATGCATGAGATCTCAGAATCAATTTCTCAGAATATTTAGATATTATTTTTTGAAAACAGAGGATTAATATTTAAGAACCAAGAAAATGTTAAAGAATCAATGGAGGAAAATAGTCAGTCTTCCACAGAGTATATGGAATAAACTTAGAGAAACAGTAGGAGAAACTAAGAGGTCCTGAGGGGCTTCTTACAGAAAAGACAAACTGAAAAAGAAATGATCCAAAGTGTTTGGATCTGTAAACATACCCTGAAGAGCTAAACACTTAAAAAATGGATACTTTTCAACTGAGGTTAACCAATTATTATCTGAATATGATCATTAAACACCTAACTGATTTATTATTAGTAATACAGTTGAAATTTAGGGAGAAAAAATACACTTAGGGGTTATAAAATATTCTACAGAAATAAAGGACAACAAATTGGAAAAATACTAATTCTTTAGGGGTAGAGTCATATAAATATAATTAAAATGATAATATTAACTATGTTAACTTACAGATTCGATACCATAATGAAAATATTAAAAATTACTTTATAAAATTAGACAAGATAATAATAAAATTCATTAAACGGGCAGTAGTCTTAAGAGAACAAGCAAGGAGAGATAAAAACGAAGGGATCCATTAGTGCTGTTGCTATTCAGTTGTTTTTTTCAGTTGATACTTGTGGTTTGCCACTTCCTTCTCCAGCTCATTTAATATATGAGGAAACTGAGGCAAACAGCGTTAAGTGACTCATCCAGGGTCACACAACTAGTCAGTATCTTAGGCCAGATTTGAACTCAAGAGAATGACTCCAGACCTGGCAGTCTATCCATTGAATGAGCTATCTTTCACATTTATTATGCAACCTGCTAACTTCTCCATTGTTCTCTGTGTAGGATGTAGATATATGTATTTTAAATTCTCATCTTCTGTCATAGAATTGATCCTAAGTATTGGTTCTAAAGCAGAAGAGGAGTAAGAGCTAGGCAATGGGGGTTAAGTGACTTGCCCAGGAATGGTTGGAGGTCAGATTTGAACCCAGGACCTCCAGGCTCTAGGCTTGCCTCTCTATCTCCTTAGCCACTTAAATGCCCTAATATTCATTTTTAATTCACTGGACGCTATCATGTTCATGACTCAGCAACCCCAGCCATGTGTGGAGTTGGAGTCAGGAAGATCTTGCTTTAAATCCTGCCTCAGCTACTTAGTATCAGTGTGCCTTTCTATGACTCTTATCTGCAAAATAAAGGGGATGGATTCAATGGCTTCTAAGGTCCCTTCAGAACTCCAATCCCACATTCTCTAGTGATCTAACAGCACGAGTAGATTATTGATTTGAAAAAGATGAGTTTTTGTTTCAGGGTCCACGAAGGGGAAATCTGTGGTTTCCCAAAAGCAGACCTTTCAACCTCTTCTTTTCCTTCTGTTTAATTATGGGTCAAACTCATGGTTTGTATGGACTCTGTGCCTGTCCAGAGTTTCTATACTGATAAATGAGTTTTCCAGGCTATCTATTTCAAGTCATTAACCACCCTAGAATATATTGGCATTCCATTTCGAGAAGAAAATCTTGGGTTTGCATGAAGTGGAAAATGAACTATAACAGGAGATTTTGATGTCCCTCCTATCAGAATGAGAAAAAAGAAACCCAAAGACAAGGAAGAAAGCAGTTTTAGGGTCAGAGTGTAGAAGTAATGAGATTGATGAGATCTTGGGAGAGAATATGAAGCAAAAAAATCAGAATAAACATTGTTTTCAGATACCCAAGGGACATTTATTAAAATGTATCGTGTTGCTGAGAAGTCATGGGTTGGAGGGCTTGTAATGAGATACTATTAAGCTCCAAGAAGTGATAAAGATGCATGTAGCAATGATTTGGAACTAGTAGATCAACTGTTACTCACACCAATGAGTTGGGTCTCCAGAAGGTGGATATTATTACATTTCCCCTGAGGGTTCTCAGCACAACCCTAAGAAGCTCTGAAGTTTCATTTTCAATGTTAGAGCACAGAAGCCCCTACCAGTGCGCTTCCAGCCATAAATATTAGATGGTATAAATTAGTCAGCCAGAAGAATTTTTTAGAAAGACATTTTTACTAGTAATGGATGGATGGGACAAAATCTCTCTCCAAAGATCTGTGACATTCTTTCCCAGCAGTACATATAGAGTACAGGATAGCACTCCCATGGACAAAGGAGTCACTTACAGCTCTCACTTGCTTGAAGTTTCTCCCCTTTAGAGGGTGCTCAAGAAGTTCCCATTAGGCATGGGGTAGCTTCTGCTGGGCAACTTATGGAGCCATGAATCTTTCTGGCTACATCACACCCAAACTGTTCTCAGCTCCAGAGGCAGACACCACTGCTAGCTACTACTTGTCCAGGGGGATAGAACCCAGATGAGAATGCAGGACCCTGGAAAAGGCCCACTCTGACAAGGGGCAGGCAGGGAAGGAGACTCAGGCCAGGGCTGAAACCTAGGCATTCTTCTTCTCCCCTTCCTCATCCCTGTGAGGTTCTTCCTTGGGCATTTTGCCAGAATTCTCCTTCCTGACTCACATTTGCCCGGTCTTGATATTTTAGAGATGATCCATCTAGGATGTGACCAAAGTTTCTAGACCATTCCTATGAGGGGTCAGTCAGTCAACAAGCATTTATTAAACACCCACTGTATTCAAGGTTCTATGCTAAGTCCTAGGGATATGAAGAAGTACAAAGGGCAATTTTTGCTCTGAAGGACAACATACAAATAAATGTTCCCCCCTAGAAGATCAGGGACTTTTTTTTTAAACCTTTACCCTCTGTCTTAGCATCAGTACTAGGTATTAGTTCCAAGACAAAAGAGTGATAAAGTTAGGCAATGTGGGTTAAGTGATATGCCTAGGATCACACAGCCAGGAAGTCTCTGAAGTCACATTTGAACCCAGGACTCCCATCTCCAGGCCCAACCCTCACTCCATTGAGCCACCAAGCTGCCCCAAAGACTTTTTCTACTCTGTCAGAAGTGGCTGATTGTCTTTACCTCATTTGCATCCTAAATGGGAGTGCAGTAATTTAATTATTTACCTGCCTTTCTACTAAGAATAAAAGAATACTGAGCAAGAATACTGGGAGGAGGGGTGTAAACTACCTGGGTGAGAGGAGAAATGAAGGACTCAATCAACACTCATTTATTGTACCTACTATGTGCCTGTCTCTTTGCTCTGTGCTGAGAATTCAAATACAAATGACTCTTTCCAAATGGAAGCAACAATACCAATGAGTCTCACTTCCCACCCTTGGGGAACTGCAGCCCAGAGATCAAAACCAGGCTGAGGCTGGGGCAGAGATGAGGGGGTCCTTCAGGATCTCATCCTCATTTCCCCCCTAAGCTTGGGCCCTGCCAGGAGCTCCTGACAGACAAACATGTGTGTCTTGACTTGTGGCCTTGTTTTATGGACCTGGAATCTGGGTTATCTCTTAGCTGCTTGTTGATAATTAATTCACTCTTGAGCTGACCCAGCTCTGCAGATAATCCTGTCTAAGGTTTCCCCATATCTGGTCTATGCTGGGCATCTCTTGACCAAGGTTTGGACGGGCCTTCCATATAATGCCAATGCAAATCAAACACGGCCAGATGTATAAGTGATGGGCAGTGCCAAAGGCAAGCTGAATGCCCATTTAATACAAGAGAGAAAAGAGGGCACTCGCTGAGTGCCTAGATCTAGAAAGAAACTTAAAAGTAGACAAAGTAGCAGACCAAAGGAAAGCAGGAAAGGGGATATTATCAAGATTAGAGCAGAAATGGCTGAGCCAGAAAGGAACAATTTCACTGATAATGAAAAGGAGGACTTTTTTTTATAGCCCAACAATTTGCAAATTTAATTTTAAAAAAAAGAGAGAGATGTTAGGCTCATGGATTGAAAACTGGAAGGGGCCTTCAAGGCCACTCTGTCCAAACCCCTTATTTTACCCAGAAAGAAACTAATGCTCAGAGAGATTGACTTACTCCGGGTTACATAACTGGGAAGTAAGTAGATGAGGTGAGATTCAAACACAGGTCCTTCTGACTCCAAGAATATCACTTTATTCATTACACTATTCAAAAGACTGAAACTGGGCCTGAAAAGGGGAGATCGCAAGGAGTATAAAGATATTAAGAAAATCATCACATGTTATAAATATTTTTACTGGGTTAAAAAGAAAAACAACTATGTCATAATGACAGCTGAGATGGTTGGACTCTTAGATCTGGGTTCGAATCTTGCCTTTGATAGTTAACTAGCTGGATAATCCTGGGTAAGTCACTTCCTTGCTGGTGAAGGAACCAGTTGTCTCCTTGCCTGGGAGGTCCTAGACAACCATTCAGCCTCCCCAAGATCTACCTTTCACTACAGGCCATCTGGTTTCCTCGACCTTGCCAGGACTAGAGACTAAGAGACTTCACCCCTTAGAGCCCACAGAGTATTAATCTAATCAAGATCTGAGCTAGACCTTGGGCCAGGGAGGCCTACTCCACATCTAACAAGAGCCCCCACACTGGGTCCTAGGCATCAGGCTTTCTGGGACCAACACAGGTCTAAAATATCAGGTTCCGGCCTCAGACACTTCCCAGCTGTGTGACCCTGGGCAAGTCACTTGACCCCCATTGCCCACCCTTACCACTCTTCTGCCTAGGAGCCAATACACAGAAGTTAAGGGTTTAAAAAAAATATCAGGTTCATAGGACTCTCCTATTCCCATTCTTTACCAAAAATGAACTGGACAGCCCAGCAGGAACCTAGGTGAAGGCTAACCTGCCTCTTGGGAAGGGTGTGATGGTCCGAGAGGTAGCATGATGTAGTGCAGGGGTCAACAACGTATGGCTCTCGAGCCATATCTGGCTCTTTTGAGGGCCAGATATGGCTTTTTCTGCAGGAGCCATAAAGTCAATTTTTTTTTCAGGCGCACTGTGAGCACTGTACGGCTCTCACGAAATTACATTTTAAAAAATGTGGTGTTTATGACTCTGACGGCCAAAAAGGTTGCCGACCCCTGATGTAGTAGATAGAGTATGGGGTTTGGAGTATTTCCCTTACAAGGCTCCAGATCATTCTCCCCTCTTTTATCTAGGAGTTTACTACCCGGCTCCCAAGGTCTTCCCTTCTACTTCAACTCTGGGTAGGAGATTTGGGGACTTCAGTAAATATATGGTTGTATTCCTCATCACCTTTCCCTTTACTCTAGATCCTCAATACAAACAATGCACAAGCCCTCGCTTTTTCTAGTCTTCTCTATCTCTTCAAGTCCACTATGCCACCTAGAAAATGTCCATATCTCCATGGTCCTGAAAAACTCTTTGCTTGACTGGTCTGACCTTTCTTGGAAGCATGTTGGAAGTATGGTCCAAAAGTCACTAAACTAAGTAGCTGGGTGGCTCAGTGAATTGAGAGCAAGGACTGGAGATGGGAGATCCTGGGTCCAAATTTGGCCTCGGACACTTCCTAGCTGTATGACCCTGGACAAGTAATTTCACCTCCATTGCTTAGCCCTTACCACTCTTCTGCCTTGAAACCAACATACAGAATTGATTCTAAGATGGAATGTAAGTGTTTTTTTTAAAGAGCAAAGGAAGAAAAAAAAGACCCATAGGTCCAAAAATATTTATAGTTGCTCTCTTTGTGGTGTCCAAGAACTAGAAACGAAAGGAGTGACCAGACTAAGGGGGAATGGCCAAATGAATTATGATTTCTTTATATAAAAGAATACAACTGCATTGTAAGAAGTGATGAAAGGGACAAGGAAACTTGGGAAGACTTGTATGAATTGTTGCAGAGTGAAGAAAGCAGGGATTATAGTCAAGATGGCAGAGGGAAACCAGCATTTTTTCCACCTCTCCCAACACTGCCCCTCCCTCAAACAACTACATAAATGAGTCAAACTAAATTTGGGCAGGAAAGTCAGTTAAAAGTCACAGTGGATCATTTTTCTAGCTCAGGGCAGCTTAGGAAGACAGAGAGATCTGAGGACACTGTAGTGGGGGCTGGCCTGGAGGAGTGGCATGAGCTCTGGTCTACAGTGGTAGCAGCTTGGGGAACAACCCAGCACATAGCTGGAAATTAAACACCTGATCAGAAAGAGATGATAGGGAACCCCTATACTTGCACCAATTCTTACCCAGTTCTGAGTTATAGTTCCAGAATGCATAGAAGAGCAAGTGGGGAATAGATGAGATGGAACAGGGCAGATCAAGAGGGAAGTGATCAGACCATTTCCTAATTCACATCATCTTAGAAATAACAAAAATTTACAGGTCCTCAAAGTGAGCTATTGTGATAATTAGATTAAATCTACACTTTAGATTTAATCACCAAAGAACATTAAATCTAAAGATGGGCAGTGTAGATTTAATCTAATTATCACACTATGAAAGTAGAAGGACATAAAAGACTAAAGTTCAGGCCAGGTATCTCTCCACCCCAAACCCCCAAGGTGAGAAGAGCCCAACTCTCACATAAAGTCCAAAGTCAAGAAAATAGACTGGAAAAATGAGCAAACAAAAAGAAAAAAGAACTTGACCATAAAAGCTATTGTGGTGATAGGGAAGTTCAAGATACAAACTCAGAAGAAGATAATGATATGAAAATCTCCACAAGCAAAGTCTCAAAGAAAAATTCAGATTGGATATAAGCCCAACAAGAATTTCTGGAAAAATCTAAAGAAAGAGATAAAAAAATAAAGAGAAAAAAGATTTTAAAAATCAAATAAGAGTAGGAGAGGAAAACTTGAGAAAAGAAATGAGAGCAATGCAAGATAATCATGAAAAGAGAATTGCTGGCTTGGTAAAAGAGGTGCCCAAAAATACTGAAGGAAATAATTCCTTAAAAACCAGAAATGATTGGGGGCAGCTGGGTAGCTCAGTGAATTGAGAACCAGGCCTAGAGACAGAAGTTCCTAGGTTCAAATCTGGCCTCAAACACTTCCCAGCTGTGTGATCCTGGGCAAGTCACTTACCCCCCATTGCCTAGCCCTGACCACTCTTCTGCCTTGACTCCAAGACGGAAGGTAAGGGTTTAAAAAAAAATGAAAAAAATCCCAGAAATGATTGATCAAAGAGTAAAAAAACTATAAAACCTCACTGAAGAAAATAACTCTTAAAAATTAGAATTAGTCAAGTGGAAGCCAATGACTCCATATGAGAAATCAAGAAACAATAAAACAAAGTCAAAACACAAAAAATAGAATGAAATGTGAAATATCTCATTAGAAAAACAATTGACCTGGAAAATAGATTGAGGAGAGATACTGGATTATCTGAAACAAAAGAACAACGACAACAAAAGAACCTGGATATCTTATTTCAAGAAATGATCAAGGAAAATGGCTCCAGTATTTTAGAACCAGATAGGGCATCTAGGTGGCACAGTGGATTGAATGCCAGGTCTTGAGTCAGGAAGGCTCATCTCACTGAATTAAAATTTGGCTTCAGATATTTACTATCTATGTGTCCTTGGGTAAGTCACTTAACCTTGTATGTCACAGTTTCCTTATCTATAAAATGAGCTGGAGAGGGAAATGGCAAACCACTCTAGCATTTTTGCCAAGAAAATCTCATTTGGGGTCACAAAGAATTGGATATAATTAAAATGAATGAATAACAACACGTCTTAGAATCAGAGGGCAAAACAGAAATTGAAAGAATCCACCAACTACCTCATTATAGAGTGAAGTGAGCAGAACCAGGAGCATACTTTTATACAGGGTATCCAAAACAGAACTCACAGTTCTTCCCTCAAACTATCCCACTCTTGCTCACTTCTCTCTTTGTTGAAGGCATCACTATCCTGCCAGTCATTGGGTTAGTCAATCTTAAAGACATCCTCGACTACACTGCTGGCTGGTGAAATTCCTAAAGCCCAGCTCCAACCCTGTCACTCATGCTCAAGGATTTCAGGGGTCCCTGATATTCTCAGATAAACTATAAAATCCTCTTTTGGGCATTTAAAGCCTTTACCTTTCATGTTACTCTTCTTCACACATACTCTCCCTCAACCAAAATCACCTGATACCTGTTTCCTAGGACTGTCATTCTATTTCTTGCTTTTGTACAGGCTGTGTCCTATGTCAGGCTTACCCTCCCTCTTCACCTCTGTCTCTTAGAACCCCAGATTTCCTTCATGAATAGGTTCAAGTATTACCTGAGACTTATTCCTATGCCTCCATTGTTAGCAAGCTCTCCCTGCAAAATTACTCTGTATGTGAATGAATGAAAACATTTATTAAGCCTCTAGTAGATGCCAGACACTGAAGAGCCAAAGAAAAATGAAATGAGGACTTTTCCTTCAAGTAGGAGGAAACAACACACAGAGGGGACTCAAGGCTAGGAGGATGTTTGGGATTGGGCAATCACAGGAAAAGTAAGTGGTTTAGTGATAGGTCCTTTTCCAGAAGCATTAGGAAAATTTATTTTATTTTATTTTTTATTTTTTAAAGTTTTTCTTTTGAATATTTCCCCCTAGTTACATATCTCATGTTCTTTCCCTCTCCCCCAAAGCCCCCAAACCCTCCTTAGCAGACGTACAATTCCACTGGGTTTTACATGTATCATTGATCAAGACCTAAAGAAATATTTATTTCATTACTATTTCCATATGTATTTCAATTTGTATTATTTCCATATGTATTTCCATAAGTATTTTATATTCATTTATCTGCATACATGTTGTTTCTTCCAGGAGAATATAACTTCCCTGAGGGCAGGCACTATTTTATTTTTCATCTTTGTATCCCCAGCAACTTGTACAGTGTCTGGCTCATAGACATAGGTAGGGTAATGAATAGCGCACTGGACTTGGAGTCAGGAAGGTCTGAGTTCAAATCCTCCTTCCAACACTGAGTGGTAGTGTGATTCTGGGCAAATGACTTAATTATCTTGTACCTCAGTTTCCTCATCTGTAAAACTGTAATAATCATATCTTCCTCACAGAGCTAGTGTGAGAAAGATCACATGCAAAAGTTCTCTGGAAACCTCAATGGGCTATATGAAGGTTAGTTGTTAATAAATGCTTTTTGAATAGAATGAAAGTCAGCCTCTTGGGACCTCAGCTTCCTCATCTGTAAAAAGGGGCATGATGATATTTAAGCTCTGCAAGGATTTTGTACGTAGGGCCAGGATACTTTCGTTGGGTCTGTGGTTTCATAGCTGGGGACTCTTCGCTCACCAAGGTCAATCATCCCACCACCATCCCTTTATCATCTGGAGGATTCTTTTCCTTATCTTTCCATGAAATTCTTCACCAAGTGTCTAGACAGTGCAGAGGCCTTCCTCTTGCTCACTTCCTGTCTGGAGGATTCCCAGCTTGTTTTCTGTTCTCATTACTTTGCTCTCTTCTGTCCCTGAAGCAGGCACCCCCTCTCCCCTTCAACCTTCCTTTCCAAAGGGTTTAGTGACAGAAGAATAACTTGTTGGGATAATCTAGGCCAAGCCCCTTAGAGGAGCAGCAGAGAGATTCGTTGACTTGGGGTCCCTCAGATGATCATTATCTAAAATAATAATAGCTTGCATTTATAGAACAACTTCTGGGTTGCAAAGTGATTTACAAAGAGGAACGCATCCAACAAACAGATGAATTTTAAAAAATATATCATCTCCTTTGATTCTCATAAAAACCTGGGAGGCAGGTGCTGTTGTCATCCCTATTTCATAAGTGAGGAAACTGAGGTGAAGTGAAGAGTGGAGGGATGGGACCCTGGAAGCAGCTGCTTAGTCCTCCATGGCCATTCCAATGGGATCACATCACCAAGACTGGGGATTGGTCAGATGAGATTCCTGGTCAGCATTAAGTTTTTGAGTCTGGATTTGAACTCAGGTCTTCCTGACTCCAGGTCCAACATTCTCTCCACTCCACTACCCAGGTCCCTATCTGATTTTGGAGTTGAACCCTGATTCCAGGACTCTTTCATAGTGTTCTTTCCATGACACTGTGGGGACAAATAAGGCTCCTCTACTCCCACCCCTACATACTGAAATGTTAATGATTTTGCAGGGATTGTACTCCTGATTTTTGTTTCTTTAATTATTTTCAAGTTAATAGTAAAATGGTTTTTAGTCTTTATAACTAACATTTGTTTTGTTTTGACAGGTCACAAAGTGCTTCTCACACTTTATTTCACTTGAATGTCAATAACAACCCAGTGAAGTCAGTTCAGTAGTTTGGTTCCGTTCTGCCTTCTTGGTTGGCTCCCTCTCAGGGTTTTGCTCCATCTTCTTTGCTTCTGGAATGGGATCCCAAGTTCTAGAGCTGGATGGGACCCTAGAGGGCATCTCGGTCTCATTGTAGAGAGAAACTGAGGTTTAGCAAGATCTTAAGATCCTAGGACTGGAAGGGACCCTAGAGGGAGCTAGCCCAAACCTCTCATTTTGAAGATAAGAAAAATGAGTTCTAGGGAGTAACTTCTCTAGAACTCAGTTTTCTTATCTGGAAAACAAGATCTGAGCCCATGAGAAGGTCCACACTGCTATTTAAAAGAATTAAAGGGAAAAAAAAAACAACAAACCAGTTGGACCAAGTCTACAGATTTTTCAGCCAAGTGCTGAGTGTGCTGAGTTGGATGAAAGACCTCCCGGATCCCAGAGACTTCAGTGGGCTGAAACTTGGGTCCAAAGCCAGAGTGGAGGGGTGAGGCCCTGGAAGCAGCTGTTTAATCATCCATGATCATTCCAATGGGATCTCATCACCAAGAGCCCAGGGACTGGTCAGATGACATTCCTGGGCTCCATGTTCTTTACTTAAGATCTAGAATCCTGGGCTGGAAGGACCCTTAGAGGCTTTCATTTTACAGAGAAGAAACTTGAGGCCCAGAGAGGGGAAATGATTTGCCCCAAGATCAAACAGTTAAGAAGAAGCATATCCAGTAGTTGGACTCAGGGCACCCTTACTTATCATTTTCCTTATTTTACAGATGAGGAAACTGAAGGCAACAGGGTTAAGAGACTTGCTCAGGGACACAGTAAGTGTCTGAGGCCAAATTTGAATACAGGTCTTCCTGATTCAGGGTCCCGCCCTCTTTCCACTTGGCAACCCTTAAAAAAAAAATAGCATGCCAAATAAAAACACTGCCACCTTCTGTTTACATAGAACCTTTCACTTTTGTTGTTTGTTAATTTATTGTTTCTGCCACTTAATTACTTACAGGAATTGGACAAGTCTCTTCTTTCTAGGTGGCGCCATGAACAGAATGTTGGGCCTGGAGTCAAGAAGACTCATCTTCTCGAGTTCAAATCTGGGACCAGACACTTACTAGCTGTGTGACCCTGGGCAAATCACTTAACCCTATTTGCCACAGTTTCCTCATCTGTAAAAAGAGGAAAAAACTCCAGTATCTTTGGGAACAAAACCTCAAACAGGGCCATGAAGAGTTGAACAGGATTAAACAACAATGGATCTTGTTCCTGTGTAAAGAGATATTATTATTGGCCCCTGGTGCTATCTATAGCCTGAGAGAGAAGACTTTTAGAAGTAATGTCTACTATTTTCTTTGCTGGAGTCAGGGAAGGGTTTGCCTCCGTGTTGCTTTGAGCCAACCTTATTGGAGAAGAGACTTTGCTTTTCTAGAAGATGGTTGGAGAAAGCAGAATCCTGTTGAGCAAAGAGCTTTCTGGGCTTGAGAGTGACCCCAAGAAGCTTTCTGTTTCTCCAGATTAAGGGAACTGCTTGCTTCTCGACAAGCTCAGTGTTGACCCATTTCTGCTATAAGAGCTTAACACTTCCCAATGTTCTGTTAAGGGGAGTTGTGAGCTAAAAGTGCTTGCCACTGATTGGTTCAAGAGCAGAAGAATTGTAAAGCACTTACAACATGCTTGACCACAATTAAGAAATGGTACATCCGATGATTGAAACCAGGTCTTCTGATTTTGTATTCTAGCTTGATTTGGGAGTAGTGTGTTGGTAATAAAATGACTACTAGTAATGACTAATTATGACAATGATTAATTATTAATCAATGCTAATCATTAATCACCAATGATAGAGAGGACTATATAAATTTTAGTTATTATTTTAGAGGATTGGCTTTGCTCAGCAGGAAGGTGGTAAATACTGAAAAGGGAACAAGTAGAAGAGAAATGACTTTCACATGGTATGGATTGTTACTGTAAGCAACATTGTTCTGTTAGGTTTGAACCCGAGAGTCCTTATATCATTTTCCCACAGTTCCAAAACAGTTATTTAATTCTAGTTTCTCAGTTATAACCTTCAGGACTCCCCAAATGGTCCTGTACCTATACTGATGGACCACAGTGCCCTGCAGGACTCCCTATCTCAGGCATGTCTCTGACTTCAACAAAGTCCCTCTTTACACATTGATCTGAAGGGGAAGTTCTCTATCTAGTATTCAGAAGCAATCAGTGACTGTCACAGATTGTATCAGTTTTCCTTATATGAATGTTGTACTTCTCCCCTTCCTCCTATCAGCCAAACTGAGGTGGGGTGGATAGAAAAACTTTCTTGTAGGGGGGGTGGCATGTTTGAACTGTGAAGGAAGGTGAGTACTTCAAGAGGCAGAGGTGATGAACATTCAAGGCATGGGAGGCAACTTATGCAAAGGTGTGGAGGTGGGATACAGAATGTCATGCCCAGGGTCAGTTTGGTTGAAATAGAAAGCATGAGAGGAAATCATCTTGGAAAGGAAGACTGGAGGAGAACTGTGAAGGGCTTTAAATTCCAAATTGAGGAGCCTCAATTTTTATGTTAGCCTTGAGGCAACAGGAAGGACTGAAGCTGCCTGAGCAGGAGAAGGATGTGGCTGGTAGTAGTGTAGAAGATGGGTTGGAGAGTCAAGAGACTAGAGGCAAAATATACTTTTGTGGTGGTAAAGAATTGGAAATTGAAGGAATGCCCATCAATTGGGGAATAATGACTGAACAAGTTGCGACATATGATTGTGATGGGATACTATCATGGCATAAGAAATGATGAGCAGGAAACTTTAGAAGAACCTGGGAAGACTTAACATGAACTGATGCAAAGTGAAGTGAGCAGAACCAGGAGAACATTGTACAATGGTCAACTGTGAAAGATGCAGATCCAAGGCAAATCTGAAAGACTTCTGAGGAAAAATGCTATCTCCCTTCAGAGAGAGGGCTGTCACTGTTTGAATATAGATCAAAACATGTTTTTTCAGAACTTTGTTTCTTTTCATGCTTTTTTTTTGGTCTGTGTTTTCTTTCACAACAGAACTAATATGGAAATATGTTTTACGTGACTGCACAGATATCAGTTATATCGATTGCTTGCCTTTCCAATGAGGAGGAAAGGTAGGAAGGGGCGGAGAGAATTTGTAACTCAAAGTTTTTAAAAACAAATGTTAAAAATTGCTTTTATGTGTTATTGGGAAAAAATAAAATATTTAATTCAAACAAACAGACAAAAAAAAAGGAGTCTAGAGCAGTGACGGGCAAATTTTTTAAAAGAGGGGGCCAAAGGAAAGGAGATGCTCATCTGTCTGTCTGTTTCTAAGGCAACTCTTTCAAAGTTTCATTGTATTGTAGCCTACTCATTGTATTCTTCAGATTAGGAATAATGTTGTGGCTGGATAGAACATTTTAGGGGGCCACATCTGGTCTGTGGGCAGTAGTTTGCCCATCACTGGTCTAGAGGCAAGGGGAGACCAGTTAGGAGGTGTCTATACTAATCCAGGCAGGCATGAAGGTCTGAATAAGGAGGTGAGGGTAGGAGAGTAGAGAAGGAAGGTATGTATTGGAAAGATATTATGAAGGTGGAATCAATTCAGCTAAGTAACTGATTGGATATGGGGAACATGTGAAGGAAGAAGAAAGACAGAAGGGTGACACCTAGACCAGGAACCTGAGTGTATCTCTGAATTGTGCATGGCATTTCCATCTTTATAATGAAATAATTTATTATGCACTTATTGTATGCAAGACCTTGTGTAGGTCTGGACATGCCAGAGCCAGCTCTAACCAGCTTTCTAGAACTGGTACTCACGTTTTCATGTGAGCATTTAAGATCTCCCATACAGACAAATGCTACAAATCAGAGCATGGTTTACAGTTTGATTGATTTTCTAGACTTAAGAAAGTGATGAGAAAATGGCAATAACATCTATTAGCCCTAAAAGGGGGTTGATAGACATTTTCCTGGTGAGCTGGCCTCTTTACCATTTGCCAGCACCTTCTGTATCCAGCGATCCCCTCTTGATCCAGCCACAAGCATTTATTAAGCGTCTGTGGTGTGCCAGGCACTCCACTAAGCACTGGGGATTCAGACAGAGCATGAAACAGTCCTAACTTACACACAGGGAGGTGACAAGTACAGGAATAAGTATATGCAGATTAAATAGAAAATCTGGGCTGTGCGGCCACTGTGATCTCGCATTCGATGTCGGAGTGGAGTTATAAGAGAACATGCAGCTTGCGTTTGGACTCAGAGGTCTGGAGGTCTGAATCCTGCTTCTGAAACTATTTACCACTTGGGCGAACTTGAACAAGTCTGTTCCATGTTACGTGTCTCAGTTTCCTCCTCTGTTAAATGAAGAGGTTGAACTCAAGGAGCCTCTAAGGTCCCTGTAGGATCTAAATCCATCAAAAAGGTACTGGCTTTGGGAGTTTGAAGATCTGAATTCAAATCTCACTTCTGGAATTGAATCCCTGAGTCCCTTAATCTCCTTGGGCCTCAGTTGACTGATCTGCTCTCTGATAGCTTTCTAAGGTCTCTTCTGGCTTTAGATCTATAAATCCTTTGGTCAAATCTCAGAGAGAAGAACATGTAGGAGCACAGAACTGAAGCAATGTTGGGAAAGGTTTGTGGGCTAAGAAAAGCTCTGCTTCAAAAACTGGGTAGGGAAAGGCAGCAGAATAAACAATGCCCCTAATGTGTTCCCTCCGTGTCAGCTTCCCTGCATTGTTAGACTTGGCATTCAAACATTCTTCTTGGGGCTTGGAAAACCCTAGGATCATTAACCCCATGGGGTTTGAATGGAGCTGCTTGAGATTTAAGCCACAGACTGCTTTTTGTTTGGGGGGCAGGCATGGAGCCAGGCCCAGGTACTTTTCCACAGGTTCAGGCCATTTTGTTCCCTGGCCCGGAGGAGAAGCATCCTTTGCTGTTCACAGATCCTGCCAGCTGCCCTTAGGGTGGAGAGAGAAAAGAAGCTTTGGCCTTGGGTTGGACCCAGCTGGGTTGTCAGCCCCCAGTAAGTGAGATCATTGAGGGATGAGCTCATGATACCCACCCTCCCCTTCTGTCGTTCTCAATTTCAAAGACAGCCAAGGCTTAAGGCTAACTGGGGAAGGTTGGGAACCTCTGGACCTGAGGAACAGAGTAGAGAGAGCTCAGAGAACACTCTCACTGAGGCCTCTTCTCTAGCTCACACACATACTGGCCCATTGAGCCCTCAGATGGCAGCTGATTTCTCTCCCCAGGGTAACCCTGAGAGCTTGGGATTTTTAGTACCATTGCTTATGAGTCCCTATCTGATGTGCTCCCCATTAACAATCAGCCAGTAGAACTCTATTAGCTTTTGAAAAGGGATTTACTAAGAAGGTATGTATATAGAGCGAAAGTAATAGTTAGGAAGTCTTATCCTCTTCCTTCTCTCTCCTTCCTCCCATCCTAGGACCTACTTTCCAACAAATACTTATAGAGGCCATTGGAGGGCAAGTGAGTACCATGGTGGTGAGACTTACATCTAAGGAAAACATATGGTCAAGGCTTACCTCCTGACTCCTGGTCCTAGAAGTCCTAGTCTCTCTTGGTAGAGTCTTCATGAAGTTCTGCATGGATTCTCTGGGCTCTAAGGATCTGGGCCTTTCCAGAGTCCATAGTCAGCATTTCTCTCCATCATAAAGGATCATGACCCCCAAGCTATCATCATCCTTGAAGGACCATCTTTCCACCTCCATCTGCAATGGCTTTTGTCAGTGGCTACTACCACTCTGTCAGACTGCTACTGACTCTGGGGGTTGGGGGTGGGGCCTCTGTTGGATCTCCCAGCCACTTGGAATGCTCATTGATGAGTTCATGAACATGTGGCAACCACATGGAAGAAGAGTAAGAAGAGCCTGATCTCCTACCCAGCATCTTATAGCAGTTCTGCCAGGAAGGCAAGGCAGCCAAAAGGGACTGATCAAGGGGACTCTTGCTACTTTTATATATAGTTGATACTGGTCAGTGGACAGTCAATAGTCCTGGTTCCTCAGTCAACAAGGGGATTTCTTCTTTCTCCATAGTATCAGAATCCCAGTCACTCATGACTCAAAGTAGACTTAGCATGCTTCCACATGGTGGACTGGAATCAGGCAGGAAATATCTGCAAATACTAAGAATGGCCCATCAGGAAGAACATATGTACACATACTCTATGAATTGGGCTCCCAACGACCAGTCTTCCATGATATGGTATCTTTGGTCAGCCTCCATCTTGTGCCTAGTACAATGTTTTGGGCAAGTGGGAGATGTTCTGCAAATATATATTGAATGAATGAAAAGGAAGTTAGCATGGTAGAGAGGAAGAAAGGCAACTGATCAAGAAAGACAATGGGGTCTGGGATGCAAGTCCCTTCCTCTTTCTAGTCTCAGTTTCCCCATAAGAGGGTTAGATTATGGGATTGTCAATGTCCCTTCCAGCTCTAACCATTTGTGATTGACCTCATCTTCACAAAAGGTAGAATGAAGAAGAGGAAAAACAAATTAGAGAAAGGAAAGGAAGAGAAAGAAAATGAGGAAGAGGGAGAGAGTGTGAGGAGGGAAATGGGGTGAAAGGAAAGGAAGGAGAGAAAAGGAAGAGAAAGAGAGGAAAAGAGAAAAAAGAAAATATCTCTCAGTCTATCCTATCCCATCTCCACCAATGACCTGAACCCTTGTGGTCAAAGTAGTTTACTTAAAGGCAAAAAGGACTTTTTAGAGCATCAAGTCTAGTCCCCCCCACCTCCAATTTTGAAGGTGACCTGAGTGGAAATCTCCTTGGAGAGGAAGGAGATGCTTCCGCAGAATCCATTAGTACTGACACTGTGGAATGGGGAGACACAGAAGGTGAGAGGGGTTGTAAAATTGTTTAATGGAGAATTCTGGGAGAAAGATATTGGGAAAAGGAAAAAGAGTAAAAAAGGCAGGTGTTGAACCCTCCTTCTTAATGATAATAGCAATAACAGCTAGCCTTGATATAGCACTTAAAGATTTACAAACACTTTACAAATATCTCATTTGATCCTCACAGCCACCCTGGCAGGCAAGGACTATCAAAACACTCATTTGGCAGATGATGAAATTGAGGTAGGCAGAGGTTAAGAGCCTTCCTCAAGGTCACACAGCTAAGAAATGTCTGAGGCTAGATTTGAACTCAGATCTTCTTGATCCCAGGTCCATCCATTGTGCCATGTAGCTGCCATCTTGGCGCCCTGCAGGGAGAGGCCAGGTTCTTATCTTCAGACAGACTATAATAAGTTGCTGGATTGTAGCCAGCAAGTCTGATAAGGGAGTTTGCTCTACTGATAATGACAACGCCCTCGGAGACGTTGCCTTTCCCCCTTGCCTCTGAGGCCGAGAAAGATGGTCCCCTCAAACTTAGCAGTTCTTCAGAGTTCAATCTCTCCATCCTTCCCATAAGGAAGGAGGAATACCAGGAGAAAATTGATTTCCTTTTTTTTTTGGATCCACAAACTGGCCCATTCTTCTACTCTCTACCCTATTTTTGCATTGTCTTATCCCCTTTTTAGGGGAGCAGCTGGGTAGTGTAGTGGATAGAGTGCTACGACTGAAGTCAGGAAGACTTGAGTTCAAATCCAGCCTCAGACACTTACTAGTTGTGTGACCCTGGGTAAGTCACTTCACCTGTTGGCCTCAGTTTCCTGTAAAGAAGTAATCTATCAGTAAAATGAGCTAGAGAAGGAAATGGAAAACCACTCCAGTATCTTTGCTAAGAAAACCCCAAGTGGGGTCACAAGGAGTCAGACACAACTGAAATGGGTGAACAATGATTCCCTTTTCTATAAAATAAGTTACTCAAACCCTTGGAGTATAATTGATGTGGTATAGAAAAAGGCTGGGGAAATCAGGAGAAGCATCCAGGATCTGATGAGAGGGGAACAAGAAGGGGGCAGAGGAATGATTTCTTTTCCAGATTACAAACCTCTTTGGTAACTCTGGGATTGTGTTCATTAACCAGTTTAAAGTTTAAGATTAAGAGCTTGAAGTGAAGAAAAAATCCCCTAGACTAGAGACCATAAAGCTATGGGGGCTGCCATCAGCTGTACCAGGACAAAGGCGGGGGGAGAGGGAGGCCTCCTGTAAAATGTGACGCTTAAGCTCAGCCTCGACAGAAGCCACGAATTCTTAGGGATGGAGGTGAAGGGAAGGGGCAGGCATGCCAGGCATGGGGCATAGCAGAGGCAAACAAAGGGGGCAAGAGATGGGATATTAGGTTTGTTGAACATCAATAGACCGAGTTGGGTTGGAACATAGAGGTAAGTGAGAATTGAAAGGAATTGAATTGCCTAGATTGAAATTGAATAAATTGAAATGCCTAGAAAGGCAGAGTGAAGCCACACTGTGAGATGCCAAGAGTTTGTATTTTATCCCAGAGCCAATAGGGAGCCATTGAATATTTTGGGGAGAGACATGGTCAGATTGGCTATAGTGAGGTTATTTGGGCAGCTGTGGGAGGAGGATGAGTGAGAGAAGGGGAGGGCTGAAAGTGGGAATTCTAGCTGCCAGGGAGAGTTGCTTTCTTAGTCCCTGAACTTTCATGACCAGGACTGGAACATTTTATATACTTAAAAAAACCAAACAAATAACCTTTACCTTCTATCTTAGAATCACTACAGAAGAGCAATAAGGGCTAGGCAACTGAGGTTAAGTGACTTGCCCAGGGTCACACAGCTAGGAGGTGCCTGAGGCTATATTTGAACAGAGGACTTCCCATCTCTGGGCTTGGAGCTCTATCCAATGAGCCACCTAGCAGCCCTCATTTTATGGACTTTTTTTTTTAAACCCTTAACTTCTGTGTATTGGCTCCAAGGCGGAAGATTGGTAAGGGTGGGCAATGGGGGTCAAGTGACTTGCCCAGAGTCACACAGCTGGGAAGTGTCTGAGGCCGGATTTGAACCCAGGACCTCCCATCTCTAGGCCTGACTCTCAATCTACTGAGCTACCCAGCTGCCCCTATGGGTTTCTAATAGAAGCCTCACAGGTAATCCTTGAACACATTTGGAATGCTTTTCCTATATTGAACCACTGCAGTTGGCCTCAAACTTGTGGTTATGCCTGTCTCATGACACTGCCTTGGATAGAGGAAGGAACACTGGGAAGAAGGTTTGGCTTCTTTACTTGTCTTTTTCTGCAACCACCTGCAGTGATGGGCAAACTTCAGCCCAAGGGCCAGATGCAGCCCCCTGAAATGTTCTATCAGCCAGGCGACATTCTTCCTAATCTGACAAATACAATGAGTAGGGTACAATACAATGAAACTTCGAGAGAGAGAGCTGCCTTAGAAACAGACTGACAGAGGAGCATTTCCTTTCCTTTGGTCCCTCTTTAAAAAGTTTGCCCATCACTGCCCTGGAGCATTTGGATCTAATTGGGTAATTGTCTTGCCAGGGAATGTCTGATAGAAAGTGGTAAGAATCCAAGGTCTGAGAATGGCATCTGGAAGGGCCCTTAGAGGTCCCAGGATCATGGTCTCAGGTGAAGGTCAGTTAAAGCCACTAAGAAAACACTCTAGCTAGCCCTAGCACCTTAATTGGGTGAAAAGATCCCTATTGGGGTTTTGCCCACGTTCCTCCAGATTCTGTGGGTGTTGTATGCAGGTGTATCTTTCTCTTCTCCCTCTCCCTCTCCTCTCCCTCTCCTATCTCTCTCTCTCTCTCTCTCTCTCTCTCTCTCTCTCTCTCTCTCTCTGTCTCTCTGTCTGTCTCTCTGTCTCTCTCTCTGTCTCTCTCTGTCTCTCTCTCTCTGTCTCTCTCTCTCTGTCTCTCTGTCTCTCTGTCTCTGTCTCTGTCTCTGTCTCTGTCTGTCTCTCTGTCTGTCTCTCTCTCTGTCTCTCTCTCTCTCTGTCTCTCTTTCTCTCTCCATATAGATATATAATAGTGATGTTATTTTGGTCCTCTTTGAATATGAAGGACAACAACCATGTATTTATAAGAGAATGTGCTCTAGTTTGGGGGAATGTTTGGCATCATCTTAGTAAATACTAATTTCTAAAAGTGAACTGAGTCTGGCGGATTAACTGATATCAATTGATTAGTGGAGGAAGCACAGAGGTGGGGGCTCATGGATTAAGAGAATTAGAAAAACCATTCCTCATCCTCACCGCTGACAAAGGGACAAGAAACAGCTACCCTCTGGGGACCCAATGAAAGAGTTTAAGTAGGGGTTGGGACAGAGCCCCAGAGCTGGGGGACAAAAGATCCCAGACCTAGAAGGAATCTTAAAGCCCATCTATCTGATCCTGCTTGCTTATTGTCCAGACAAGTAAACAGAAGCCCAGAGAAATGAGAGATTATGTCTCCGAGATCACATAAATAGGTGATCCAGTATCTAATCCCATTTCCTCTGACTCCCAGGTCAGCACTTTTCCTGCTGCATCACTCTCTTCAAACCCCTTACTTGACAGATGGGCAAACTGAGGCCCCAAGAGGGGAAATAACTTGTCCCATGTCACACAGCAAGTTATTGGCAAAAGTAGAGTTTGAACCCAGATCTTCTCTCCAAATTCAATACACTTTCCTCTGACCTACTGCCTGATCTCTGGCTTGGTTCTTGCCAGCTTATTTCTGCTTTCTTTCCTAAGGGCTGTCTCATATGAGCCAAGTTTCAAAAGCTCCTAGTTAAAAAATGATCCTTAATGGATAAGAAGAAATTGCTCATACATACAAAGATAAGAGAGCCTCCCTGGAAGAGTCAGAGGTCTCTCTCCAGCCACCATCTGCCTCTGCTCCTGGGCTTCCTTATTTAGGCTCAGAAGCTACTTTAAGACTTATTATTTCAGCACAGGGGAGGGGGAGGCATCAAGCCTTCTTGGAGGTGTCCTTTTCCCCTTAGGCTACTTCAAATTCTCAAGATAGCTAGATGATTCAGTGAATGGAGTGCTGGGTCTGGAATTAGGAAGACTTGAGTTCAAATTCATCCTCAGGTATTTTGTGTGACCCTGCACAAAGTCACTAGACCTCTATGTGCTTTAATTCACTGGAGAAGGAAATGGCAAATCATTTCATTATCCTTGCCAAGAAAACTCCATATGGGAGAGGCAGGTAGGTGGCTCAGAGGATACAGAGTCAGGTCCTGGATTCTAATTTGAGTTCAGATACTTTCTAGTTGTGTGATCCTGGGTGAGTCACTTAACCCCCATTGCCTGGCCCTTACCACTTGTGCATTAGGACCAGTACATAGGATTGATTCTAAGATGGAAGAGAAGGGGTTAAAAATATGGATTCCAGGAAGGAGTAAAGAACTCCACACCACCAACTTCAGGTGCCCCATCCTGGCTGCTGTAGGTGAGTCCTTCTCTTGAGACAGCCAGCTGAGTTTTTCTACCCTGAAGCGTTTGCCATTCCTTGGCTGTAGCTGAGTTCTAGGTAGGCAGATAATGAATGCCAAGAAGCTTTAATTTAAGGGCTGAGTCCATGGGTGCCAATCAGCCCTCAAGAATGCAGATCCTTATCTGCTTATTGCCCAAATAAAAGCCTTGTATGGTAGTTTCCCATCCCATAAAGCCCACCTTCCTGGAGTTCTGCCTTTTGGTGACAGGATTCTGGATTCAGTCTGAAAGGAAACTCCCAGGTATTCTAGTCTGACTCTTTTTTACAGAAGAGGAAACTAAGTCCTCAGGAGGTAAAGGGCCTTGCCAAGCTCCTGGCCTACAGGGATGGCTTCAATTGTACTTATCTTCCCAGTGCCTCACCTGTAATAAGCGCTAACAAATCCTTGAGGATCCATTACCCAGGGACACAAAGGGAGTATTAGAAGTGGGAGCTGAACCTGGGTCTATTGAGAGCAGAGAAGGTACTCTCTCCACTGAACCATGTATCTAGGGGAGGCAGCTTGTCCAATAAAGCCAGGATTCACACCCAGGTCCTCTGATGTCCAATTTGATGTCATCCTGCTTCTCCCAGCCCTACTCCAAATAGGCAATTGGCATAGATGGTATTGTTTGAGGCTTCCAGAAGGCTACACCTTACCCTCAAGTATTTCTCTCTGATCACTAGTAATGTTTTCCCCATAAATATGTTAATAGCACCTTGAGCAGGAGTTGGACCAAAGCCCTTTTTATGGAGCAGGGCATGCTTGTTGACTCCAGCTGGTGAGATGTGCCCTGATGCTTTGGTCCCTGATTGTGTGAAGGATGACTGGGATAACTGGGACCTGAGCTGGGAGTCAGTAGGCTGTCGGAGCTGTAGAAGGCTCTTCGGAGCCCATCCCTTGGTACTCTCTTGCTCTTTCTTGGACTTGGGTTGGGGACATACATGTCCACATGTGTGAGGATTTCTCTCCTTTTCCCTCCTCCCCAGGAGTAATGGAGGCTAACTAACAGCACACAGCAAATGGGAAACTAGGCTTTCTTCAGTGAGTCTAAGACTGGGGAAGGGGAAGGGATCAAATATTTTCAAGTGGCTCTGACACTTCCTAGCTGTGTAACCCTGGGCAAGTCACTTACCCTTATGTGCCTCAGTTTCCTCATCTGTAAAATGAACTGGAGAAGAAAATGGAAAAATGCTCTAGCATCTTTACCAAGAATCCCCCCCCCCCACACACACACACCATGGGGTCATAGAGAGTTGAGAAAGACTAAACAATAATAATGTGCTAGGCTTTGTGCTAAGCACTTTATAAATACCTCCTTTGATCCTGTGAGGAGCTATTATTATCCCCATTTTATTGTTCAAGCAGATAAAGGTCAAGTAACTTGCCTGGGGTCATACAGCTAGTAATGTCTAAGGCTGGATTGGAACCCTTCCCTACCCCAGCCCTGGAGCTCTATCCACGGTGACATCCTGCTGAGGGAAAGACTCCCTAGTTTATCTATTCCAACCCCACCGATGAGCCACTATGGAATGACTCCAGGCTCTGGAGTCAGAAGACAGGCAGAAGTTCAAATGCTGCCTCTGCCACTTTTTACAAGGGTCACCTTGGGCAGGTGACTGACCCTCCCCTACAGGGTTTCCTCATAGGACACATGAAGGCGTTGGATGAGGCATTCTCTCAAGGACATTCAACTCCAATGGCATGCTGGAGAATGGCCATTGTAATCCACAATATGGCCACCAGATGGCGCTGCCAACCCAGGCTATGTCTTCTCTGGGACGGGGAGATGGGAACCGTCTCTGGGTTGGTTCACTGGCTTTTACACCTTCACACAGCCTGGTAGACCCAGAGCCGGGGTGATGGAATGAGCTGTTGTGGAGAGTGTTGGAACTGCTATTGGGAAAACCAGAGGCCCACCGTGGCCCTCTGGGCAAGTCCTTTAACCAGCTTTAGTGTTTTTTTTTTTTTTATAAATAACAGCATATTTATAATATATAAAGTACATATTATATAAACATAAATAACAGTAAATAGCAGCACCTCCCTCATCGGGCTGTTGGATGGATTAAGTGAGAAAATACATCCATCATGCTTTATTGTTTGTGTTCGTCTTATCATCATTCTCAAGGAAGATGTCCTGAAAATCATTGCTAGAGGAATCGGCAAAGCAGAGACGGGAGGTCGAGTCTGAGGGCTTGACTAAGTCCCAGATGAACTGCATCCTCTTCTCTTGGAAAAACTTTGTTTGTTTTTTTAAAACTCTCACCTTCTGTCTTGGAATCAATATTGTGTGTTGGCTCCAAGGCAGAAGAGCAGTAAGGGCTAGGCCATGGGGGTCAAGTGACTTGCCCAGGGTCACACAGTTGGAAAGTGTCAAAGGTCAGACTTGAACCCAGGACCTCCCATCTCTGAGCCTGACTCTCCATCCACTGAGCCACTCAGTTGCCCCCTGGTAGCTTTTTGATGAACATCTGCAGAAGGAAGGGAGAAGTGTCACAAAAAATCCAGCATGGCTTCACAGTCAGCCATCCATGATCTTATGGTTAGAAGACTGTAGATTTGGAGTTGAAAGGGACCTCAGAGTCCATCTGATACAATATTTTTACTTTAGAAATGAGGCGATGGAAGCATACAGGTATAAGTGGCAGAGCCAGAATTTGAACCCAAGCCTTCTGAGTCCATAGGCAGTGTCCCATCTGCTGGGCCCTGTTGTCTCTTCAGATCATGGCAGACTGACCTCATTTCTTTTTCTGCCAGAGTTATTCTATTCATTCTTAAAAATCCTATTTATTTATTTAAAGATAGTTTTCCATGTTTACATCTGAGTTATTCTATTCAAATTGAAGATCAGAGGACTGACACGCTTAGAATTTGCCTGGATTTTGTAAAGGCGTTGCAGGATGGTTTCTCGTCTGATTTTTGTGGCCGAGAAGAAGAAATATAGACTAATATGATAAGCGGATTAAAGACTGATTAAATGGTAGAACCTGAAAGGTAATCATCATGTTAAAAGTCGGGGTAGAGGGAAGTCTCAGAGTCAGGGATCTGGCCTTGGTCCTGGACTGACTGCTGGCCTTCATATCCTAAGTATCCTGAGGGCAAACCTGTGATGACACTCTGTGCTCTCTAGATGCCGATTCTACCTCGATTCATTTACCTCTTTTGGTTTATTAAATAGTTATAGATGACAATGATACATTTTTGTTATTTAACCTATAAATATCGTGAAATTATGGCTTTTTTCTCAAAGTGGCACCACCTGAGTGATGCTCGTTTTTTTGGTGAATTTTGACACACTGAGATCAAAAGGTTGGCCATCACTGCTCTAGGTTCACTCTCCAAACCCCTACTCGATGGGCAGGCCAACCTCCCCAAACCCCCAGAGCACGGATGGCTACTTCTCTCCCTCAGAACTCCAGCAGTGCTCCTGAAGGAGAGTGTGCCTTCTTTCAAAAGTTATCAGGGGGGCAGCTGGGTAGCTCAGTGGATGGAGAGCCAGGCCTAGAGACAGGAAGTCCTGGGTTCAAATCCAGCCTCAGACATTTCCCAGCTGTGTGACCCTGGGCAAGTCACTTGACCCCCATGGCCCACCCTTACCACTCTTCCACCTAGGAGCCAATACACAGATGTTAAGGGTTTAAAAAAAAAAAAGAAACATCAGAGCTAGGACTTGGTTAGGATAAATAATGCATCTCATGAAGTGGATGCATTATTTGAATTTGTTGGTTGTATATGTCCATTGGAACCAATTAGCATACTTTATGTAATTATAACTTTGAATAGTGTGAATTCAGATGTTGCTGTTTAGTCATTTCAACTGTGATCCCATTTAGGTTTTTCTTGGCAAAGATACTAGAGTGGTTTGCCATTTCCTTCTTTAGTTCATTTTTTACAGATAAGGAAACTGAGGCAATGGGATTAAGTGACTGGTCTAGGGTCACCCAGCTAGTAAGTGTCTGAGACCAGTTTTGTTTTTTTAAACCCTCACCTTCCATCTTGGAGTCAATACTGTGTATTGGCTCCAAGGCAGAAGAGTGGTAAAGGCAGGCAATGAGGGTCAAGTGACTTGCCCAGGGTCACACAGCTGGGAAGTGTCTGAGGCCAGATTTGAACCTAGGACCTCCGGTCTCTAGGCCTGGCTCTCAATCCACTGAGCTACCAGCTGCCCCTGAGACTAGTTTTGAATTCAGGAAGAAGAGTCTTGCTGATTCCAAGCCTGGCACTCTATCCACTGTGACATCTAGCTGCTGGTGAATTGAGATGTATGCTACCATTTCATGGGACTCATTCACACTCATCAGGACCTACAACCTGCGCATGCTGTGAAACAGAGAGCCAGGTTTGTCTCATCTCCATCACCTCACACTTCCAGAAACAAGCTCAACAAACATCTTCATAGGTCCTTTAGGCATCTCCGGGTCCAGATTTTCATTGGTCAATCCCCTGTTATATAGGTCAATCAGGAGACGTTGAAGGATTGAGGGATGCTTCACCTGGAGAAGGAAGCCCCATCCTCAAGTCCTGTGCAAGAGGGTTAAGCCTCATTCTGCTTGAACCCAGAAGGAAAAACTAATCAAAACACCAACAAGTACTTAATAATCACCTTCTATGTTCCAGGTGCTCTGCTCAGGGCTGGAGATCCCAAGAAAGACAGAAACAGTCCTAGTCTCCCAGGAGCACACATTCTATGAGCAACGAGTTTCAGCTGCAAACAGTGTTGGCTCAGTCCATGGTCTAATGGGGTGACAACAAACCCAACAACTGTGTGACTCAGTTTCCTCCTGGTGCTATTTTCTTTCTGAACAGGACATTTCCCTGCCTGGTTATTCCTGTCTGGCTTTTGGTACCCTGTGACTACATGACTGGCTGTCAAATAGAATTCTTGCCCAGAATCAGAGCAAAGGGAGTTATGGTATATGTCAAGCCAGTCTGCATCCTGGAGAGGATGAGTCTTGACACCATTATAACCATGTCCCTCCTTTTACTTTCATAGTCAAGGCAGATGAGCAGGAAAAGAGTTTTAAAGTACAATACTACATCCACTCATTCAGATATTGCTATTGGAACATGTTACTACAATAGGATGCTAGTATGAAAAATATTGCAATTTTCATCTGTATTTGCAGAATATAGGGATGATATCCTCCTAAAAGGGGAATTAGATAAAGTAATAAGATAAAGCTGCACAGGTACGTGGTTCAGGAGATTGAGAGCAAGGCTAGAGATAGGAGGTCCTGGGTTCCAATCTGGACTCAGGTACTTGTCCTAGCTGTGTGACTCTGGGCAAGTCAATTAACCTTGATTGCCTAGCCCTTAATGCTCTTCTGTGGTAGAATTAATACTTAGAAATGTAAGATTAAAATGAATATCCAAATACCTTCAAGTATAATATTTTATAAGATTTATTAATAATCACTTGAAGTAGGGAAAATAAAAAGACAAAAGTAAAGCCTGTGTGAAGAGAAGTTTTTCAGAAGAGAGAGAGAGAGGACAGGGTTACAGAAACTTTATCTCCAAAACGTAAGGATGTAATATGAGGATGAAAGTGGGATTCTGGGAAATGGAGTCCTAGGGTACAAAATTCTAATTACACAGTATCAATCTTAGCCAGAAGGTAAGAATTTTTCTAAAAAGGCAAAGCAGCCATCTAAAAGTTTTCTAATTAAATGGAATGGTAAATTTTGAGAAAGCAATGGAATTAAATTGTTTTTTCTAAGAACTATATACATGCATATATGACTGGCTTCCAATTGGATCTAGAATGGAAATTCAAACTTTGAGTGTGGTTTAATAATAACTTCTTAAAACAGGATTGAGGATTTTATATAAAACATTGTTTTGATAATTATAAAGACAATGAAAATATCATCTCATTTAAAAAGTATGTCTGATCATTTTAAAAGATGTAAGAGTTTGTTTTACAAGTTAGACATTTGTGAATCTTTTTAAAGATTCTTATATTGGGGGCAGCTGGGTGACTTAGTGGCTAGAAAGCTACACCTGGAGGTGGAAATCCTGGGTTCAAATCTGGTCTCAGACACTTCTAAGCTGTGTGACCTGGGCAAGTCACTTAACCCTCATTGCCTAGCCCTTAGCACTCTTCTGCTTTGGAATCACTACTTAGCATCATTTCTAAGAACGAAGGTAAGGGTTAAAAAAAAAACCAACTCATATCAGGTACAGAGTTTAGGTAAAAATAACAATAGCATGTGGTATATAAAAACTGAAATTCTCTAAACTTATAGGCATACTTTGATCCAGTCATACCACTGCTGGGTTTGTATACCCCCAAAATAAGGAAAAAGACTTGTACAAAAATATTTATAGATGCCTTCTTTGTGGTGGCAAAAAAACTGGAAAATGAAGAGGGGTCCATCGATTGGGGAATGGCTGAACAAATTGTGGTATCTGATGGGGATGGAATACTATTGTGCTGAAAGGAATGATGAACTGGAGGAATTCCATGTGAACTGCGAAGACCTCCAGGAACTGATGCAGAGTGAAAGGAGCAGAACAAGGAGAACGTTGTACACAGAGACTGATACATTGTAGCATGATAGAATGGAACTGACTTTGATGTAATAGACAATGATCCAGGACAATCCTGAGGGACGTATGAGAAAGAATGCTCTCTGCATCCAGAGAAAGAACTGTGGGAGCAGAAACATAGAAGAAAAACATATGATTGATCATGTAGTTCAGCGGGGATATGATTAGGGCTTTGCTGTTAAAAGATCACTCTATTGCAAATATGAATAACAAGGAAATAGGTTTTGAACAATGGATAACCCAGTGGAATTGCTTGTCAGCTCCGGAAAATGGGGAGGGAAAATTCATGAATTGTGTAACTATGGAAAAATATTCCAAATAAATAAATAATAAAGTTGTCAGCATGGAGAAACAAATTTAAGGGATTGTACTAAATTGTATTAAATAAACCCTAATCTTCTGGTATCAGTTCTGGGCAGAAGAGCAGTAAAAGCCAGGCAACTGGGGTTAAGTGACTTGCCCAGCTTCACACAGCTAGCTAGTGTCTGAGGTCGGATTTGAATCCTGGTCCTCCCAACTCTAAGTCTAGTGCTCTATCCACTGAGCCACCTAGCTGCCCCTAAATTGTGTTATTGGTCCTGGAAGATTCTGGATTTGGAACCAGAGAAACAGAGCCCATTTCATAGCCGTCCTGAGGATGAGACCTATTCCAGAATGTCCAAGAGAAAATGTTAAGGGAGCAGGTGACTGCAGTGGATGTCTGGGACTCATATGTGTTGATTAAATGAATATTGGGAATATGTTACTAGCATCAAGGAGACTTGATTAGTTAATATCAATGATCATTATTGTGTTGCTGTGGCCTTTTATTTTAGAGTGTTCGTGTTTCTGTTTGTTTTCTTGGTTACCTTGGCAACATGACAATCTCCCCTCTCAAAATTAGTCCATTGGGAACCCTTTAAGTAGTTTGATCTGTTACCTGACTTAAGCAATTCTGATTTAGAATTAATGAAAAATCTTATAGATTTGGCTTATAGATAAATGATTGTGGGGGGTAGTGGGCTGCTCACTCTTCCATAAATCAGAATGGGCGAAATTGAGGGAATTGAGGGGATTAGGATATCAAGTAGTGTTAGGAATTGTGGGAATTGAATGAACCACACAGACTCCATCAGTTCTGGAGTTAGCTCAGTCCCCTTTCTTATCCAGTTATGGGTCTTTTATGAGAAACCTTTATTTAATTGTGGTATGGGAGAAAAATCTTATTGCATTGTTTGAACTTAGCCCTGCATGACTGGGAAATTGGACCACTTGTACCTGCTGTTTAGGGCCCCTTAACCAAGGACTGAGGTTATGTGGACCAGAAACACAGTCAGATCCTAAGACTGACCCATGGAGTTTACTCCCAATTGTACATCTCAAGCAACCCATATGTTTTATCTAAAAACTGGCCCTAGGAGGCAGCTGGGTAGCTCAGTGGATTGAGAGCCAAGCCTGGAGACGGGAGGTCCTAGGTTCAAATCTGGCCTCAGACACTTCCTACCTGTGTGACCCTGGGCAAGTCACTTAACCCCCATTGCCTACCCTTACCACTCTTCTGCCTTGGAGCCAATACATAGTATTGACTCCAAGATGGAAGGTGAGGGTTTAAAATAAAAATAAAAACTGGCCCTATATTGCCAATTAGTTATTGTTTCCATGTTTTTTTTTTTCAATCGTGTATAGATACTTGGGGGGAATGGGACACCTCCTTTCCTGAATTCAGGGAATTATTCCTGTTCACACTCCTGCTCCCAATTTGAAAAGCCCCTAATCTTTCCTCCAATTAGAAACCAGATTACCTAATGCTGTATTGTTTCCCATTGATTCATTGGCCTTAGTTGATTAATTGTTTTTTAATGTATAATAATCTGTCTCTCCCTGCATTCAGGGTCCAAGCCTAAGCTGAGGAAGAGGCCTGATCCTGACTCATTAGGTGACTGGCAGGCATTGCTTAATAAATCAATATGTTTGGCAGATTGAACCCTTGTTTCCTGAGTCATTTCATCTTTCACTCACCACAGTATCTGCAAAGGATATCCAACTCAAGACATCTAACGGGCAGTTAAAGATTTGAAACTGGTGGTTGGCATAGATTAGGGCTGGCCAAGCAGATCTGAGAGTCATGTGTCCAGAGATGATAACTGAAACAGTGGGGGCTGATGAGGTCATCAAGGGAAATAGAGAGAGAGAGAAGAGGCGTCCTAGGGGAACCTGAGGTTAGAAGGTGGGATCTGGATGGAGCTTCAGCCAAAGACACTGAGATGGTGTGGTCAGATAGGTAGGAGGAGATCTCAGAGAGGGCCGTGTCATGAAAACCTAAAGAGGAGACAGTGTCTAGGAGAAGAGAGTGTGACTGATAGTGTCAAAGCCTGAAGAGAAGTAGAAGACCATAAGGTCATCAGATTTGGTGATTAAGAGACCACTGGTGAATTTGGGGAGAGCACTTGCAGTTGAGTGATGTCAGAAGCCAGCTCGTAGAGAGTTAAAGTGAGGAAAGGATGTGGAAACATTGATTGTAGATGACCTTCCAGGGCACTGTCTCCGGGTATGTGGGTCTGTGTGCCCATCTCTGTCTCTGACTATATCTGTGTGCCCATCTTTGTCTCTCTCTGTGTCTGTGTGCCCAACTCTGTCTTCCAATGTAATATCTGTGTGTCCATCTCTCTCTCTGTCTATGTGCTTATCTCTGTCTCCCACTGTGTCTATGTGCCCATTTCTGTCTTTCTCTGTGTCTGTTTGCCCATCTCTTACTCCCACAGTGTCCATGTGTCTATGTCTGTATCCCATGATGCCATTTTCTGTCACTTTCTGACTCTGCCTTCATCTGTCTTTCTGCCACTAGCCTCTGTCTTTTTTTTTCGGACTCTGCATGGCAATTCAGGGTGTTGGTGATATGGCTCACTGTTGGTTCTGTGGGTGTGCCTCTTCCACCTTCTCTGAAATAGTTTCCTGTAAAAGGTCCTGCTGCGCTACTTGGAAACCAAGACCAGGAATTTGCTCTTACTCTCTAGGAAGGTGTAGAAAGGGAAAGCCAAAGAACCACTATCCCCTGACCTTTAAAATCTAAAGAGAACAGGAGAGGAGCCAGAAGAGGGCTTTCTGAGGCCAGCGACCATAGCGTTCTAGAGCTGAAAATAAACTCTTGTTGTTCAGTTGTTTTCAATCATGTCTGACTCTTTGTAACCCCATTTGGGGTTCTGGCAAAGATAATGGAGTGGTTTTCTAATTCCTCCAATTGACAAATAAGAAAACTTATCAAGGCAAATGGGTTTAAGTGACTTAGTTAGGGTCACATAAGCATCTGGGGTTGGATTTGAACTCAGGTCTTCCTGACTTCAGGCCTGGTATCTATCCATTTGTTGCCTGGAAGGAAACTAAGAAGTCATCCAATTCAACCACTTCATTTTCCAGAGGAGAAAACTTTGGACCACAGGGGAGGTCACGAGTAGGAATTAAGCTGATATCTGAATGGGTTTCTGAGTCTAGATATAGCATCCTCCTACTCAGTCAATAAACAATTATTAAATACCTACAATGTGCCAGGCACTGTGCTAAGTGCTGGAAATACAGCAAGGGGAAAAAGACAGTTCCTTCCCTTGAGGATCTTATATATTGCACATGGAAAATCTGTATTAGATTACTTACCATATCAGGGAGGGCAGAGGACAGGGAAGTAGTGAGGGAAAGAGGAAGGGAGGGAGGGTCAAAAGAAGAGAGAAGACTTTAAAAAAAGGTGTTTAAATGTAATAAGAAAATCAAAGAAAATGCTCTTTTCAGAAGTCTCTTCCTCTTCCTCTTCCCCTTCCTCTTCCCTGAGGTCTGGACACCTTTTGCTAAGAATTATTCTATGTCACAGTGATCATCACAGACCAGTCAATGTTAGCTGTTTAGAGGTTTGGGTTCAGGCTTGTGGATGGCATTTTCTGGGAAATGTACCCGAAGCAGCCCAAGTCCCCTCTCTAGTCTGATGCTGGGGAACTCTGGAAATCAGATTCTTCTCACTTAGTCATTTCGGTGAAGGGTTGAGGTTGTCTGGTCCACAGATGTTTTTTCTTTTTTTTTTCTTTCCTTAAAAAACTTTTATCTTCCATTTTGGAGTCAATACTGTCTATTGGTTTCAAGGCAGAAGAGTGGTAAGGGCTAGGCGATGGGGGTTAAGGGACTTGCCCAGGGTCACATAGCTGGGAAGTATCTGAGGTCAAATTTGAACCCAGGCCCTCCCATCTCCAGGCCTGACTCTCTATCTACTGAGCCACCCAACTGCCTCTCATGGACATCTTTCTTGAACTTTACCCGGGGCCTGAAGTGTAGGTTATTTATACTTCGGCAGCTGTGATCTAGATGGCAGCGGTCATTTCTTGTAAGTAGGTAGATGCTGTGAGGTTCCTTCCACCTCTCTGCTCTCCTCTATGTCCAAGGAGTTTCTTCAGGAGCTGTCCATTCAACACAAGTATTGTTAATAGATACCTAAAAGCCACACAGATTCCAGCCTCAAAACTGGCTCTGGCTATCTCCACAGCCCAAGAGGACTCTGAAGGGCTACTTGGTTCTGATGTGTTCCTATCTTCCTATGCTCACAGCATTCCCTCCAATGAAAGAAAGTCTTGCCTGAGCAGGCAGACTATGTCACCACCCAGAATGCTCACCATTGTCCAGCCACTCATTACCATTTGTTTATGGACTTTGCACACCGGGTATGAGTCGCACAGTTCAGGTTTTAGCTCCATGAAAGGAGATTCCCTAATAGTTAGAGCTGGCCCAAAGTGGCCTGGGCTGCCAATGGAGAAAGGAGTTTTCTTTTTTTTTGTTTGTATGTTTTCGCTTTGGTTTTTTGGTTTTTCATCTTTTTTTATTGTCATACAAAACCCACTTCCATATTGGTCAGTGTTGTAAAAGCCAAGTCATTCCTAATGGAAACCCCAAATAAAACCAGAACTACACTTATGTGAAAGATGAATCCAACAGTTCTTTCTCTGGAGGTAGAGAACACTCCCTGTCATAAGTGAGGCCACTTTTCTATCACTGAGGGGGGAGGCCAGGAACCCCAGAATTGCATTGTTTCCCAGACTGTTAGCCTTGCCTCACCATCTGGGCACTAATTCCAGTGGAGAGAGCCAGCCATCCCCACTAACTGCTAGCTAACTGCCACCCACAGGGCATGCTACCGAGTCAGGAAAGCAACCTGAGGCAGGACAGGAGGCAGCACGTGCCAGTCAAGTTAAATCCCAACCATTATCTCAACTACCAGATGGAGGCAGCCCAAGACCCTGAGCCCAAGAGTTCAAGGATTATGAGGGCTTCCCAGAGCTGGGGCTCTGTCCTTGTAGCCTTGTACTCTCCTCCCCTAGTAACCACTTTTCCAAGCATTGGACTTGACTCTTCTGTTCCTCGGCCACCATATTACCTAGGAACAGCAGCTCCATATTTCAGACGAGATGGCCACAGAAAGGCCCCAGGAGAAAGTCCTTGGTCCCCTCAAAGGGCTCAGTTTCAGAGATGGACAGAATCACATCGATAGAAAGACACCAAAGAAGACATCCCATCCCATGGCTTTGCTGCCTCATCCAAAGGGCCATGGAGCAGACCTTCACATCCACTGGTAGCTGAAAATTTTCCTGGTTGTCCTCTCCTTGGATTCAGACACAAGGAATGGCTCCATCTCTCTCTCTAGGAGTTCAGCTTCCAAAGGGAGGACATACATAAGCATATACAGGATAGATAAAGAGAAAATAATTACAAAAACACAGAAAGTGGTTGGGGAAGGGGGGCTCTGCAGTTAGAGAGCGAAGAAAGACATCGTGGTGAAGAGGAGGTTTGAATCATGCCTTGAAGTGTAAGAGGGAAACAGGGGTTTTTGGTTAGATATTAATATTTAAAGTTGTGGTCGCCAAGGAACTGAGTAAATACCAATTCCTAAAATGATTTTAGTAATTTATTTACAAAATATAGGAGAGAGTGGAAGTAGAGAGATGAGAAGAGGGTAGAGTAAGAGATCTAACTTAACGAACTAGATTTGTATTCAATCTGGGCTTTACTCCAGCAGAGAGCCTCCAGGAGGCTAGTGCCTCCAGGGAAGCTAAGGTACTCAGCCTTCTTCACTCACCACATGCAGTTCAAAGGGAAAGATTTAAGAACAGTCTCACCAAGGTCTCAGGGTCCCAGGTCCAGTGCTCCTCCAGGTTCAAGTCACGAACAAGAAGAGCTCCTTCAGGTCCAAGACTTGAACAAAAAGAGCACTAGAGGAAGTTGTCACTCCCTTTTAAAGGGGCTTCTTTTGCATCACTTCCTGTGCCTTCCTCTTAGTTCAAGTGTCCAGTTACAACAGGCGCTTTTATTAGGACTGCTCAGGAGGCAGTCAGTAAATTCTGATTTGTCACCTACTCTAGCACATGGTGGATCACAGACCTCCCAACTTGTGAATTAAGTGAGGATGTTCTCACCTTTGGTGATTAGATTAAAGATGGGCAGGGCAGATTTAATTTCATTATTACAGAAGGAAGAGGCGAGTCCTATGAGGTCAAGGGAGTGCTCCACTGGCATGGGGCAGAGCAGGGGCCTGGGGAGGGGGACAGAGAGAAGGCCATTTTGGCAGGACTGCAGAGGGCAGAAATAGGAGTGATGTCCAGGGAAACTGGAAAGTTAGGCTGGGACCAGACCGTGAGGAGCTTTCAGGGGAAACAGAGGCATTTACATATATTATATCCTCAAGGCTATAGAGAGTCAGTGGGTTTATTTATTAAAATGAGCATAAAGCAGAGCCATAACTAGAAATTTCAGAATTAGAACACAAGCCCTTTCTGGAATAAGTGACATGAAGTGCAACTTATCCAGGGCCTCCAGGGTGGGTGTGAGGGGGGCAGGTCAGAGAGGGGCTCTCTGAGAAGGAACCAGTATGAGGAAGAAGTGCTAGCTTCTCATTTTAATATGCTTCCTGCTCACAAGGATGAGGAAGGCCTTTGGATGCTCTCAGAAGTTAGTGCTCTAGGGGAGCAGCTCGGTGGTTCAGTGGAAAGAAGAGAGCCAGACCAAGAGACAGGAGGTCCTGAGTTCAAATCTGACCTCAGACACTTACCAGCTGTGTGACCCTGGGCAAGTCACTTAACCCCACTGCCTAGCCCTTGCCACTCTTCTGCCTTAGAACCAAGACACAGTATTGATTGTAAGATGGAAACAAGGGTTTAAGAAAAGAGAAGCTCGTGTTCTAGGACAAGTGCCCATCTCTCTGCACCTGGAGATGGCTCGGCAGAACAGCATAGAAGGCATTGACTCCAGATCATTTAACACCGGAAATGGAGAGAATTTGATCAATACAAATGGTACTAAAGAAGGTCTCCTCATCCAAGTGAGGGAACGTACTTTAAAAAACCCTAACCCTCTGTCTTAGAATCAATACTGTGTATTGGCTTCAAGGCAGAAGAGCAGTAAGGGCTAGGCAATGAGGGTTAAGGGACTTGCCCAAGGTCACACAGCTAGAAAGTGTCTGAGGCCAGATTTGAATATAGGACTTCCCATCTTCAGGCTTGGCTCTCTATCCACTGAGATACCTAGTTGCCCCCTGAACTCTAGTTGCTTTTGAAGTCTTGTAACATAAATGTCAATGTTATTTTTGTCCTACTGGTCGTGATAAGGCTACTAAGTCCCAGAGCATCAAAGGTGGTTAACCAAGGCTCTATTGCTTGTACTAGCTCTGTGTTTGCTGCTGTGTCCAGAGGCCTCCCTTTCTCCCTGGGGCCTTTGCCCTCAAGTATTTGGCCATGTAGTTCTTCTTGTTCCTCCATTAGAGGGGAGATAGCCTCAGGCCTCCTCAGACCCTAGTAGCCCTGCTGGAGCTGAGTTGGTCCAAAATGGCGGCAGTGCCCCAGCTAAGCCTAGTTAGGTAACAGACCTCTTTTGAGGCAAGGATAAGGGAAGCAGGATCTTATCTTTGAGAGAAATCAGCTATAGTGTGACCCATGGACTTCTGAGAAAGAAGCTCTCCACATCCAGAGAAAGAACTGTGGGAGCAGAAACAGAAGAAAAGCAACTGCTTGATCACATGGGTCAATGGGGATATGATTGGGGATGTAGACTCTAAACGATCACCCTGGTGCAGATATCAATAATACAGAAATAGGTCTTGATCAATGACACATGTAAAACCCAGTGGAATTGCTCATTGGCTACAGGGTCAGGGGAAGAGATTGGAGGGGAGGAAAAGAACATGAGTCATGTAACCATGAGAAAATATTCTAAATTAATCAACAAAATAAAAATACATTTAAAAAAATGATTCAAGGGGAGGGGAGGAAGTGGGAGAGAGGGGAGAAATGAGATAGATTTAAAAAAAAATTTTTTTTAAACCCTTAACTTCTGTGTACTGGCTCCTAGGTGGAAGAGTGGTAAGGGTGGGCAATGAGGGTCAAGTGACTTGCCCAGGGTCACCCAGCTGGAAAGTATCTGAGGCCAGATTTGAACCCAGGACCTCCCATCTCTAGGCCTGACTCTCAATCCACTGAGCTACCCAGCTGCCCGGAGATAGATTTTTAAGATATAGTTAATGTGAGAATTTTTCTTAGATAAACATTTATTATAATTCATTACATATTTATAACAAGTAAAATGTATTGTGATATAAAAATAAAATGATATGTTACCTATAGTGTGACTCATGTTCTGCCAAGTAGAAAGGTGTCACTGCAGAGATCTCACTTCCTGAAGGGCTGTGCAAGTCCCCATTCTTATTTAACTTTCTCTTGGTGAAGTGGAATAGGTTTACGTCTTGATGGACCAACCTGTGATCCCATTGAGATGGAGAACTCCCAGTGGGGAAACTCCCTCCATCAACGCAAACTCAGAGTTTCAGAGTCACCTGGGGTGGACGTGAATGGCACAATAGGCATCAGAAGCAGACCTTAATCCCTGGGCTTCCTCTCTCTGAGACTGGCATGCCATCCAATGAACCATACCACCCTGGAAAGTGCCACAGAAAGAAACGTCAGCTGTCAAGGCTCCATTTTGTGTGAACTCACAGCAATTTGGGGTGCCATTGGTGCCACTCAATGACTGGTCTTCTTGTTTCCAGAAGGTTAGGAAGTATGGTCCATGGTCACACAGAGAACATCAGAGCCAAGATTTGAACCCAGATCTACTCCTCATGCCAGGCCCTTCCTGTCTTCTTATTGCCTTCTAGAACTCTCCCTTAGACTAAAGAATATAGAAGCAGACAAGCATGCTGGCTATCTGGGACAACACAAGCCTTCTTTTGCCTCTATGGACTCCTGCCTCCTGGCCAGGAAGAGGGAGGTTGAGTTTGCTCTCTGCCCTTTGGAATCATAGGGTAACCCATCTTAAGTCAAGGAATCTTAAGTCATCCAGTGCAATGACTTCATTTTATGGCAGTCAATAGTCAACAAACAAATCCTCACAGTGGGCATGATCAGGACATGCGTCTTAGCAAGGATATGGGCCTGGGGAGGGGGGAACCTTCAGAGGGATGGAGCCTGGGTGGTGGGAGCACCCCAAATCATATTATATGGGCATCAGAAAACCAAGGTAGGGCGTTGTGGCTTGGCAAAAGACAATTGGCCAAGGGAGGGAACTAGGAGTGGGAAGGGGCTTCCCCACTGTCTTGTGGAAGAGAGGGGCTTCAGGAGTCAGGCCTGGAAGAGAGGAGAAGCTAACCCTCAGGTCAATACAAGGAAGAACGTTCTAACAAGTGGATTTAAGCTGTGAAAGATCAGCCAGTTCCCTGGCCCTAGAAGTCCACAAGGAGAGGCTGGATGACCATTTGCTGGGGGATGGTACTGAGGGGGATTCACTTCTCTAAAGGGGTTTATTATATTAGACTTTGAGGTTGTTTTGGGAGGGACACAATGCAGTACAGAGGGGAGAGTAGCTCTGAGATCAGAGGACCTGAGTTCGAATCCAACCTGTGGCCTTGGGCAAGTCATTGATTGCACTTTGGCTCCTCCTCTGTAAAATGCAGAAGTTGGACTAGTGACTGACCAGTTCTATAACTGGGATCTTAAGAGCCTTCATCAAAACCATGGGAAGGAGGGGAGATGGGGGCAGGATAGTTCTGGAAGCTCAAGGAGTAGCCCAGAGAAGGTGTTGATACACTCATATCCAATGAAGTAGATCGCATCGGAGAGATTAGTCTGGCCTCACGTGGTGCTCCTGAAAGTGAGTTTTGGTGAAGGAACAGGAGAACACTGGCCTTCTGGCTCCCAGGGGCCCCTGGGATGTGAGGACGTGCCAGCAGCCCATTGTGGCTTTTGCCTTTCCCTATCAACTCCAGATAGGGCTGCCTATTAAACTTTACCTATGTCTTTTACTATGGACTTTGACCCACTGAAAATTTACTCTGGTTTTATTTTTGCTTTGGACTTCCTGTTCTCAGTCCTTTCTTCCTCATACTGAGGTTGGCTTTTCCCACTTCTGAATTAATTTCTTCCTCTTTTGACAACCCTTGGCACTCTCTCTCCATGCCCAGGTCAACTCTGAGGACAGAAATGTGCCCAGAGGGGAAGCATCCAGGCCTGCTTTGCCCTTGGCTCCGGAGCCTCTGGATTTGGGTGCCTCCGGCATCAGAGAACTGAAGGTGTGATTGCCTGAGCCAAGTAGGACCCTTAGTCCAGCTCCTGAGCAGCCACAGATAGAGGAGATTGGTTCATCACCAGGCCCCAGGCAAAATGGTAAGATACCTCTGCCTTTGAGGGGGAGGGGAAGAAGCTGCTGGGGATGCCCCGGAGGCCTGGGGTGGTGATGGAGGGAGTGTCAGACTGGCTTTCTAAGTTAGCTGGATGTCCACAGGAGCTTGGGTTCAGAGCTGGAAAGGGCCATCATGATGATAGGGGCACAGCGTCTAGCTGGAAGGGACCTCAGAAGTGATTTAGTCCAATTCCCTCATTTTTACAGATGGAGAAACTGAGGCCCAAGAAAGGTGAAGTCGATGAAGCCACATACATTTATTAAGCACTTACTGTGTACTGGACATTGTGCTATGCTTTGGGGATACAAATGTAGAAGTGAAGCAGTCCCTTCCCTCAAGAAAGGGGGACACAACATGGGCACATCTGTTTCTATGTTCTGTATATGAAGCAAGAGAGGGAGGCACTAGCGAATGGAAATGCTCCTTAGAGATAGCAGTCCCTGGGCTGAGCCTTAAGGAAATGCAGGGGTGAGGAGACAGAGGGGCAGCTCACAGAGCAGTGATGGCGAGTTGGTGTGGGGAGGAGAGATAGACTCTAGATGGCTCCAGAGCAGAGTGTTGGGAGGTGAGGAATGTGGAAGGAGGGTTCTCTTGCAAAGAAATCTCAATATTTATATTTGGTGTTAGACACAAGAAGGAGACACTGGAGTTGGGCAAGCAGGGAGTGACATAGTCAGATCTGCACTCTGGGAAAATCTCTCCCAGAAGCTGTGTGAAGGGAGGATGGATGGATGGATGGATGGATGGGCTTCTCTGGATGAGAGCAAGGAGCAACGCTGGGATGTGAACACAGTTCAGAATCACTCATTCTCTTCCTGGCCCATGACAGCCTTGGCTCAGGCAGGAAGAGAGGGCAGCTCCTGGGGCTCTCTGATGCCCACTGGGGTCATCCAAAATGGCTATCCAAAATGCGAAACCCATGCCCAGCTTTCTTCTTGAGCTTGGAAGGAAGGTCAGTTCCGGGAGTGAATCAAAGATCCTGAATGGGACCTGTGGTTAGGAGCAGGAGCCCTCCCACTTGGCACTGGCCCCCAGAGACTAGAGAAATTTGATATTGTTTTGTAGAAAACTATGGAAATCATTTCCTGGATGTATTTACATAAGTGTCCTCCTCATTCTCCCCCATCCCCACTGGAGGGACAGCTGGCACAGAGAATGAAGATAGACTAGGTGACCAAGACTTGCAACAGGGGATTGGTGGAGGGGAAATCTGAGAAGAGCTTTGCTCCCCTTCTGGGCATCAAAAAGGTCCTAAGCAGCTTTGTTCCTAGCAGAAAGAACATTTGGTAGTCACTGAAGACTGGGTTCAAATCTTACCTCAAACAGTAGTTGTGCGATCATGAATGAGTCACTAATTTGAAATTCAGTTTTTTCATCTGAAAAATGGGGAGAATGCTAGCATTTTTGTACCTCCCTTAGATGGAATAGGATTTGGAATGTATACTAAAATTTTTTGGGGGCCATGTCGAAAGACAACAACATGGTGGAAGACATTAAGATGTAGTAGACAGGGAGTGAGCCTCAGAGGCAAGGAGACTTGGTTCAAGGCTCATCTCAGACAGGTACTGGCTGTGTGGCTCTGGCCAAGTCACTTGGGTTCTGGACTACTTTTTAAGACTATACATTGAAGAGAAGGTGCCATCATGTATTGTGGGGAGTTCACTATACAGATCTGTGGAATACCAGATCCACTCTTTCTTCAGCCCCAGTTGTTATCATTTGCAAGGATTATACTTTAGGAGTGTTTTCTTCCTTCTGAAGAAAAACATGATTTCCCTGCCTTCAGGAATGGGAAGGGCAGGCAAATGGAAGGAATGGGATTGTTTTGATCTTTTAATGACCAAATCTGATGGCCTTTTCTTAGTCCTAATCCTTCCCAACCTCTCTGCCAAATTCAACAATCATGGTGGTCTCTTGACCACCATTTCCTCCTGGATCCTTTCTCCTCTCTGGGTTTTTGTGACCTTACTCTCTCCTGGCTCACCCTCTACTTGCCTGAAGGCTCCTTCTCAGTGTCCTTTGTTGACTCATCATCCACATTATGGCCCCCTCTGGGTGTTCTCCCAAATTCTGTTCTGGTATCTCTTTTCTCCTCCCTCTATATTGTCTCTCCTCTGGTAATCTTACCAGCTTCCATGCGTGGTTGGTCGGTTGTCCTTCATACTGGAAGAGGACCACGATGATGTCATTGACGTCTTCTGAATCACAAATAAACTGGATTTAAGTGAGATAGAATTGCACAAAGTCGGCAGCCTAGTTCTCTCTTCCTGAGTCATTGAATTCCAGTGGCAAGGCGAAAGTCAGGATAAGTGGGGATGACCCACAATGCACTGGATGACCTGGGCATCTTCCATGTCTAACCAAGCTCCAGTCTAAGCATTCTACAGAGCCTGCTTCTGCTGCCTTCATGGCCACTGGAACAAATTGTTCTCATCTGCCCATTCCGCTTCCCATGCTTCAAGTAGACACCCTTGGGATGTGGCACTGAGCATGCTACAGCTTCTTGGAGTCACAGCTGAGAGCTGGGTGAGAGGTAAACACCAAAGAAGGATGGGCAGCGTCTAAAAGGACCCAGCAAGCTCTCCCACCAGAGTGGCCCATCTTCCCCATACCAACATCTCCTCAGGCTTCAATCCTCCATTTTTAGTCGCCTATTGGATATTGCAGAGTGGTTGTCCTGCAGTTTTCTCAAACTCAACTCACCCCAAACTGAATTCATGGTCTTTCCCCAAGATATCGTCTTTCCTTGTTTCCAAGAAGGTACCCCCATTCTCCAGCTTTCCAGATGCCTCTCCTTGTCATTATCCTCAACTCCTCCCTCCCTCCCCTCCCCATACAGTCAGCTGCCAAATCCTGTAAAAGCAAACAAACAAACAAAAACAAAATTGGGCAGGGGGTGGGGCTTGGATGGGACCACATCTGCAGTCTCCTTCGACTCTAAGTTGGTGCACTGAAGTCTGTGAGAATGAGGGCACAGGGTGGAGCTGAGCATGAAGATGAGCCTGTGAGCTAGGCACTGAAGCACTTCAGAAGAGGGAGAATGGCTCGAGGTCCGGGAGATGCTTTCAGTAAGGAGCGAGAGAGGATAAAGACAGGAGTGAACTTTAAAGGGGGAAATATTTGGTAGTCCAAGTGAGAGCCCATAGTATCGAGTGCGTATTGGAGGATTGGCGGGGATGGCCAGGGACGCAGTGGCTTTGGTGGGGACAGCTAGATTTCCACAGATGCGAAAAGGTGGAAGGGGGATGAGAAGAAGATACTAAATATGTTAGAAAAAAAATTGTAATCGGGAGCTGGGAGGTTCTAGAGCAACGGTCGGCAACCTTTTTGGCCCTGAGAGCTATAAACGCCAGCGGAAGGAGGACGATGGAGACGGAAGGCGCTGGAATATGGGGCGGGGTCTGAAGGGCCCCCTGGGGCATATCCTGGGGCTCTGCCCAGACTGGCCAGTGGGGAGCTGGAGCCAGATATGGCTGGAGGGCCATATGTTGCCGACCTCTGTAAGAGGGAGAGCACCGTGTAAGAAGCTGCCAGGTTGGTCCTAAAAGGGTAATTGGCCCCCTCCCTTCCCATTTCCCCAGGGCTTGTGGACACTTTCTCACCTGTTCTTTATTCCTCCCTCCCCCCAAACAGGGGCATCAGGACCAATCAGAGGCTGAGTCTCCAGGGCGTATCCCTAGTTAGAGCAGGGCAGTAGTTAGCCAGAGCAAGATGCCTCTGGTGCTGAATTAGAGGGAGTGAAGACTTGCAAACTTTCAGCTCTTCCTAGGCAAAGCTGAGATTTTCTGAGAAGGACACTTGAAGAACTAAGAGCTTTTATCGAGTACCAGTGAGGGAGGTTTCCCGCCTAGGTGGTCTCTGTCCCTACCGCACCCCCCACCCCAATAAGGGGGCCATGGCAGAGTAAGAGATCATGAGAGCGAGAGCTTCTCCTGTCCAGGCCTTCATTGTGCAGAGAAGAAGGTGCCAGCCTAGAGAGGGCCAAAGATCTGCCCAAGCCCACGCAGCCAGCCTGCGTTGCAGACAGGCTGCGGGACTCCCAAGCTCGGGCTGACGTGAGAAAGAGGAAGTGACAGGCCTGGGACGGCAGGAATCTCCAGACGATGACGATGCCCAGACCTTGGCCAGCGGGGCAATTCCCGTAGTGTGAATCCTTTCTTGAAAAAGAAACACGGGGGAGGCCACGGGGGAAACTGAGAAGGGCCCCCAGCCCTCCACGGTGCAGGCTCCGCCCAGCCCTGGGAGGAAAGACACCTCATAGTGAAGAGCCCGAGAAGGGGTGGGAACTCGGCGGGGAGCACCCTACCCGGGGCACAGCTCACAGGAATTTGTGCAAGAAGGGGAAGGAAGCCACTCGTCCCCCTCGTGGATCTCCAGGGCCCTGTCTCACCACCAGTGACTGGTCGCATTGGCGAGTATCCCAGCAGGAACCTGGGCAGGGGCGGAGAGGGTGGACTCCCTGTGAAGTGTGGGAGAACTTCCATGCGAGGTGCTATCCATCCCTAGCAGTAATAACTCTTATTAGGCTCAAATAACAACCATTCCTGGCTCGAGGAGGTGAGGGGAGAATCCAAGAGGATCTTCAGTTCTGGGAGAGGCCTCTGAATTGTGCCTTCTTTAGGGAGAGGAAGAGCGTTCTTGGAACTTCTCAGTGGAGGCAGCAAGGTGGTGAGGGCTGAGGGGCTTGGAGTCAGGAAGACCTGAATTCAGATCCTCTGCTAGGCTATGTGACCCTGGACGAGTCACTTTACTGCCTTCAGCCTCAGTTTCTTCCTGTGTAAAATGGGGATAACTCTAGCATCTACCTCCCAGCAGTGTTGTAAGCGTCAAATGAAATCCTCTAAGTGAAATGCTACCTATGTGTTAGCGATGACTGGCAAATTCCAGACGATCTCAGTTCATGGGAAGCATGGAGAAGGAGCTGAACTGAAAAGTCTGAGAAGCTGTGGCTTTTCAACCTGCCATCCTAGTAGAAAATCTTCCCAAGAGTAGGGGAGATGCTTCCTTTCTTCAGTCTCCAGGATGGTCAGGTAGGCATGGACTGCCATTGGAGATCCCGAGTTTGAATCCTCTTTCACTTTCTTCTGTGATGTGAAGGAGGGGGAGGAAATGGGAACCCCTGAAGCTCCCTCCCAGCTCCAGACCTAGGATTCTATAACTGGGCTGTCCCTCTGGACCCCAGAACCCTTAGGGTGGCAGAGTGCACAATGAAAGGGTCTGGAGTCACAGGATCTGGATTCAAATCCTGTCCATGATTCTTATTACAGGACAAGTCACTTTCTCTCAGTTTTTTCATTTGTCAAATGCAGGGGTTAAGCCAGTTAGCCCTTGAGGACTCTCCCTACTCGAGATGTTCAGGCTTGTGACTTTACTATAAGTGAGTAGCGATGGACAAGGCTCATAAGGACATGTGTATGACATTGTCATTGTCTCTTCCCTATCTCCACCTCCAGCCCCAGAGAAGGAGCCCTCTTTAATTGATAGGGAAAACAAGTCCTATTTACATGATAAGCACCCTCTTTCCTGTTTGTTCTTCCTAAGAATCCTACTACAGAAGAAGCCTTGGAGTAATAGCAAGAGTGCTGGTTAGTAGAGAACTGAGTTCTAATCCCACCTTTGACATTTATGAGCTTAAAAAAAAAACTTAAAAAAAATTTGCAAGTCATTTAAACTATCTAAGCCTCAATTTCCTCATCTGAACAGGAAAGATAATGCTATTTGCTTTCTCTACTTAGATCCCATTTCTTGGTTTAGAAGCAAGGAGGAGGAGAGTTCTCAGTTAAATTCTCAGTATGAGCATGTATATTTCATTATGTTAGCTCGTCCTACCCGTGAACAATTAATGGTTTTCCAATTGTTGAGATCCAGTTTTGTTTTTTTGGAAAGTGTTTTGTAGTTGTTTTCGTATAATTGCTGTGTTTGTTTTGGTAGATAGATTCCCAAGTATTTTATATTGTCTAGGGTGATTTTAAATGGTGTTTCTCTTTCTACCTCTTGCTGCTCTAATGTGTTGGAAATATATAGAAAGAGCACTTATATTTCAGAAATGAGCAAATGCTACAAGTCAGGGCTTGCGTTTTTGTTCTGTTAATTTTCTAGACTTAAGAAAGTGATGCAGAAAATGTTAATGATGCAGATTAAATTGGAAAGTGTGTCTCAAGTACATTTAGTTGTTTTCTTTTTTCCTAGTCAGAAGACTGTTAAACATTTACCAGCATACTCAATTTAGAAGTCAATCAAGAATCCTTGCTGTGTGACCCTGGGCAAGTCACTTAACCCAGTTTGCCTAGCCTTTGTCCTTCTGTCTTAGAGTAAAAATTTTCTAATCTAATCTAATCTAATCTAATCTAAAAAGGTTTAAAAAATAGTCCCTTTATGTAGGGCCTGCTTTGTGCCTGACACTTTGGGACGTATTAGGGAGATAATCCCTAGTCTCAAGGAGCTCATATATGACAAAATGTTTTTTCCCCACATGGTAAACTTGTGAATTAAGCAGGACAGGCATTATTATTCCTATTTTAGAGTAGGGAAAACTGAGTCTCACAAAATATTAGGTGGCCTGCTCTGAGCCATCCAGAGAGTAGGTGGCAGATTCCAAATTCAACATGTTTTCTGTTTGGGTTGAATAGGGATGGACCAGGGAGGCAGGGGATAGAGAGCTGGCCCCCAAATCTGAAAGAAACGTGTTTAAGTCCTGACCAGATCTTCTTGGGTGCTCTGGGGCTAGTCACTAAGACCTCTTGTTGTGCCCAGGTGACCCTCTTAGCCTCGCATGGGCCAATCTGCGCAGGTAGAGGGCTGCTGCTTTTCAGAGGTCCCCAACGCCAATGGAATCACAGATGGGGAAAAAAGGAAGGAGGATGGCCTCTAGGACTGCATTATGAAGCCGCTGGGTTTCTCTTCTCTTTGTTCTTTGGAACATCTTTTAAAATCATGTTAACGGATGTCATTCTTTCCTTCGCTGTCACTTCCCGATAGCCTCTGCCCCTCGCAACACACAAATACCACCCAACAAGGAGAATCAGCCCCTGGGCATGGTGGACAGCGTCTGCGCCTCGCTGAACAGCTGAGCTCCCCCACATCTCATTCTCCATCTCTGCAGTCAAGAGGCTCCTGCATCCTTGCCCACCTCTGCCCCATCTCGAATGCTTATCTCTCTTCCTTCCTCTGCACTCTCTCCTGCATATCTGATGAAGAATTTCTTTTGAATCTCTCTTCACCCCGGGGTGACCTGGTAGAAGAGAATGTGGGAGTGAGTGAACCCCAGCCTGTGAACTCTCATCCCAGGCCAGTCCCTTCTTTCCTCTGTGGGCCTCAGTTTCTTCATTTATCACTCAGGGGGCTGGGCTGAATGACTTCTAAGGTCCCTTCCAGCTTTAATGTTTGAAACTTTGAGGTTAGATTTTTTTTTAAACCTTACCTTCTGGCTTAGAGTCATTACTGGGTATTGGTTCCAAGGCAGAAGTATGTTAAAGGCTAAACAGTGAGGGTTGTGACTTGCCCAGAGCCATGGAACTAGGAAGTATCTGAGGTCAGATTTGAATCCAGGACCTCCTGTTTCTAGCCTGGATCTCAGTCCACTGAGCCACCCAGCTACCTCCTAGGTTGGATGTTTAATTATGCACCTATTGGGTGCTCAAGCATTGCCCTCCCACAATGTCTATGAGGGAAATAGGACAGCACAGGGTCTCTCTTCTCTCAGAGAGGCACTGGAAAGAGTGAATGCCGAATTGGAGGTAGGGATCCTGATTTGAATCCCAGTTCTGTCATTGACTATGGGTATGACCTTGGCCTTCACCATAACCTCCACAGGCCTCAGTTTCCAGATCTGTATAATGGGGGTGGGGTGGACTAGAAGGCCTCTGAAGTCCCTCCCAGCTTCAGGGCTATGCACCCTGATGCTGGAATCCTTTGATCCCTCAGCAAGCTCAAGATCTGGGAGTGAGGGAGTAGGTGGAGAATGAGGCAGCTGGGTATCCAAGAGGATAGAACACTGGGCCTAAAGTCAGGAAGGCCTGAATTCACAACTGGCCTCAGACACTTATTAGTTGTATGACCCTAGGCAAGTCATTTAACCCTCTTTGCCTCAGTTTCCTCATCTGCAAAAATGGAGGTAATAATAGAACCTACCTCCCAGGGTTGTTGTGAAGATCAAGTGAGATAATATTTGTGAATTGTTTTGCCAACCTTAAAGAAACAGATAAGTACTTTTTGTTGTGGTTCAGTCATGTCTGACTTTTCCTGACTCTATCTGAGGTTTTCTTGGCAAAGATACTGGGGGAGTCTGCCATTTCCTACACCAGCTCATTTTATAGATGAGAAAACTGAGACCAACAGAGTTAAGTGACTTGCCCAGGGTCATACAAATAAGTTAATAAATACAGATTTGAACTCAGGTCTTCCTGACTCCAGGTCTGGAGCCCATTGTACCCTCCAACTACCACCAGATAAATACTGGCTGTCATTATTATTGTTATTATAAGTCTGGAAAGAATGATGAAGCGCATTTTTGGGAGATTCAGTCACTGCCCCCAGGAGCTTGGAGGAAGCCCAGAGGGTCATGCACTGTTAAAGCTGTCTGAGCCTGGAATTGGGTGCCCCCAAAATGGGCTACATTTAGCCAAGCAATAGGGAGAGAAAGTGGAAAAGGGAGAAAGGAGGGAGGAGAGAGTAGCTTGGGCCCTCCAGGGGCATACTTCCTGCCAGTTTGGAGAGGGTCCTTGGGTAAAATCTGAGCTAAACTCACTCTCCCAACTCTCACCTCTCCTTCTGGATGCTTATTCTCAGTTCTGGAAGGCCAGTGACCAACTGGAGACTGTCCAGAGGAGAGAGGCCAGGCCATATAAGGATTGGCTGAAGGGCTCCAGGCTGTTTAGTCTGGAGAAGAGAAGGCTTAGTGGGGATACACTAACAGTTTTCATGGGAAAGAGGCCTTAAAAAGAGCAGAACTAGGAGCTATGAGGGGTGTGGAGAGGAAAGTGGGAGGGAATAAGATTTGGGCTCAAATTTCCTGACAGTCAGAGCTGTCCCAAAGGGAAAAGGGCTGCCAGGGAGGTAGTGAGCTCCCCATCTTTAGAGGTCTTTGAGCAGAAGATGAATGACCTCTAGTCAAGGATATTATCAAGGTCATTCTTGTTCAACTTGAGGCCTCTGAGAAGCCTTCCTAAGAAACTTTTTTAGGCTATCTAGTCAGATTCCTTCATTTTATAGTGGGGGAAACTGAGGCTGGGAGAGATCATGGCTTGTCAAGAAGCATCAAAGGCAACATTTGAACCCAGTGCTCTTTATACTCTCCAGCATTGCCCCCCAAATCCACATCTTCTGTGGCAGAAAGCTCTATGAGTCTAGCTGGACACTACAAACTGCCCAGCCTTGTGGGCAACAGCTTGGTGTAGAGCCCTTTCCTCTCCAGCCTTTGCCCTCTCTCCTCTGCCCTCTCCCCCTCTTCTGTAACTTCTGTTCAGGCACCTATCTTCTAGCAGGTACAGTGAGGGCTTGCCTCCATGGCAAGCCCTTTAGAATAAAAGCTCCCTAAGGGCAGGGGCTGTTCCTGCTTTTTCTATTTATCTCATTGGCCACCGGAGGCCAGTTTAGGGTCAGTGTCCCAAGAACTGGAACTGTCCAGCAGCTGAAGGGGCTGCCTCTCAATGGTGGTCTCAGAGCAGAGGCCGGAGGCCCACTTGTTGGGCATGTGATGGTGGCAGATAGAGTATGGATTGGGCCAGATGCCTCTGAGGTCCCTTCCGACTCTCAGATTCTGTGTTTTGATGACTCTTCCTCTAACTGAGATTCTGTGACTTCTCTACTAACCTCCAATCTTGCCTCTCCAATTGCCTTTCAGACATTTAGAAAGGGGTGTGTCCAGTGGATGTCTTAAACTCAGAATATCCCAAATCTACTCTTTTCCCCCTAAATAGTCCCCTCACCCCGGCCTCCCCTATTACTGAAGAGGGCAACTCCATCTCCTCAGTCCCTCAGGCTTGTCATCACTATTCTCTCAGCCCTCCTATTCATAAACAAGATCCTTTGTCTCTTGCTTCCAGACATTTTTCTGACTGTCCCCCATGCCTGCAACACTCTCCCTCCTCTGCTCTGCTACTGGCTTCCTTCCAGACCCAAAGAAAATCCCACCTTCTACAGGAAGACTTCCCCCACCCCTGTTGGTGCCAGTGCCTCTCCTCTGATAATTGTCTCCTATTTATTCTGTCTAGAGTTCGCTTTGTAGCTATGTCGGCTTATTGTCTCCCCCTTTGGATTAGAAGCTCATTGAGGACAAGGACTGGCTTTTGCCTCTTGTTGGAGCCTCAGAGCTAGGTGGGACCCTAACCCTAATAGTGATTGGTAGATTCAATCATATGATTGGACCAGGCCAGAGAGAGATTAGGACAATAATCTTAGAAATGGGAATTTTCAAAAGATTTACCAGATACCAAAGCAGACCTAGACACGTGTGCCACCCCTAATTGCCCCTACCTAATGCTAGTCCTGGCCACCATGGCCTTTTTGAAACCTGATCCTGTCATCCAGTGGGCCGGCTGTCCCTCCCTGCTGGGCATCAGTCTGGACAGCCTGGGAAGGATGGGCAGGGTCCCAGAGCAGCCAGAGCTGGGAAACTCCCATGGAAGGCTCCAGGGGAGCCTTTCTTTTCAGGTGATTGGGCTTGGAAGGTCCATGGAGAAAATTGGTTTCTGGGTTCTCCTTGCCACACAGCAGACTTCTCCTGAGGGCCACAAGCACTGCTTCCTTGTTTGACCCGACTCCTTCCCACCTTGGCTGTTATGGAATGCCTTGGGGCCATCACTGGCCCTTTTTGATGCTTGGGGATGATGACAGAAAAGCTTTTTGTTTTTTGAAGCTAGACTATTGGCGCCCCTGAGTGGAGACCATGAGAGTGCAAAGCTGCTGGCAGGGAGGCCACCAAAGGGGATGGGGCACCAGTGGGAGGAAGGAGAACATGGCTCTGAGGTGTACGTGTGTGCGACTGGCTTGGGGTCTTCCAGACAATATGAGCCTGGCACATAGTAGGAACCTAACGGGAGCTTGGTGACTTACTGATAAGTTGTGCTGCTGCTGCCAGGTCTGTGTGGGCAAAGCATTTTCCTTATGCCAATGAAATCATGGTCCATAGGATCCATAATGCCTCCCATCCCAAACCCCAAGGTGAAAGAAATAGAATGAGAGACGTTCTCTACCCCCTTCTTCAGCAAAGACTGACTTGTAGAAAAGGATTGTGGGTGGGCAATAAAGGTATAAGAAATTCATTTTCAACATGAGGAAAATGAGGCTGGAGACTGAATTTGAATCTTAATTTAGAGCTCCAAGTGGCTTTGAAAGCCGTCAAGTTCAATCCTTTCATTCTACAAATCAGGAAACTGAGGCTCATAGAAATGGGTTGATTTGATCAGGTCCAAATAAATTCAGCGGACATTTATTGAGGATCTGCTATGAGCCAGGCACTGGGCTGGCTTCTGGGAATGCCCAGTCAAAGAATGAGCAGTTCCTCAAGGGAGCAAACTCAAGGAAGTTTCCTTCTAATGGAGATCACCAAGAGAGAGAATACAGGACAAGAGAGAGGTGTGGAGGCTGAATTTTGGGGGATAGCCACCCTTAGCCAATGGGCAGAGACAGTGCTAGCCAAAGACAGGGATGCTCAGGAGAGAGCAAAGTCACAATCTAATTCTGTTAAGCACCTACTATGTGCCAGCAATCACTAGGATGATTGAGGCAATCCTTCTGGGGTGTGTGCTTGGACAGCTTTTTCTCTAGCCGTGATTTTGGGACAAGAAGGCTTTGTTCTGTGGGTATGTGTTTGGGGGGAAGAGGGAAGTGGGGGTGGTGCTGAGAAAAGCAAAAGGGCTTATAGGGAAGGGGGAGCCGAGACACTGAAAAATCAGGGCATCTCCCCCTTCTGCATCACTGGAATTTTTCTTTTTTTTAAATTTTATTTAAAACATTTATTAATATTCATTTTTAACATGGTTACATGATTCATGCTCCTACTTTCCCCTTCACCCCCCGCACCCCCCCACCCATGGCCGACCCACATTTCCACTGGTTTTATCATGTGTCATTGATCAAAACCTATTTCCAAATTGTTGGTGGTTGCATTGGTGTGGTAGTTTCCAGTCTACATCCCCAATCATGTCCACCCCAACCCATGCGTTCAAGCAGTTGTTTTTCTTATATGTTTCCTCTCCTGCAGTCCTTCCTCTGAATGTAGGTAGCGTTCTTTACCATAAATCCCTCAGAGCTGTCCTGGGTCATTGCATTGCTGCTGGTACAGAAGTCCATTGCATTCGATTTTACCATAATATATCAGTCCCTGTGTACAATGTTCTTCTGGTTCTGCTCCTATCGCTCTGCATCAATTCCTGGAGGTCTTTCCAGTTCACATGGAATTCCTCCAGTTTATTATTCCTTTGAGCGCAATAGTATTCCATCACCAGGATACCACAATTTGTTCAGCCATTCCCCAATTGAAGGACATACCCTCATTTTCCAGTTTTTTGCCACCACAAAAAGTGCAGCTATAAATATTTTCGTACGTCTGTTTATTTATGATCTCTTTGGGGTACAAACCCAACAATGGTATGGCTGGATCAAAGGGCAGGCATTTTTTATAGCCCTTTGAGCATAGTTCCAAATTGCCAGCCAGAATGGTGTTCTTTTTTTTTTTTAAATTTTGTTTTTTAAAATATTTAATTAAAAATAAAATTTCTAAAAATACAATACACAATACATTTCCATAGAAGCACAATTTCACAATTTAAATAAAAATAATCTGTAAAGAAAACAGAAATATTACATGAATAAAGCAAAACATAAAACCCATTTTCATAAGGTAGGTACATAATTTTGCTTCTTCATTTAAAGGACCAGTGTCAATTATTTATTTAAATAAGGAAATCTCATTTTCCTTCCTTTCTTCCACAGTCTCTGACCAGGTCTCTTTCTCTCTTCTCTCTTCTCTCTCTCTCTCTCTCTCTCTTTCTCTTTCTCTCTCTCTCTCTCTCTCTCTCTCATCTTCATCAAGGTTCCAAGGCAGAAGAGTAGTAAGGGGTCAAGTGACTTGCCCAGGGTCACATAGCTAGGAAGTGTCTGAGACCAGATTTGAACCCAGGACCTCCCATCTCTAGGCCTGGCTCTCAATCCACTCAGCTATCTGGCTGTTGCTCCTCCCCCCCTCCCCACTTTTTTTTTTTTTAAAATCATAATCAGTATAAGTAATGGCCAGTGAAGATTTTTGTCATACAATGCTCTATGGCAACAGTCATGCTAATAGTAAGAGATTCACTTTCTAACCTGCCCCCATGTGACTGAAAATTCTAGCTGGGGAATATAGCCAAGAGAAGTACCTGAATTCTCTCACTTTCTTTCTTTCTTTCTTTCTTTCTTTCTTTCTTTCTTTCTTTCTTTCTTTCTTTCTTTCTTCCTTTTCTCTTTTGTTTTTATGTTATTTTCCCAGTGTATGCTTCCTTCTCTCTATTCTTCCTTCATGCTCCCTTCCAGAGAGCCAGCCCTCATAGCAAAGAGTGAAAATGACAATTAAAAACAGACCAGGAAAATTGAACTCCACGTCAGAAAAAAAGGCTGACGTTCTATTCGGTCTAGCACAGTCATACCCACCACCTCCACTAAGAGGCAGAGAAAGGTCACTTCCTACATGTCTTCCTTGGGGCCAAGTTTGGTCATAATTTTGTAGCATTGAGTTTCACTTGTTCTGTGGTTGTCTTTTCCATTTATGGCATTGTAAGAAGGAAGGAGACATGAACTTAGGAAGTGCCTATACTTTGCCAGGCACTTTTTACAAAAAATTTCTTTTTCAGGCGCAGGAGATCCTGGGTTCAAATTTGCACTCATACACTTCCTAGCTGTGTGACTTAGCAAGTCACTTAACTCCCAGTGCTTAGCCCTTACTGCTCTTCTGCCTTAGAATCAATATACAATATTGAATCAATATACAATATTGATTCTAAGATAGAAGGTAAGGATTTAAATTTTTTTTTTCTCTTTGATCCTCACAACAATCTGGGGAGGTAGGTACTATTATTATCCCTATTTTACAGTTGAGGAAACTGAGGTAGACAGAAGTGAAGTGATTTGCTCAGGGCCACACAGCTAGTAAATGTTGGAGGTTGGATTTTAACTCATGTCTTCCTGACTTTAGGCCCAGGACTTATCAGCCGCACCACTTGCTAGCCATTATGTAGATTGCTTTCCTGGTTCTGCTTGCTTCACTTTAGATCAGTCCATACAAGTCTTCCCATTATCCTCTGAATCCAGCATAGTCATCGTGTCTTATAGCACAGTCATCTTCTATTTCATTTGTGTGTTTATCCATTTTCCAATCAATGGGCATCAACTTTATTTCTCATCCTTGATGGGCCTCTATTACAATCTTGACATTTGCATTTGTAAAGCCAGATCCTTTGTGATCTTAGACAGTCTGATCTCATGTCATACAAAGGGGGAATCCCAGACCATCAACCTGAAATGTCTTAGAATCAGGAGATCCCATTCCCAGGGTCCCAGAACATGGAAGAGTAAAGCTCCTTCGGGAATGAGAGGGGTAGGTCTGCTGTATCCTGCCTTGATCAGACCACATAAAGGTATCTTGTTTTAATCTGGGTGTCTGGTTTAAGAAAGTCACTGATAGGATGGTGAAAGGCCATAAGTCCAGATCATATAAATGAATGAATAAAAATGTATCCCTTAAGCATCTGCTCTGAGCCAAGCACTGTGCTAAGGGCTGTGTGAGTGTAAATAGAAAAACAAAGATAGTTCTGCCTCTCAAAGAGCTCACAGTTCTGACAGGAGAAGACGACACACATTGGAGGCTCAAGTGCAGGGCAGAAGGAAAGTCCCCCGAGGGCCTTAAGATGCAATGGAAGGTCCAGTGGAAGGACTCAAGGTTCTGGATGGCAAGTAATCCAATCTTTCATTGGAATATACCAGAGAGCGAAGGCTGATGTAGAAACATATCTTCCTTAATATAAGGAATTAATTATAATTAATATAATTCCAATCAATTAAGCCATATCCATTTCTGAACCATTGAACCATCTAATAGTGCCAAGGACTCATGTTGAGGCCTATCTTTTCTGGGTCTTCAGAAGCATGTATAGAAGTAATTTTCATGTCTCTATGCCCTTAAGGGTTGATGCCTTGGGTGATGGGTGGAGACAACACTGATGGTTGGGGTGCATGGGTGGGGGGAATGCTATTTCTTATGGGGCTCTTGGTCAAGAGGTATGGGGTGGTCATCACTCACAGGGCATATAGGGCAGGGGGAGGTGTGGTGGTGCTGGTATGTCCAGCCTTGCTCTTGCCATCTCTTGGGTAGTAGCCCAACATCATACCAGCTGGTGAGGTCAATGATGGCGATGTCTCCAAAGATACACGTATGAGAAGCAGTTGAGGTAACTAGGGATGTTTCACCTGGAGAAAGGAACCTCAAGGAGAACATGGGAACTGTCTTCAAGTATTTGGAGGAGGACTGGCCCTAGAGGGCAGACCTAGGAGCAGTGAGAGCAGTGAGAGACGCAGTATTCAAGTGATGGGAGCTGGCCTCTGACCCTTAGAAGATCCTGATCCAAGCCACCAGGACCTTGGGCATCCATGAATGCCCTGGGATCGTCCTATTGGCCCCACTCTCATCCATGTCCGTTCCATTTCTGTGTCCCATGGGTGATACCTTTTCCTCCACTCCTTGGGCACAAGTCAGAATTAGGCAATATTTTGCACTGAACTGTAGAGGAAAGCCAATCTAGGCTCTGCAATGAAATGAAGGTATAAGAAACAACTTGTTCACAGACATTTTGCTTGGAGACCCATCTGAGGTTCCTCTTCTTATCAGAAAGTCCTCTGACCCAGGCCTTTATGGTGGTCACTTTTGCCAGTAATAACAAAACAAGAATGGAGAAATTCCCCCAGAATAAAACAGAAGTGCAGACTGAGAAGGTCATTTCTTACTGACTGAAGGGAATACCCTTGGGGGAAGGTCTGTCTTCTAGGAAAAGGGAAACCTCATTGATTTTTTCTATCTACTGGATGGAAAACATCAGGGCCCTCTCCTCTCTAGATCTGGTCCTTAATAGGGTAAGGGGCAGAGTCAGGAAGACCTAAGAGCAAATCTGGCCTTAGACACTTAAAAGCTGTATGATCCTAGGCAAGTCACTTAATCCTTTTGGCTTTAGTTTCCTCATCTGTAAAATGAGCTAGAGAAGGAAATGGTGAACCACTCTAATATCTTTGCCAAGAAAATCCTGAGATGAGTGGACTCTATGGATGTGGTCAGCAAAGGACCATTCCTTTCCTAAATCCATTTCTGGGCCCAGCTCATCCTCCCCTGGCAGTGCTTATCCAAGAGAGGTTGCTCATACAGATAGGACTGGACGGCCACTGAAGTCAATCAATTAATCAACCAAAATTTATTAAATGCCAACTAGTGGCAGACTCTGGACTAAGTAGTGGGGAAGCCAAATCAAAACTTTGCAAGCATCTTAGATTCTAATATGGGAGAAAACCAGGATGTAGGTATCTCTAGAGAGCTCTGTCTATGTCTATATCTATACCTATATCTATTTCTATCATCCGTGTCTATAGATATATTATATCTGGAGAGATATTGGGAGAGATACATTATATCGATCTGTATGTTAAACCTATCTCTATAGATATGTCTCCATTTATTATATATATATAATAGCATCTCCATAATAAATATAAAGAGAATAAATAGAATAAATGCAAAGGAGTGAAACATAGGATTGTTTTAGAGAGGGGCCTCTCCTATTTGGAGTGGTGAGAGCACCAGGAGAATCTTCATGTAGAAGGAGGTGTCTGAGTTTCATCTAAAGAAAGAGAAAGGGGGAAGCCTGGTGGCTCAGTGGATTGAGAGCCAGACTCAGAGACGAGAGGTCCTCGGTTCAAATATGACCTCAGATACTTCCTAGTTGTGTGACCCTGGACAAGTCACTTAACCCTCCTTGCCTATTCCTTACTGCTCTTCTGCCTTGGAACCAATACACAGTATTGAGTTTAAAAAGGAAGGCAAGGATTAAAAAAAAGAGGAAGAAAGAGGAAGACTTAGAGATGGAGATAAAGAGAGTATGCATTGCAGGCAACAGAGACAGGCACTGGAAGGGAAGGAAATGGGAAATGATGTCTCGTATGAGGAACAAAGGGAAATCCAGATAAGACGGAACAAAGAATGAGAGAGGGGACAAATGTCCAATGAGACTAGACCAATAGGTTAGGGCCAAGTTATGAAGAATTGTAACTGTTAAATAGAAGAAGGAAAGACTTGATTAAAAAAAAAACACTAGGAAAACTGGGTGGCAGTCTGTTAGAAATTAGATTTATGCCAATTCTTGACACTATAACAAGGTCTAAATGGATATTGTTCAGGCATTTTAGTTGTGTCCAACTCTTTGTGACCCCATTTTGGGTTTTCCTGGCAAAGATATTGGAGTGGTTTTCCATTTCCTTCTCCAGCTCATTTTACAGATGAGGAAACTGAGGCAAACAGAGTTATGGGACTTGTCCAGGGTCACACAGCTAGTAAGTATCTGATTTTAATTTAGGAAAATGAGTTTTCCTGACTCCATGCCCCATGCTCTCTCCATTGCACCATCTAGCTGCTCTAAATGGATATATGACCTACATATACAAAGTCATATAAAAAAGATTAGAAGATCAAGGTAAAAATTAAATTTTACATCTGTGGATAGGGGAAAAGTTCATGGCTAAAGAAGCAATAGAGAGAGTCGCACAAGATTAAAACAGGCAATTTAAATTAAAAAGATTTGCACAAACAAATCTAATTTAATTTAAAATGAGAAAGGAAATAGGTAAATGGGGGCAACACATCTTTGCAGCAAGTTTCCCTGATAAAAGTCAGTTTAAGATATTTCAGGAACTGATTCGAATCTAGAGAAGGAAGAGCCATTTGCCAATAGACGGACAGTTCAACCACCATATTAAAAAATGCTACAAATCACCATTAATTAGAGAAATGAAAATTAAAGATTCTCTGAGGTTACCCCTCACCCATCAGATTGACAATAGTGACAAAAACAGAAAATAACAAATGTGGAGGGGCTGAAAGAAAGCAGGCCTATCGAGGCACCTCCAGGGAATGGTGAACTGGTCCAACCTTTCTGGAAAGCAATATGGAACCACTGACTAAACTGTACATGTCCTTTGACCCATTCACACCATTACTAGTCCTATAAGTCAAAGACATCAAGGAAAGAAGAAAAACGTCTCTATGTAGAAGCAGCTAGATGGTACAATGGATAGATTGAGGATCATCGAATCCAGAAGACCTGAATTCAAATCCAGCCTCAAAAACTCATTAGTTAGCTAGATGGACACTTCCTAATTGTGTAACCCTGGGTAAGTCACTTAGCCCCTATTGCCTAGTGCCTGCTACTCTTCTGCCTTGGAACTGATTCTTAGTATCAATTCTAAGATTGAGAAGATTGTAAGAGGGGTTTTTTTGTTGTGTTTTTTTTTTTTTCATGATGAAATAGTTTTAGAGAAAACCGGGAAGACTTTTATGAACAGATAGAGTGAAATGAGGAAGACTGAGAAAATAGTGTTACATGTATAATGACAACCACAAATTCCAAAGGCTTTATAATTCTTATCAATGCAATGATAAATCACAATTCCAGAGGACCAAGGATGAAACACATGGAGGTAACGAACTTAGAATCTAGAGAGAGAAACATTTTTTTTCAAACATGGTTGATGTAGGAATTTATTCTGTTATATATGCTTATTTTGGGGAGGGGAGGGTTAAGAAATGTGGGAGTGAGAGCGGAAGGGACAGATCATAAATTCATATAAGAATAAAAATTATTTAAAACACAAATTAATAAAGAGAACACATAAAAATCTAAAAAGAGAAACTGATATTTTATTTTTGAGGACATAGAGAACCACTAGAGTTTATTGAATAGGAAAGCCCTGTTCAACTCTCAAATGCTGTCATTCTGTGATTCTTTTAAATCACCAAATTGATCACTAGCTTTGACCCTTTTAGAGAATTAAGTGCATACTCTTTTTTTTTTTAGCTTTTAATATGTCAGTTTTTTAAATTATAGGTAAGGACAATTTTTTATTATTTGCTTTTAAAACATGTTGTGGAATTGTTTCAGTTGTGTCCGGTCCTTCAAGATCCCATTTGGGGTTTTCTTGGCACAGATATTGGAGTGGTTTGCTATTTCCTTCTCCAGCTCATTTTACAGATGAGGAAACTGAGATAAACAGAGTTAAGGGACTTACCCAGGGTCACGCAGCCAGTAAGAATTTAAAGTCAGATTTGAATTTGGGTCTTCCTGACTCCAGGCAGAGGGCCTGGGTTCCAATCCCTCTCAGCCGCTGATGAGCTCTGTATCTCTGGGCAGATCACATCCTCTCCCTGGACCGCAGGTTTCTCGAAGGTGTTTTCCCATCTCGGTCTGTGCTTCTTGGTCCCCGTCCTCCTCCTCCTCTGCCCCAGCTCTGCTCTGGTCCCCTCTGCTCACCGTGAGCACCTTGCAGGCTCCTCCGCTGGCCCCGGCCCCTGGACCGTCTGTCATTTCCTTTCTCTGTCATCTTGAACCCTCTGATGAGTGTGGGCTAGACCACAGAGTCGATTGATTCACCCTCGGAACCTGCTCAGTCTCCCCATCTATTTCATCTCAAGAGCTGGCAGGACGAGGTGTGCCCTCCGTGCCATGGCCCAGAGCCTCTGAGTCCAAATTCAGTCGGTTTTCAATTTTCAACTACGGTCCTCCCCCCACCCCTATCTGACAGATGAAGACCCGGAGGCCTGGTGTGGCAGGTGACTGTTCCAAGGTCACACTGCCAGACATAGCAGAGATAGAGAGCAAACTAAGGTCCTCTGACCCCAGATTGAACGTTGCTTCCCTCCTGGCTCCTGCTCTGGCTTTCATCATTGAACAGCGCTGAGGATTTCCAGAAGCCCAGGCTTTCATGTGAGCCAGCCTGCAAACAAAGGCTGCCAAGGGAATTTCTAATGCAGGAAATTACCTGGAAAATGAATTAGCCCCTCGTGACTCCCCTAGCCCAGAATGGGGGCCCTGCACGAAGGCTCGCTGGATGAGGATGACCCGCAGGGGGCAGGGCAGATGGCTTTTCTGGTTTGGCTTCCAGGGAGAAACTGGCTCAGTTGAAATCTGTGGGCTGTCCTTTAGCCACAGGGAGCAGCACCCACTGCTGACCCTCGTCCCTTCCCGGCCCTTCCTCTGGCTGTAACAGTCAGGAGCCTTTATGTGGGGATTCATGGCTTTGAGAGCTGGAAGGGACCTCAGAGGCCATCAAATCTAACACCCTTACTTTATAGAGGGGTAAACTGAGGCTGAGAGAGACCCAGAGCTGAGAGGAACCTCAGAACCCCACTGACTCCTCACTTTACAGAAGGGTAAACTGAGACTGGGAGAGATCCAGAGCTGGGAAGAACCTCAGAACCCACTGTCTCCTCACTTTACAGAGAGGTAAACTGAGGCAGAGAGAGAACTCGTAGGCCTTTCAACCCAGAGCTAGGAAGAGCCCCAGAAGTCAAGTCTAACCCTCTCATTTCTCAGAGGAGGAGGAGGACCTTCCCTGTCCTCCCAGGCTGGACTCAGGTCCAACTTCCTCCAAAAAGACACTAGAAGGCTGGCTCTGGAGCCAGGGAGTCCTGGGTTCCATTTTTACCTCGTGCTTCTGAGCTGTGTGACCCTGGTCAAGTGGATTCATTCATCTCTCTTCCTGAGTGATTCTGTGGCCTCTAAGTGCCCTCCAGCTCTAAATCTCATCCTTCGTTCTTGGGTAACTTCAAGGGAGGGAGAGAGTAGGAGGTGAAGAGGGAGAACACTCTAGTCACTCTAGTTTGGCCACATTGTCCAGTGGTCATGGCTAAAGCTGGGTTTGAAAGGGCTTTAAGTGTCCAGCGGAAGAACCCGCAGGCATTTGGTCCTACAGCCAGTAGGGAACACCTCTGGTCTCCTGAGCCAGGGCATGACAGGGAGGTCCAACAGACCTGTGCTTTAGGAATCTCCCAGGCAGCTGGGAGGAGGACCCGGTGACTGGGCTGCCACTTAGGAGACTATCATGAAAGGCCAAGCAAGAGGCAACTGTCCGTATGGGTAGAGAAGGGGACAGGCAAGCCATTAGCCTTCTGAGTGCCTCAGTTTCCTTCTCTGTAAAATGAGGAGAAAGAGAGGACATGTAAGGTCCCATCCAGATCTAAGGATGGTCCTATGGCTCATCAGTGCCTTGGGTAAGGGTTCTGCCCACTCCCATCTCCCTCTGTCATCCTCTTCCACCCACCCACCCCATAGACTTTGTGGCCAGACCTTTACTCAGCAGCGTGGAGGAAAGGAGGAAGAGATGTGGCCTTCTGGGACTGTCCAGTTGGGTTGATGCATGACTAATGCAATAGATTAAATTTGAGGGCTAAATTGCGTGGCTAGACTGGCAAGCACTGTCAGGGGATGGGGATGGTCACTGCAAGAAGAGGAGGGCTGCCGAGATGTGCAGACTGTGGTTGCCAATTGTCATTCTTTCTGGAAATCTAACCCAACTCCACCACCATCACCAGATTATCTTGGGTCAGAAGTAGCCCATGAGGAAGTGCAAGGAGAGACTGGAGACCGAAAGAGGAAGTGGGGAGAAAGTCCCCCCAGATCCCCAGCATCAGCTCCCTTCCCAGGGGCCCTGAGGACAGGAGCCTGAAATGCCAACATTTCCTGGGCTGGGGAATTTCCCAGTGTTTCAAAATGTCCTTTTTGGAGCCTGGAGTCCCGGTCCCCCAGGAAACCCTGAAATTGAGGAAAGGAATAGGGTCATTTTAAGGCCAATTTACTTGCCTCTCTGGACAGCCTTGATTCACAATGCATATCCGTTTCTGGATTATAGAACAATAGAGTTGCATTGGGCAAGTCCAAAGAGTTTCTTTTTTTTTTTTTTTTAACCATTACTTTCCCTCTTAAAATCAATACTAAGCATTGGTTCCAAGGCAGAAGAGCAGTAAGGAGTAGACAATTGGGGTAAAGTGACTTGTCCAGAATCATGTCTCAGGCAAGATTTGAACCCAGGACATCCTTTTTATAGGCCTGACTCACTATCCACCGAGCCACCTAGCTACCCTGTAATGGCTTTTTAACCTCTTGGGTCCTCAGGGTCTTCATTTGTAAAGAGAGAGGACGGCCTCTCATAGAATCATACATTTAGGACTGGAAGGGATCTTTGAGGCCATGGAGTCCAGCTGCTCACTCTCAGATTAGGAAAATGGACAGTTAAGTGACTTATCCAGCATGAATTTATAGCCAGTAAAAGTCCAAGGTGAGATCTGCCCAAGATCTTCCTGGCACCCTATTCAATGCCCTCCCCATGAGCTGTTTGATTTTTTGAGCCCAGAACAAGCATCACAGAACAGTACAGAGAAATATAGTACAAAGAATACCCTGCACAGACTTAAAAAAATCAAATCAGTTGGCGTAGTTTTTTCTAGTGGCTGTGGTAAGAGGCAGGAAGCACCCACACCTGAGACCCAGGGAGGTCTCTACACAAAGGGTGAGTTGGAGAAAGAGTACTTTAATTTTTCTTGGTAACTAAGTTTGTTGATTGTTTCTATGGCTGAGGGTTAGTGCTGTCTAAATTTTGGCACCCGGGGTCAAAGCCCTGTTTGGCCTGGCTTGTTCTTTAGCTCTTAATCTTATGATCCTATAAACTTCCAGCTAAGAGTCACAGCTTGTTGTCTGATATACTGCCAGTTCGAACTTGAAGAGGAGCTCATGGTGTCAAAGAAAAAAATATTAGTACTGAATTCTGTGTTGAAAGTAAAAGCCTGCCAGGAACAAATTTTAATTTATTGATTATTATTCCAAATTCAAACACGGTTCAACTTGAAACAGAAATGTCCGAACTGGCAGAGTCTCCTCATTTCCCTCTACGACCATTTTGAAGTAACATTTATAGGCATCTTGAACAAAGAAAATTTCATGTCACAGTTACCAGCTCACCAAGCTTCATTGAGTAGAATAACCATGTCTTAATCTTTGGGACCCAAGTCCCAAGAATCATTTTCCTAAAACCACTCAGTCCCAATATGGCCAAGGTCTCCTCTCCTCCTAAGAGATATTTTCCTTTTCTTAGGTGAATCATGGTTCTGCTCCCTTCAGGGTATGGGGAATGAGGTTACTACTTTTACTGGATCAATCAAGGGCCTTTTGCTCTTGTCTTTGAAAAGCTACCACCGTAATTATATCAAGAGAGAGATCCTTCCTGGATTTATTTAGGAGAGGGGAGCCAGACATTGTTTCAGAATTGATAGAAGGGGCTCAGTGGATTGAGAGCCAGACTTACAGATGAGAAGTCCTGGGTTCGAATTTGACTTCGGGCACTTCCTAACTCTGTGACTCTGGGTGAGTCATTGTCTAGCTCTTACTGCTCTTATGTCTTGGAACCAATGGACAGCATTGATTCTAAGATGGAAGGTAAGAGTTTAAAAGAAAAAGAACTGATAGTTGAAGAAAGCCTGGCAAGGTCCCCCAAAGGAGAAACCAGGAGCAATGGCAGAAGCTAGATGTCAAGAACACCTTCTTGGTGAGGGGAGCTGTCCTCAAATGGAATTAGGTGCCAGGGGAGGTGGATGGTCCTCCACCCTGCAGGGTCACTACCTGTCAAGTGTATTACAATGGGGGCTCCTTTGGGAAATGGATAGACTTAGAGGTCTCTGAGCTTATTATCATCTCTCAAATTCTTGAGTTCTTTGGAAGGCTTAGAGACCCTGCAGAGGAGACAAGTTCCACTCAGGCTTTCCTATCTGATCTGTCAACAAGCATCTCTTAAGAGCACAAATATCTGTGCCAGGCACTAAGCACTGGGGCTACAAATACAAACAAGCATAGAGATGGTCCCTGCCCCCAGGGAGTTTACAGTCTAGCAGGGGCAATCACGTCTCTCAGTAAATAGGAAATGTGTCCTCAGCAGCCAGGAGGAAGTATGATGCTCAAATGAATCAGCTTTAATCTTAGCTGGCAGACAGGCAGGCATCTGCCCCCTAACAGCTACGCAGAGCCTTGGGAAAAACCTGCGGAATTTGGGGGGGAGAAAGAAGGGGGTTAAAACAAGTCAGGCAGGAGACCTTCAACATTTAACAGTCTTGGCTGCTGCAAAACAGCTTTAAAAATCTGCCCTGATTCACTGCTAGGATGCAGAGGCATCCTACATTGAACCTGGTGCCCGGCACCACAGAAAGCTGCCTACCCCTCTCACAGCCTGTGGGGAAAGGCTTCTGACTGTCCAAGGCGTCCATCTGTTGGCCTAGGGTTGAGCATAAAGGTCAGGAGAGTCCTCTGAGTAAAATTTAAGTTCTTCAGAAGGCTTTCTCCACCGAGACCATCCCTCAGACCCTGAGCCCAAGCCTGGGGCCATGGACGTTCCTTAGGCTGAGCTTCTGCTGAGACAGTTCATTTTGTGGTAGCAAAGAGTGGAAAACGGAAAGGATGTCCATCAATCGAGGCATGGCTGCACAAGTTGTGTTGTGTGATTGTGACAGAACACTCTTGTACTCGAAGGAATGATGAAGGAGATGCATCCAGAAAAACCTGGGAAGATGGATATGAACGGATGCAAGGCGAAGTGAGCAGAACCAGGCGAACGTTGCACACAGTGACAGCTACGTAGTGATGCCTGTTGTTGTTTGTTCTTTGTTTTGAAGAGGACCACAGACATCACAGGGTGATGCCTTGACTTGCATGTGAATCGGATTGAAGTGAGGCAGAGCTGCCCAGTCACCAGCCTCCCTCCTATCAGAGTCCAGAAAGTCCAGTGAAAGGACAAAAGCCAGCATGACTGGAGGTGGCCCTGGCTGCAGGGGATGACCTGGACAGCTTCCATGTCTGACCAAGCTCTAAGCCTCCACAGTACCAGCTTCAGCTGCCTTCATGGCTGTTGGACCAAGTTGTTCTCGTCTTCCCATTCATCCAGGGGAAACCTTCACATGTCTGCAGCAGACGACTCCTCATTTGCTAAGAGTCTGAGGCCTCTGGTTACCCTCAGCCTAGCTTAGCTCATCTGCTAAGACGGTTTTCCAGGATGTGGTCACTGTGCACGCTACAGCTTCTTGGAGCCACAGGGGAGAGTTGGGTGAAGAGCAGCCCTGAAAAGGGCTCGGTAGCATCCGCACCAGAGGTGCAGGACCTCCCTGAACACCTCCTGATAAAGATCATCCACTGTGGAAGGGTTGGCTGCCTCTCTAGTCCATACCACGTTCCAAGACAGTTCTGAAGGACTTGGGACAAAAAACGTTCTCCACCTCCAAAGAGACAACGGATGGACTCAGAACGCAGATTGTTTTGGTGATTTTTCTTGCCTTTCCCCCCCTGCAACATGACAAATGTGGGAATGTTTCATGTGACGTATAATGGATTTTGTATTTCTTGCCTTCTCCATGGGTAGGAGAGAGGTGGAGGGAGGGAGGAAATTTGGAACAGAAATGAAAATGAAAAATGAAGAAAGAAGGCTGTGGATGCCATCTTCTTCTCCCTTCCCCACTTTCTTTTCTGGAGCAGGGCCCGCCACATAGCAAGAGGCTACTAAGTGTTTACAGTTGATGAAAAATGCAGGGATTTGGGCAAGATAATCAGAGAGAGACAAGGGAGTTTCTTGGCTTGGTTGGGAGACGGGAAGAGATAACCTCTTTGACTCCTCCAAGCTGAAAGATTTAATGATTCACCAAAGTTTCTGGGTGATGAAGGGCTCCATGTCCGTTGTCAGGAGTGAGCAGGACTGAGGAATCTGTGTTCTCAGTTTTCTAGTCGTTGGGTTCCAGGCTGATTACCCAGAACCCGGGGCTGGTCAGCGAGGATGTCCTGAAATTGTTCCTGAAGATTCTAGGCTAGTTCCTTACTCTCAGCCCCAGAGAAGCATTTGTGGAAAGGCAGTTAGTGGACGATGTCAAGGGTTAAAGTAGAAAGCCAGTGTCTTCCGGCCTCTCCAGGCTCAGGGGAGGAAGGATTAGTTGCATATACAACTCATAAACTTGAGATGTCAACAGTAGAGATTGGACGGGAAAAGGTGAACTCAGGGTGATCGCCCATTTCCATCACAGACCAAAATTTAATTTCTCATTTCCCTAATGGTGTGGCATACAGAATATTCCCAAAGGCAAGTGCTGTGGCTGGTTTTACAGAATTAAACCTCTCAGATTCTTGACACTAATGGCAGCTAATTGGTCAAATCTAGATGGAAATCCTTGTTGTTTTCCATCTGTTCCTTTGGGGTTGTGGCTGCAGCTTTAATGGGTGGTGGTGACATCAGTATATTCAGAGCAGCAATTAAAAAGGACACAACAGGAGAGCTGGGCAGCTTCCCCCCCACCCCCAGCTTTGTTTGGCTCTCTCCATGCCCACCTGGCAAGGGAAGAGAGTTGTCCCTGCTTGGGGGTCCCTCTCCCTGTGTCCCCAGCTGCCTGGTGGAAATTGGAGAGAGCCAGCTAAGCGTCCAGATGTTTACATCACCTAAAAAGTGTATGAGGAGGCTCTGCTCTGAATGAAGGGAATCGAGAGAGACTGGGGCTTTGAGAGGAGTGTGGGCACGGCCCTTAGCCTTTTCTTCACTCACCAAACCTGTTGGCAAAGTTTAATCTTATTCCATCAAAGCATACAGAGAGGGGGCAGCAAGATGGCTCAGTGGATGGAGAACCAGACCTAGAGACTGGAGGTCTTGAGTTCAAATCTGGCCTCAGACACATCCTAACTGTGTGACCCTGGGCAAGTCACTTCACCCCTCATTGCTTAGCCCTTACCACTCTTCTGCCTTACAACCAATACGCAGTACTGATTCCAAGACGGAAGGTGAGGGTTAAAAAAAGCACTCAGAGGATTCTACCTGCTTCTTTTTTGCCTTTTTGATCCATCTAGCAGCCTTCTAGACATCCCTGGCCATCTGCCCAGTGTTCGTGCAGGGAACATGGTGCAAGTGTTGCTCTGGTGGCCCACGATCCCCTTCCTTCTCAGTCTGCCCTGCTACTGAACTGAATTTAGATTTCAGTTCTCCTAACCTCAAGGGCAGTCGAAATCTTTCTCAGTGCTTTTCTGTTCTCAGACAGACCCCACGCTGAAAAAGCTGGGCCTGAGAGCCCTTCAGAAAAGACGTGGTCTGGACTTGGGGCTCCCTTCCCCATCTGATCACTCTTTTGGGGGGGGCCTTTCTTGGATCTTTAACACTATTATGCCCACTGACTGTGGAAGACCTTGTCCAAGGTGGCATGGGGAGAAGGAAGTGACAAGGCTGGGATTTGAACCCACATCTTCTTACTCCAGATATACCAACCTTTTAATTTTTTTAGAAACTCCTATTCTCAGGCTTAGTAACAACTATAAGACAGGAGGGCAAGAGCTAAGCAAACAGGGTTAAGTGACTTGCCCAGGATCACACAGCTAGGATGTGTCTGGGGTCAGATTTAAATCCAGGTCCTTCTGACTCCAGGCCAGCGCTCTGTCTACTGAGTCACCTAGCTGCCTTGATAGCAATCTTTTCACATAGTAGACACTTCATCATGCTTGTTCACTATCTAACCAAACCACATGGCCTCTCTTCAGAAGGGTCCCAGGATAGTCACCGGTTGCCCAACTTCCCTACCTCCACTCTCTCTTTTTTTTAAATTAATTAATTTAATTTTTATTTTTCGAAAAAAAATTTCCATGGTTCCATGATTCATGTTCATCTCTCTCCTCCCACCCACTCCACTCTCCCCATAGCCAACGCACATTTCCACTGGTTTCTTCGTGTGTCATCGATCAAGACCTATTTCCACATTATTGATGATTACACTGGGATGGTCGCTTAGAATTTACTTTCCAAATCATGTCCGCATCAACCCGTGTGTTCAAGCAGTTGTTTTTCTTCTGTGTTTCCACTCCTGTAGTTCTTCCTCTGAATGTGGGTAGCATCTTTACCATAAGTCCCTCAGAGTAGTCCTGGGTCATTGCACTGCTGCTAGTACAGAAGTCCATTACATTCTATTTTACCACAGTATATCCGTCTCTGTGTACAATGTTCTCCTGGTTCTGCTCCTTTCTCTCTGCACCAGTTCCTGGAGGTCTTTCCAGTTCACATGGAGTTCCTCCAGTTCATTATTCCTTTCAGCACAATAGTATTCCATCCCCATCAGATACCACAATTTATTCAGCCATTCCCCAATTGAAGGGCATCCCCTCATTTTCCAGTTTTTTGCCACCACAAAGAGCGTGGCTATAAATATTTTTGTACAAGCCTTTCCCCTATGATCTCTTTGGCTTACCTCCACTCTCTTGACAGCTGAGGAGATCTGGCCTGAGAATTTTCAGTCCATCAGCCAACATCCATTTACTGTGTACCAGATATTTTACTCCATGCTGGGGATACCAAGACAAAAAATGAGCTAGCTCCTCAGGAAGCTTCCACTCTGATGGGGAAGACAAGACACCCATGAATGGGCAGAGATTTGGCACAAGTAAAATAAATACAAGGTGACTTTGCCAGGGAAGAAGGGAGAAGAGGAGTCCTGAGGGAGACCAGAAGAAGAACAGGATGGATGGGGAGTGCTCCAAGAGAGACGGCCAGTGGGAAGACAGACAGGGAAGACTGTGTAAGAGGAGCCACTGGAGTGGATGCTTATGTGGCTGTACCTTAGAGTCTTTTAAAAATTAAGTTATAATAATGGTCTTTAATGGAGGTAGAAAGACTCATCTGGGAAGCCCTAAATCTCAGCCTGGGGACTTCCCTACCATAGAGAATTTCAAGGAGAGCCTGGAGAGGCAGGAAGAGGTAAGAAGAGGCATTTCTATTAATCTTAGGGGAGTTTACTGAGGAAGGGGAGGACTTGGTCAAATCTCTTTTCGGGAAAATCACTTTGATAGCTGAATGGAGAGAGTGGTGAGAGACTTGAGGCAGAGAGGCTGAGAAGGAGGCTCTCACAACTGCCCAGGCAAGAGGTGATGGGGGGATGGTGTTCTGAATGGAGACAGTGGACCATCGAGCAGAGAAGCTGGGGAGGTAGAGACAAGATTTGGAGACTGGACGTGTGGGATGGGTGAGTAAGGAGGTTCAGAAAGCTGGTGGTGAATCTGTGTCACTGGGATGATGGTGGTCTCCTGGACAGGAGTGATAGGGGAGTTAGGAAGAGGGCTTGGATTTCTGGGAAAGGTAGTGAACTGTGCTCTGGACTCGTGGAGTTTGAAGTGTTTCCTGGATATCTAGTGAAGAACGTCCAATAAGGAAAGTGATGACAACTATCTGGAAAAACAGAATGAGTCAAACTGAGCAAGTCAGGAAGGCAGAATGTGTTTCAGATTTGCTCAAGGTGCCTCCAGGGAAAGGGAGTGGTAGAGAGTGGAGGGAGTGAGGTGGTGGTGGTGGAGCCAGAGCAGAGGGAAGGAGGGCAGGAAGAAGGCTCAGAGCGCAACAGAAACAGCTGGGAAGGTTGGAATGAGTCCAGTGTGACGTGGTCACAGAAGGAGAGGAAGGAGAGGAAGGAGAGGAAAGCGAGGAGCTCAGAGACTAAGGAGCACGACCCCTCACGCCGACACACTAGCAGAGACAACAGAGGCCCAGTCACAGGTGAGACCCTCCTGTCCTGAAGCTCTTCTTCTTGGATCAAAGCTCAGGGTCCAGTCCAGTGAGGACCGGCCATCCAGGCCAAGAGGTGACCAAGCCACCAGCTGAACGGCCTCCTCCCCTCTCACCAGGGAAGCCGACAATCTTCCCTCAAAGGGGGGCTCCTTCCTCACAATGAGATGAATCTGGAGAGCAAAGGCAGGAGGTTTCTTTGGGAGAGTTTCAGATCTGCTGAGGAAATACAAGAGATCATATCGGAGGAAGCAGTCACTGAGTCCAGGGGCTCAGGGTAAGGAGGAGGTGTCTAAGGGGTCTAATTTTATGGCCTGGACCTGTGATTTTGGTGTCTTGGAGAACACCCTGAGTGGAACAGGGTGACTTCCAGTGGGCAAGTCTTCTGTAAATCCTAGTCTTAGAGAGTTTCATGGGGTTCTGAAGAGTTATATGACTTGTCCAGGGTCACACAATCAATATGGATCAAAGGCTGGACTTGAACTCAGACCAGCTGTCTATCCATGCCACCAGTCTCCTTTTCACCTATCTTTTAAATATTCTTTTCCTAGATAGGGGTGGAGGTGGAGGTATCAAGTCACAATAGCGAATGTAGAGAGAGCATAGGCAGGACTAGTTCTCAGGTAACCCAGGTTCAAATCCTTACTTTGACATTTCATGACTGTGTGACCTTGAGTAAATCACTTAACCTCTCTGAGCCTCAGTTCCTTCCTCTGTAAAATGGGGAAGGAGTTTAGAGTAGGTGGTCTCTAAAGCCCAGCATTTCAAAGGAATTTATATCCTAAGAGATGTTGAATGGATTCTGTGGGTTCTGAATCTTCAGAGTAGATGGGGAAGGGGAAGAAGCAGCCAGCTGTGCCCAGAGTCCTGAGAGGTCTTCATACACATGGGGTTCGCACTCACATACAACCTATTATTTTCACAGTCTTTTTGTCCTCTCTGGGGATCCCAAACCGCCCTGATCTCACTTCCTACCAGTGAAAGAACTGGGCCCCAGCATCTGGAAGGACCTTGTTCAGGAGATCATCATCCCCCTCAGCTTTAGACCTTTTCCTCCCCCCTCTCTCCTCTGGCAGGAGCTCAGGGTGGGAGAGGGTCAGTTGGCTTGGTGTAGGATATTTTCCGGAAACTGACACAGTGATGAGTATTGGGCTAAGATTCAAAGCTCAAGATCTATTTATTACCTGTGTAACTTTGGGTAGAGCACTTAACTGGGAGAAAGAAAGAGAGGAAGGAAGAAAGAAAGAAAGAAAGAAAGAAAGAGAGGAAGGAAGAAAGAAAGG